>NW_026712328.1:10278251-10878251 GCF_030504385.1 Musca domestica | reverse complement strand
ACGAAATCTGTGCTGGTGGTTGGCAACTGTATAGCTTCCTCTAATGCTGGGAAGGAGTAAAGCTTCAAGAGTCTTAGCTACTGGCGACAAAAGCGAAATCGGCCTTTACGATTCGCCTTTACAGGCATCCTTGCCTGGCTTCGGTTAAAATACAGCTCTTCGGATCAGTCACCGTTACGCCTTTAAAAGTGACTGAGGTCCTATCATCCTTTTTCCCGGGGTTCGAGAGGGACTTAACCGTTACCCACAGCTTACTCATATCGATTCCAATGTCGCAACACTTCAGATGGTCAAGCCACTTTTTCCTCTTATGCTCCTGTACCAACCGGTTGACTTCCACTGACAAATCACTGATTCTAGGATCAGTAGGGTTGGTACGACGGAGCTCATCACGCTCGTTTGCTATTTCCCGTTAATTTTGGTCTTATCTCGAGAATTCGACCTGCAGGTATATAGCGAGCTGCTGCAGCTTTGATGATGTTTCGGATAATCCTTTCTGCTACCCGAACATCAGAAGGGTGGGGCAGTTCTCTGAAGCGGCGGTTGGTGAATTTTATGAACTCTGGCCAGTGAGCTTTCCCATGGTTAAGGAAAGTGCGGCGTTCAGAGATTATGAAATCGGGCGACCAGCTTATGGAGACGATTATCGGGAGATGGTATGAGCCAAGAGAAATGACGGGTTGCCAAGTCACGTCATTTATCAGACCGGGTGAGACTATGGTTAAGTCTGGTGAACTGTAACACTCTCCTCTTATTCGGGTGGGGGCATCCTCGTTAACCGTGCAGAATGTGGAGCAGTCAATCGGCTCTGCCAACGCTTATCCACTCTGGTCATTACCTAGGACGGAATGCCACAACTCATGGTGGGCATTAAAATCCCCTAGGTTATTGCCTACCAACAATGGGCTAATATCAAGCAAATAACGCCGTTCACAGCTATTAATCGGCGGGATCTACACATTAAGCACCTCTACCTCGGCAGTTCCAAGCGAGATAGGTCTGTACTGAACAGAATGGTGTAACAGGAACGCTAGCCCCCCACCTCCACTTCTGGTGCGATTCTTCCATAGTACGTTGTAACTATAACAACGTTGTAGGCTGCAATTTTCATTCAGCTTGGTTTCCTTCACCGCTGCGATTTTAATATTCCTCCGACTCATAAATTCCACTATCTCATCTATTTTGCCTCGGAGTCCGTTGCAATTGAATTGCAAGAATGATGCACAATCCGAAGTTGGAACAGCAACATGTGGTGTTAGGTGCGGCGGTCTTGGTTGCTGTTCTGGAGACTGCGGTGGAGTGCCATACTCCGACGACGTCTCTGATGAGGACGACAAAGAAGTGGACTCGCTGGAAATTACGTTACTGCAGCAGTCGCAACATAATCCCTTTCGTAGTCTCGCAAACGCCTTAGTCCGGAACAGTTCTTAAAGTGCACCCATTCTCTACATCCATTACATTGCACCGAAACAGATCTGTGGTGGATGACGTTCTGACAAACCGAGCAGAACCAAGGTCCGTGTTTTTCTTCAATCCCGGCACGGACCAATAAAATCCTACTTTTATACTCCGGTTCGGCCCGGCTTCGGGAGATACCGTTATATGGGAGATATACGAAGACGTGAACCTCCACATACAATTTTTCGTCATAGGTTGTGGTACCCATTACAAACTTTAGATACGAAATTTGAAACAATTCCGGTGAAAATGTCGCAAAAATCAAGAAAATACCGTATATCTGAGGGTATTGTTACATGGTTGCTGTAATAAAACGTGGACCTATGTTGACAATTCTTTTTCAAGGGGGTAAAGTACTCAGAAGGAACTCTTTTGTCGATTGACAAATTTGGCTACAATTATCAAAATATCGAATATCAGAAGGAACCGATATAAAGGGGATATATGATATCGTGGAACCATATAGACAATTCTTTTCCAGGGGGTAGAGTACTCACAAGGAACTCTTTTTGTGGATTTTAAACAATTCTATTGAAAAATGCGGCTAAAATGTAGGTGGTACCCTCATATGGGCGCTATACGATATTGTGGACTAATATAGACCATCTTCGTACTTGACCTGCCTGCAGACAAAAGACAGATCTGTGCAAAATATTACCTTCCTATCTTAATTCTACTTAATATACTCTTCATACTATGTGTGGTAGAAGGTATAAAAATATTAATCGTTGTTATATGAAACTAGCTCATATATTTTAAAACATAATAATTCGCAGATCTGGCTTATATAGGTGGCAAAAATTTAATTATATAATATTTTTTTATTATATAATGACTAATGACTTAAAAAACCCTAAATGATATAGCAAATCTATTAAAATATATAATCATTATGGTGTTCCTCCTTTAAATCTCTCTCATTGTCTTTAATTTTATCATCAGTCAAAATTAAGGGTGAGTCAAGTAACCTCACCACTGATTTTTAAAGAGACAATTATTTTTTTAGTTAAGATTTCTCAGGAACGCAAGAGAAACTTATTTAAAAAGAACAAAGAAAGCAAAAACAAGCAAAACAAATAACTAGATCGAAGTACATTCAAAAATCAGTTGATTTTTCTCAGGATTTTGTAAATAAAACAAAAAGGCAAAAAATACGGCACGTGTTATTTTGCTGATTACGAAAGATGGCATTCTATACTAAAATACAAAATTAAAATTTTAGGACCTTCTCAATATTATTTTTTTAAACTCCATATACTATTCGGAAAAGGCGAAAATATGGTCATATTTTTAATTAGTAATTTTGAAATATATGACGTATGATCTTCGGTACTGAAGTAGAATTTTGCATTCTATAATAGTTTAAAAACTTACATACAAAGGCATTGTTTGTCATAAGCCATTACAATATTCAAATTCGAAATTTGAAATAAAACGGTGAATAATGTAGCTAAAATCATCAAATAATCGTACATAGGGAGGTAACGTTATATCGGAGCTGTGCGAAAACCTGGGCCAGCATAGACAATTTTCTATCACAGGCTGTAACATCCGTTACGAACTTCAAATACGACATCTCAAACACATTCGGTGGGATTTGTACCTAAACTTGTCAAAATACCGAATATAGGGAGGTACTGATATATGGGGACTATACGAAGACCTGGACCTGCATAGACAGTTTTCTGTCACAAACTTCAAATAACAAATTTGAAACCATTCCGGTGAATAATGTCGCTAAAATCATCAAAATACCGAATATCGGAAGGTACCGTTATATGGGGGCTATACGAAGACGTGGTCCTACATAGCCCATTTACGAACTTAACCTGCCCATTGGAAAAATAAACATGTGTGCAAAATTTTAGCCTTCTATCTCAATTCATTCGAAAGATAACGTGATTACAACAGACAGACGGACATGGCTAAATCGACTTAGAATTTTACGCTGATCAAGAATATATATACTTTTTTGGGTCTGACATGACTATTTCGAGGAGTTTTCAAACGAAATGACAAAGTTAATATACCCTCCATAGAATGGTAGAGGGTATAAAAAATATAAAATATAATATCAGTGATTATACTCAAACGTGGAGCAGCATGACCCATATTTTGTACAAACGATTCTACTTTCGTGATTTTTATCTACTAACCGAATACTATCCACTTAGAATTTCCCTAGATTGGCTGTTGCACGATGTAATTACTCGGTATTGCGCTCAGCCCCCCGTTTACCGGTACCAACGATTTAAGTATCTTAAAGGTTTCGGAAGAATTTACAGAGGATCCTGGGGTTGGAAAGATAGATGCCAATTCTAGTCCGGAAAGATCATCATTTAACATCGTATCGTAACACCATTCAACATCGTAATTTTCTCCATCTTACATTCTGATTTCAAAACAAACCAAAAAATAAAAAATGTACACTATAAAAAATGTGCAAAATAAAGCATGTCACATTGAAAAAAATTAATTAAAAAATATGTCCCAAAAACATTTTTTATCCACATTGTTATTGACTTACTCTACGATGTTATACTTTTCTGTCATAATACCATTTATCTATATAGGTCCTAGCTTTACTATATTCCCCATACCTCCCCACTTTGGGTATTTTCATTGTAAACTTTATAAACTAGCAATATATAACAATAGAAAATATATATAATGATACAAACTTCATAGAAAGGACAGGGCATGATCTCTCTAATGAATTTTCGACGTCGGCAGGAGTAAAACAAGGTTGTTTACTGTCCCCATTGCTGTTTGCGTTATACTTAGACGACATACAGGAATTCATTGGCGACGAAATTGAGATTGATGACCCAAATATAAGAATACTGCTTAATGCAGATGATATAGTAATATGAGTATCGAAGAAGAGTATTATGATATAAGAAGAAGTCAAAATCAATGATATTCAGAAAAGGTGAAAAAATGGCGAAATAAAAAATGGCTTTACAAAACTGAACCAATAACAATTACCTCGGAATTTACATATATTGGGATATTATCGACACAAAAATTATCTTCCAACAAGTAAAAAAGCAGTAGTGAATACCCTCCACCATTTGGAAAGAATAAGAAAATTAAAAAAAAAAACATCCATTAAAATGTTTTAAATACTTAATATCGGAAGGTGCCGATATTTGGGGGATATGCGATATCGTGGACCTATATAGACAATAATCGGAAGGTGTCGTTATATGGGGGCCATACGATATCGTGGACCAATACAGACAGTTCTCTTTCAGGGGATAAAGTACTCACAAAGAATTCCTTGTGTAGAATTCCGTTAAAAATGTGGCTAAAGTCATCAAAATACCGAATATCGGGAGTACCATTATATGAGGGCTGTATGATCTCGTGGACCTATATAGATAATTGTCTTTTAAGGGATAAAGTACTCACAAGGAACTCCTCGGATAATTCCATTGAAAAATGTGGCTAAATCATGAAAATACCGAATATCGGGGGGTACCGTTGTATGGGGGATATACGATATTATGGACCTATATAGACAATTCCCTTTCAGGGGGTTAAGTGATCACAAAGAACTTCTTGTGTGGATTTTCAGACAATACCATTGGAAATAATGGCTAAAATCATCAAAATACCAAATATCGGGGGGTACCGTTATATGGGGGATATACGATATCGTTAGAATATATAGATAATTCTCTGTCAGGGGGTAAAGTGCTCACAAAGAACCCCTTGTGTACAATTCCAGACAATTCTGTTGAAAAATGTGGTTAAAAGTGTCAAAATACCTAATATCGGGGGTACCGTTATATGGGAGCTATGCGATACCGTGGACTTTTATAGACAATTCTCTTTCAGGGGATAAAGTACTCACAAGGAACTTCTTGTGAGAATTCAGACAATTTCATTGAAAAATGTGAGTGAAATCATCAAAATACCGAAATACCGTAGACCTATATAGATAATTCTCTTTCAAGGGATAAAGTACCCACAAGGAACTCCTTATGTGGATTTTCAGACAATTCCGTTGAAAATGTGGGTAAAATCATCAAAATACCGAATATCG
Organism: Musca domestica; assembly: GCF_030504385.1. Classification (NCBI taxonomy): domain Eukaryota; kingdom Metazoa; phylum Arthropoda; class Insecta; order Diptera; family Muscidae; genus Musca; species Musca domestica. Next base: position 10,872,742 of record NW_026712328.1, on the reverse strand, counting down.
GGGCACCGTTATATGGGGACTACACGATATCGTGGTCCTATATAGATAATTCTTTTCCATGGGATAAATTACTCACAAGGAACTCCTTGTGTGGATTTTCAGACAATTCCGTTGAAAAATGTTCTACAAAAACAGATTACGGAGCAAGAGATATTCGTGAACTCTTAGTGCAAAACGATGTTGAACTATTTGATTTCAACAGTAGCAAAAGCGAAGTCATCGAACAAAAATACCACCTTTTAAAAGCAACATCACAAATATTGGTGTGATGCCATATATACAGCCAATCAAACGACCCGAATTTACTTGAAGCTAGCTACATCAGTAGGTCAAATTTAATTTATTTCATAGAAGCAATTGTGGATTTTGAAGATTTTACCTGCATTTTGCACATCTCCAACCGATTTCACTGGATTTGCAATTTCACATCAATCTCGTTTGAATAAAGGGGGATTCTACTTAGATTGTTCATCTGAATAATAGGTCTATGTTTTCTCATTTTATTTGTTACAAACAAATAATAAGATGGACCTATTCTTCAGCTTGACGATCTAAGTAGAATCCCATTCTGAGTTAAATATAGAAAAAGCTTTCAAATATAAAAAAAATTTAACCAGGGTCGTTCGTATTCGAAAGCCAATATGCCAATAATTCCATATCCATTATTATACCCTCCATCTTGGATTGTAGAACATTAAATTTGCCACTATGTTTGTAACGCCTCTAAATATTCGTCGAAGATCCCATAATGTATATACATATATTTTATGTCTATTTAACGATGTCCTTCCGTTGAAATCACATGTACAGACCATATTATTTGACGTAGAGCTTTGAACTTTGGCACAATAGTTTCGGTATTTGTAGTTCATAATGGGTTGTCCACTCAGTGTTAAAACTTTGTTAATATCGGTCTACGATTTCCATATAACGGTACCAAACAACGTCTTCTTTCGTATTTTTTGTTAAAAACCCCAAAAATACAATGGGGAAAAAAGCGTTTGTTATGTGCCACCTACTTCGGCACTCTGGTGGGGTTCCCTATCAGGGGGATCCTTAACCCTTACCACCAGCAGTCCTAGGGGCTTAACAACTAGAAACGGAAGTTGGTCTTAATAAAGGACAAAACAACAATTGAAACAACACACCACACGAACATGACAAGGGAACTTGATGGCATTTATCCCCACACATAGCCCGCCCAACCTTGACCCTTTGATCCATAAACACAAATTTTAAAAGGGCCCCAAATTCCACACACACTTACCTAACGCGAAAACTACATCCTAGTATCCTCTCTCACAAACAAAAATTAGCACATCAAAAATTACAAAAATTTAATAAGGACAACACACAATTAAAACTTAAAATACATCAATCTAAAACTAGTATTACTTTATATAATTAATTTCTTTTTTTATCTTCTTCTTTTTTAGGTTAAAAGTTCATTGGGTTTTAAGACGGCAAGGAAAATTCAAAATTTCTGCACGGTGTGTCACAAAAATGTTACCTGGTCATCCCGGATACAACAAAAAGAGCATCACCACAGGCTAACGGGGATTTACCAGTTACTTATGCCGCTCCTCGGACTGGTAAAATTTTTGAATCTGGATTTTTGTCCAATTAAATTATTGAAAAATCTGCCCTCCTCCCGTTTGGAAAATTGAGGGGGACAGTCAAATCGTTGTTAACTGTTGTGGTGCAATCTTAAAAGACAAAAGAAAACCAACCGAGCACCAGTCAGTAACAGACAAAATTAAGATTCACCATCAACACTTTATCAAGCTTTAGCGCGTTTCCCTACTTGCCCTCCATTTATACCCTCGGTGAAGCTGTTAGTTGGAATTTCCACTACTTTCCAAAAAATGTCTGTCTTTTTCATTGTTTGTTTACTTTATTTTTGCCACTGGTACTACTAAACCTATGATATTAATCAGGGCTGTATTTATGCTACTGTCACCATACCTCTTTGACTGACCAAATACATCCCTGATGTGGCATCACCTTTTTTTTGGTCTGGCATGTTGTACTGACCGTTTCCGCTTCATTTTTAAACCGGTGGCGGACGACGTACTTGGTTCGCCGAAATGTTGCCAGTAGTTTTCCTCAAAAAAAAACTTAAAAATTATTCAGCAGTAAGTCACGCGCAACAATACTTCGCCATTTTCATTTCACTCAATGAAAATGGTGATGTGCGTGATGGGGAAAATGTGAAATAAATGAAAGCAGTCGTATTTGGAATACGGAATACAGGTAAGCAATTGCAAAATTATTCGTCATATACAATATTTAACAGGTATTTTTCTTCTACAGGTAAAGCAGATTTTCTTCAATGAGAAAAACTCGTGTTTGCCATTGGTAAGCTTGTGCGTATATATCGCAAAAAAAATGGTGGCGTGGTTTTACGCACACATACGTTTATACGCACATGAACCCTTTCAACACTCGGCGTTGTCAATGCTGTTTCATTGTGTCTCAATTAAAGGCCTGCACAAGACGAATTGTATGAATTAGCTGTTTTCGACACACTGACTTTGTCTACCCAATCATGCGCTATGTATTTGAGAGGCAATGACAACCAACAACACCCCCCATTTTGATTCATGTGTGCCATTGTCTAAGGTTCGATCGTGGCATGGCTGACTCGAATATTTGCATGGTGTTCTCATGGCATTGTGTGTCATTTGTGTACGTGTGCTTAAATTGAGAGAGTGTGTGTGTGTGTTACTTTTGACGGTGAGGGTGTGTTTTTGTGTGTGCTGTAATTTTGAAGTAAGAAACACCGCGTTCACATAAAATTGAGTTCAATAACAAAATGTACATAGACATAAACAAATGAATAGAAAAAATGGAATATATTCTGAATAATCCCAATTTATTGGTGATTATCATAAAATTTTGGTCATAAAAAACAGGTAAATATAGTTTGCCTATTTCTACATATAGTGTTCTTTTAAAATTAAAGTTTGGGGGCAGAGATTTGACTCTCATTCAATAACAGAATGTGCACAGAATTGAACAATGGAAGTATATAGAGTTGTTACATGAATTACAGTAGCACTCATTCTCATTTACAACTCACTACCGGAGGCAAACATTTATGAAATTATAATCAAAATAAGAAAATTTTTCAGGGGATTATTGTTTTAATAAGGATGAACATTTTGCGTTTGATCAAACAGGGCACAATATGACGAGCGTTTTCTATCCATGGCATAAATCTCTCAATGCAGTCAATGCAGAATGCCTTTACACACATGCCTGTTGTCATCGGCAGAATTACTTCGTACACACAGCTGCCGGCAATGGCAGAATTTCTGTACGCATACCGATGTTAGCATTGGCAGAACTATTAAACACACATCGCTGTCGGCAGCGTTATTACACGATTATCGTAATATGTGTGTTGTCGTATGAAGGGTCTACCATTTTATTCACACGGAACAACAGGCCATAAAAGAATGGTAATTAAGAGTTATTCATTTGGCAGACGAACATATTATTTTTTTTTAATTGATTGTACTTTATGTTGTTTATATTTATATTTTATTTCAGGAATTTTATATATGAAGATAAACTTCAATTGGCGTATTCGGTATTCCAGATTACTTTCTTTTTTTAATTGATTGTACTTTATGTGGTTTATATTTTTTTATTTTATTTCAGGAATTTTATATATGAAGATACTCTTCAATTGGCGTATTCGGTATTTCAGATTACTTACTTTTTTTAATTGATCATAAAGTACGATCAATTAAAAAAAGTAAGTAATCTGTTTATATTTTTATTTTATTTCAGGAATTTTATATATGAAGATACTCTTCAATTGGCGTACTCTGTATTTCAGATTTTTATTGTCCATTAAATTCAATTACATATATGACCCATTCATTGTGTGTTATGTTATAGTTATGTACACATGGCGGTTGGCGTGGCTTATTAGGCCGACTATAACCATATGCTGATTGGAACATATGGTGGCATGAGTTTTATGGGCGACGTACGTGAAAAAGGTATATTCGTTTACTCTGTGTGTTTATTTTTTTTACAATTTTATTGTTATTTTCTTTGCCGGTATCGGTCTTTGCTGAAGTTTCCCCAACTACCTGTTGGGTAGTTACCCTCGTCTCCTATGTGCGTGTTTTATATTATGGGACAAGCAGTAAAATAGGACCTTTTCGTGTTTCAAACTGTAAACATTTATGGCAAAGTGTCTCAACCTTAAATACGGGTGAGTAATGTGGTGTTCTTTCGGTTTTAGAGTGTGTATTTACAAGTGACAATTTTCCATGTTAACCAAAAGAAGTGTTGTGTTACCTGGTAACAGGATAATGTGAATTTTTAACAAACATCAATATTTATTCTACAATTAAAACTCGGTAGCAGTAATTAAAACCAATCATGACAATTTGTTGGCGATCGTGTTGGCCAATACCAAATAAGCATAATAATGAAACTTTAATATGCATGATTAAAGCAAACATCTTTTTACGATATCGATGTGATAAAGTAGATATATTATAATTTATCATGGGCCAGATGCGGCAATGGGAATGAAAGTAAATTTATCTCATGTGGTCTTGTGAAATTGAAGTGTATGATTATAATAATAATATCCATAAACAAAACAAATAATTTTTATATATTTGTTTGTATCCATTTAGTATTTAATATAATTCAACCTAAATTGTTTTATGAAGATTTTTTGAGTGTTGTTGTATCCGAATTAAAACATTTATTCCCGAACGGATTTTTCACTTTATTAATTCACAATTTATCTCTTCTTTAGGTTATTTTTCGCTTTTGCTTGTGCAGCAACATGAAATTATTGTGTTCCTGCAACTGTGTTCCTGCAACACATCACATATAAATGTTAGTGACACACAATATGCCAACTACCTGCATTGCATAACCCGGATCAACATCTTAATATTTTGGAAAAGAAGGTGCTAAACCAAATAAAAAGAATATTTATAAACAGGTGAGTTTTGTGTGAACAGGTACTGACTTTGAATGGACAAAAAAATATGGTGGCTTCAAAGTGATTACGAAATGAACAATATACATATACATTGACAATTATGTGTTAACTATTTATTTATTATTGTGGTTGTTTATATATTTATGGTGATACATTAAAAAAAATTTAATCAATTTTTTAGAGATAAAATCAAAATGTTATTTTTATTAAAATGCCTTCATTAATTTGCCTTGCTTCTCCGATCATATTTTCCATTTCAAAAAAATATAATTATATTTTTCTGTGGGTCAATATCTCACTATTGGTTTCAGTCTACGTGACTATTTTAATGTGTGCTTTGTATCTTAACACTTTTTAATTACTCTTTTTCAATTAATTTAGTATATTGGGGGTTGTTTCATTTGTTATTGTTAACATGTAACTTCCTTTTATGGGACCAACCCGGGGAACTCCCACACCCTGAAGTCTCAAAGCCGGGTAATCAAGCACATTTCATAGCCTAATATAAAATATAAAAAGGTATCAATAATCGCTAATAATAATTAAATGCAAAAGGCAAATGGTCGTTCACGAACATACATTTCCTTAATCTATATTGCACTTGTATTGTTATCACAGAATTATTGCACTTCTTATATTTTAATGTCTTTGGCATGGAAATTACCTAGAGGCTTGCCCTGTAGTGTTTCAAGTTCGTACATATTGTTAGCGATTGGCTTGACAATCCTACATTTCAGAAACTGGTTTCATATGCTTGATGCATGTTGTTCTTTATCTGCTCTCGCATTACTTCTAGCCGATCATTTTTGTTTAGCTGTTCTATTTGGTGTTCGGTGAGGGATTTTAATCTTCTAGCCAGTTTATAATCTGTTCCACTGGTAAACATGTTATACCCGAATAGGGCGAAGAATGGGTTTACACCAGTGGCAGAATGTACAGCGGTTCTCAGTGTTTGTTCTATTTATGGTAAAAATAAGTCCCAATCCCGGTGGTCACTTTGAACATATGTTCTAATTGCTGCCAGTACGTATTGATTTACACGCTCCGAAGCATTGGATTGGGGAGCATAGTAGGCGGTTGTTAGGTGGTGTATTTTATAATTTTTCATCATTTCTTCAAATGCTTCCCATTGCCACTATGATGTACGCGTTACCCTTTTTTGATCGTGGGTACTTTCCGAGAAAGTCCACATACAATTTTTGGAACGGTCTATCGGTGATCACTTCGTTTCCAATGGTAGGATTTAGATGTCGGTTTGAGGACTTTGTTTCTTTGCAAATGTCGCAATTTTTCACGTACTGTCTCACTTGTGAGGCCATTTTTGGCCAGTAGTACCAGGTTCTTAATCGGTCTAGATTTTTGTTGTTCCATTCGAATTCTATCAAGTCTGGATCTACATTGGGCTTTCTTTTATAAATTTTATCGCCTTCGACTTTCAAATCTGGCAATGCTTCTTTATTTTTGAGAATATTTTCCCTAAGCTCTACATAATCTTCGCTCTCAAAAGCTGTTGTTTCGAAGTTAAGTAAATCATTATCAAGATATATTTCCTCCATAACCATATCGGAGTCAATAGGCATTCGCGATAGGGTGTCCGCCACAACGTTTTCTGACCCCTTTTTATGTTCGATAGAAAAATCGTAGGTTTGTAGCTGCAATGACCATCGTGCCAATCTACCACTCAGATCTTTTAGTGACATTAGCCACTTTAGGCTGGCGGGGTGGGTAATTATGGTAAACTTCATAAGCATCTTTTCACCGCAAGCACAGATGCTAAACATTCCTTTTCCGTTACCGTATAGTTTCTTTGGCAGTTATTTAATTTCTGGGAATAAAACGCAAATGGGTTTTCTTCTCCATTATCATTTTTTTGAAAAAGAACTGCCCCTACGCCATATTCTGATGCATCGCATTGTACATAAAATTCTCTGCGGAAATCAGGATGTCTGAGGACAGGGGCTGACGCTAGGGCCTGCTTGAGAGTTTTAAAGGCTTTCGGAGTCATCGCGAATTTTTGACCTTTCTTAAGGGTATCTGTTAGTGCGGCAGATATTGAGGCAAAATCCCTAATGAACCTCCTATACCGGCAGTGCCGAGGAAGCTGCGAACTTCTCTCGGTGACTTCGGTACGGGGATTTTTAATATGGCGGCGAGCTTCTCGGGGTCGGTTTTTAGGCAACCATTCCCAATGATAAATCCCAGATATCTCAACTCCTTAAAACAGAAGAGTGATGTCTTCAGGCCTATTGTCAGGTTTGCCTTGTGTAAACATTCGGATACTTCCTTCAATAATTTAATATGATTCTCAAAATCGTCAGCTATGATTAACAAGTCGTCCAGATATACGAAGATGTTTAACTTTAACCTCCCTGGTATCACCTTATCCATAAGCCTTTGAGCCGCATTACATAGACCAAACGGCATAACCCTAAATTGGCCTCGCTTCGTCCTCCAGCTCTATTTGCCAGAAGGCATACTTCAGGTCGACACTGCTTATGTAGTGGGTTTGGTCTATGCAGCTCAGGATACCATCTATGTTCTGGAGGGGGTACGCATCTTTGATTGTCAACGCGTTCAACTTTCGCGCATCCAAGCAGAACATGGTGCGGTTACTCCAAGCTGAATCACTTTCCTCTATGACGTTGAGTGCTAACATGTTGTCGATCTCTTTGTAGACAATTTCTTGGACAGTCGGAGAGAGGGGATAGTGCTTATCCTTGATTGGATTAGCCCCTTCTACAAATTTTATTGAGTGTTTTTCCAACATGGTGCACCCTAAACCAATCTCTTCGAAAGTCGGAAAGCTTTTTATAACCTTGTATAGTTTTGTTTCTTGATCCTCGGTTAGTTTGTGCATCTTAGGAATTTTATTTTCGGCATCACCATGTAGGTTTCTTTGCAAATTTATATCAATTTGTTCAATCGGAAATATGTGTGGAGCGATTTTAAACAGTTCCCAAAACTCTATTCCGAGGTATAAGTCCTGTTCTAAATCAGGGCATAGGTATAGGGACATTTCATGGATTTTGGTTTCGTATTCGACATCAACTGTTATCTTTCCAGTACCCTATGTCTTTGTCCAGAAGCAGTACTGACATCGGACATATATAGACTGACTTCTATACCTAAATCTTCCACAATTTCCCTAAAATTTTTCCTAATATACTGACTGTGGCTCCGGAATCGAGGAGACCTTTAATTGGTTTTCCACCGATCTTCACCGTTGCATATGACCTAGGATCTTTATAGTTTTGAAACTTTCTTATTGCTTCTATCACTGACTTTTTCTGGTTCTTTTCATTGTTATGGGTTATGGTTCTTTTCATTGTTCTACCTTGGCAGGGGTTTCTGAGTGGCGGGTTGATCGGCGGAACGATGGTTCTCCGCTGAAACCTCGTTCGCTTTCCCGTTCTACATTCACTACATTTCGGAGTAATGGTGTTTGGCTTACCACATTTAAAGCAAAATCTATTTCTGTGTGACCCAGTGCAGTTCCGAAATACATGCCCAGCATAATATAGATATACTTATAGCGGATAAATCAAGGATTTCATTATTTTCCTCCAATAATTTACCATCGTCATCCTCCACTTCTTCCTGGAGCGCGTTTATTTTAAATGCTTTGTTTACGGTTGGATGTAACATCGGGGCTCTATCCCTACGAAAAAATGTTCTTTCAATTTCAAGACATTCTATTCGCAGCTGTTCCAGAGATGAGACTGGCATGGAATATACTATAGTGGACAGGTTTTTCTGCAGATTCTTTTTCACCAGGGATATCATCTCGAATTCTGACACGGACTTTTCTAGTTTCGACCTCATTAGACTGATGTCGTGAAAGAAGGCATCGATAGATTCCTCGGTTGCTATTTACGCTCCAAAAGGTCTCTCATCTCTTCGAAGCAGGTACGTCGCGTTTTAAATCTTTCTAATAAACCGTGTTTTAGTGATTCCTAATCCGAAATGTTATCATTTTTTTGTTGTAACCAGAACCAGTCATATGCTGGTCCCGATACCAATATATGAAATTCATTTAAAATGTCAGACCATGCCAGACGATAATGCCTTTGGAAATATTCCAATCGATAAACAAAATCTTCCGCGGACAAACTATTTGGTTTACCGGAAAAATTTAATCTAAACCTCTCTACTTTGACACCATGGCTACTCGAAGCACTCATAAGTGATGGTATTACTCTGGTAGTCATGTTTATATTGTTTTCCCTGTTTGTGGGTATAGATTGATACATAGGGTTATTAGAAGTGTTCGGATAATTGTTGTTCATAGGGTTATTGTCCTGCATAGGTCTATAAGCAGGCATAGGGTCGTGTTCAAGAATGGGATTGTTTTGGGATATAGGGTTGTATGGAGGAACAGAATTGTTGGTGGTCATTTGTTGAGGTATATTGTTGTTCATGGCGTCATCGGTAGGCAGATCAGGATTTGATGGAGGATCTTTCCGTATCTCAATAGATAGTTTTGAGACGGCCTCGCTTAATTTACCTATGACACTATACACTTTTTCTAACTCTTTGGCTACAGTGCCTTGTACCATGTATTGCAAATTAGCTTGCGCGTGGTTTAAGCTTTCTTGCACTAGACTTCTTACCAATTTGTCAACTTCAACCGGGTGTTTTGGTGGATTTGGCTGGGTACTTGTTTGGGGAGAATTGTTGTGTGGTAATCCGGCTGTTCCACTATAGCCAGGGCTGTTATTTAATATAGTATCTGACAAATCCCTTATTGATGGGTCAGTATTGCCCTTAGGCTGTGACATTTTGGAACTTTTCTGGTTTTTCTTTTGTTTGGGTAGTGGTGACGAGATTGAATCTCTGCTCAAATCAAAAAGAGAATTTAATATCGAATTTAAAATTTATGTTGGGCGATAGTAAAATTTAAAAATATTAAAGAAAAGTGGCCAATTTATTTATAGCTTAAAATATTTAAGAATGAGTTAGTTACTATTGGCTTAAAATAAATATAATAAATAAATTGGACCATATAAGTTGTTAGGTAAAAATTATACTAAGATACAGTTACACACAAAAACAAAACAACAATTGAAACAACACACCACACGAACATGACAAGGGAACTTGATGGCATTTATCCCCACACATAGCCCGCCCAACCTTGACCCTTTGATCCATAAACACAAATTTTAAAGGGCCCCAAATTCCACACACACTTACCTAACGCGAAACCTACATCCTAGTATCCTCTCTCACAAACAAAAATTAGCACATCATATTAATATTCAAACTTAAAAATAACATTTATTTTAGATATTGTCATTATCAATTAACCTATGAACATAAAACATTTAGAATCATAAAAACTGAACTACTAATACCGAATAATCTTAGAATAAGAAATGCGAGTCACTGACTCAGATTAACACCTTTCTTATACGCGACAACCAATGGGCTATTAACGACAAAAAACACACAATTGACCTACCTAAAAGAGCTCTCTTAAGCGGCGGACGAACTTTTCATTGATAGGTCGATATATTTAAAGTATTTCTCATATAAATTCGTCAAGGGTTAATCCTACACTCGCTACATAAAAGGCATCGGCATTAATAACCCTTACAAAAAACTTAAACACTAAATCATTGAATAAGGACAACACACAATTAAAACTTAAAATACATTAATATAAAATTAGTATTACTTTATATAATTAATTTCTTTATTTTATCTTCTTCTTTTTTAGGTTAAAAGTTCATTGGGTTTTAAGGCCGCAAGGAAAATTCAAATTTCGGAGTTATCAGCACGGTGTGTAACAAAAATGTTACCTGGTCATCCCGGATACAACAAAAAGGGCATCACCACAGGCTCACGGGATTTACCAGTCACTTATGCCGCTCCTCGGACTGGTCAAATTTTCGATTCTGGATTTTTGTCCAATTAAATTATTGAAAAATCTGCCCATTTGGAAAATTGAGGAGGACAGTCAAATCGTTGTTAACTGTTGTGGTACAATCTTAAAGGACAAAAGAAAACCCACCGAGCACCAGTCAGTAATAGACAAAATTAAGATTCACCATCAACACTTACTTTTATGTTTGTCTTCCCAAAACATGGATTAACACTCTTCAATAAAATAACTCAAAATTCGAACAAATTTATAAATCGTTTTATTTTTCTGTTTTAATATTTTCTTGGTGTAAATGTTGTAGTATCCCAACGTATAGGTTAGGCGCGGCACTTAAAACTTTAGCGCGTTTTCCTACTTGGCCTCCATTTATACCCCTTGGTGAACTTTGAATACCCTCCACTTTTTGGAACGTATTTAAAATTTTTCAAAAAATTAAATTCTTAAAAAATTCTGTTAACATTTTAAAAATACCAAATATAGCCGTCTATTGGGGTCTATACGACGTGGACCTACATAGGCATTGTTTATCATAAGCCATTACCATATTCAAACTTGAAATAAACAGTGAATAATGTAGCTTAAATCGTCAAAATATCGCATATAGGAGGTACCGTTATATCGGAGCTGTGCGAAGACCTGCACCTGCATAGACAATTATCAGTCACAGGCTGTAGCATCCATTACGAACTTCAAATACCACATCTCAAACACTTTCGATGGGTATTGTACCAAAAATCGTCAAAATACAGAATATAGGGAGGTACTGATATATGGGGCCTATACGAAGACCTGGACCTACGTAGACAATTTTCTGTCACAGATTGTAGTTCTCATAACGAACTCCATATACGTAATTTGAAACAACTCTGGTGAATAATGACGCAAAAATCATCAAAATACCGAATATTGGGTGGTACCCTTATATGGGGGCTATAGGAAGACGTGGACCTGCACAAACAATTTTCTGTCTTAAGGTGTAGTATTCATTTCGAACTTCAAATACCAATTTCCAATTTACCAAGTCATCAAAACACCGAATATAGGGAGGTACCGTTATATGGGGGCTATATGAAAACGTGGACCTCCATGACCCATTTACGAACTTAACCTGCCTACTGGAAAAATAAACATGTGTTCATGATTTTAGCCATCTATCTCAGTTCATTCGAAAGATAGCGTGATTACAACAGACAGACAGACGGACATCGCTAAATCGACTTAGAATTTTACGCTGATCAAGAATATATATATACTTTGTTGGGTCTGACATGAGTATTTCGAGGAGTTACAAACGGAATGACAAAGTTAATATACCCTCCATAGTATGGTGGAGGGTATAAAAATACCTATGCGAAATTTGTCGAAATCTCTTAAAATTTATACATAGCCCGACAGAGACATATGCAGGGGTGGGTTATATATTTTACACGGAAAATTTTTTTTTTTTTGCAATATACAGTAATAGTTTACAGACACTTCGGCTTTAAAATTAAGTTAGAGCCTACAAAATAATAAAAACCGCAAAGCACCAAAAAAAAAAACTAAAGAAAGACTTAAAGTTGGGCGGGCCGACTTTTTGATACCTAACACCTCTTTGCATATTTAGTAGAGCTTCACATAACAAAAAAAAGTTTTTATGAGGAATTTGTGAGAACTAAATCATACTAATTACGATTATAACTATAATTAAAAGTCCAAAGGAAATAATATACGAAAGGAATATCCTCCCCTGAATCGATCTCTAATGAATTTGCAGGAACATTTTTGCCTTTCAATTCCAGCTTGTATTATCCGATTAGCAATTACAATTACCTTGAAATCGGGTATAGATATATATGCTAGCTATATACAAATCTGTACCAATTTCGATAAAATTTGGCAAAGGTATTTTTGAGCTGTATTTTCTAGAATATGATTGTTAAGAAATGGATATTTCGGGCTGTGGCGAACAAATATAACAGATCGGAAAACCAATATATATGGGAGCTATAGCAATATCTGAACCGATTTTCAATAAATTTGAAATATTTTCTAGGATCAATTTGGTCGAAAGTGCCAAATTCCACGCCATTTGGGTAAATATTACACGTTTGGTGCACAATAAAAGGAAAATCGGACGAAGATATAAATGGGAGCTATAAGCAAACAAGAACCGATCTAGATAAAATTTAGCAAAGGTATTTCTGAACTGTATTTGATATACTATCCCAAATATCGTTGTTACAAAGTGCATATTACGGATTCGGAGGACAAAAATAACAAATCGGATGAACAATATATATGGGAACTGTATTTATATCTTATCCGATTTAGGTCAAATTTGGCATACAAATTTCCAGGCTTAATATGGTCGTATGTGCAAAATTCCGTACTATATGGGCTGATATTAAACGTTTGGTACACAATCAAATGAAAATCAGACGAATACATAATGGGAGCTATATCTAAATTTTTACCGATTATCTCCAATTTCAAATTTCATAAGTCATTTATGCAAAATTTCATCTAGATCGGGCTCTACGTCAAATTATGTGGGCTGTATCGTAATTTCAACAGAGGGACATTGTTAAATCGACTTTATGGTGATCATGAATATATATACCTTATGGGGTCTACGACGAATATTTAGGGATGTTACAAACCGAATGACAAACTTAATATACCCTCCTTTTCAATGTGGGGGGCATAAAAAACGAACGTTTTATTCCCTCTACCTTGAGGTGGAACTCAATACTCAAAAGGATTCTGTAAATGTCATCGAAATCGTTTGTAGAATGACTTTGGCGTACGTTATATGGGGCAAAAACATTGGTAATCTGTATAGCAAAAAGATAATCCAAAACACATTGTTTATTGCATTTCATGGTCACATATCTAATTGGAAAAAACACAACAATTTTAAAATAACGATATAAATGTATTTACTTACCAGCATTGCATTTATACTGTAATGACCTTTTCTTTTATAGTAGAGGGCTTTCAATTCGCCCCCTGGCGACTTGATGCGGATATGAGTGACATCAACGCATCTAACGATTCCAGGGAACATAGTTTTTTCATAGAAAGCCTCCATTATGTTTCGTTCCTCTGTGAATGTCGGCTTTTTTATCCATTGGCCACAAATGTGGTTCTCAAAATTCTGCAGACATTCAGCAATATTTCTGCTTACCTAAATTCTGCTGGTAGCATTCTATCGTCAAAAACCGCAAGAATGTTCCAAGTTTTAAATCGAGGCGTATTTGGGTTTTCCTGTAACCGGGAACCAATTTCTCTTGTAGCATATCTAAGAGAGCCCGAAAAACTTCCTTCGACACACGAAAATTTTCCACAAACCTTGGAAAATACTTTTTTTATTATTTCAAAAATGTAAAAATACAACCATACTTACGGTTGGTTGGTACTTCAAACAAATTCGAAACATCTTTTTAATACCTCCGTGGTACATTTTGAAGCTCCTCCACATGATCCACAAAGTATAGGGCTACAGAAATAATAATTTTTTTTATTTTTTAAGAACACAAATAATTTGAACACCGTCACTGATAATGTTATGTTGTTTGTTTATTTACAATTTGTTTGTTTGCAACTGAACTGTCAGTTCAGGCAGAGCCAGCTTACGTATGGTTGTATTTTTATTGCTTTTTCGCGTTTAAATTAGTAATTCTGGCGCTTTTTATACCCTCCACCATAGTATGGAGGGTATATTAAGTTTGTTTGTAAGTAAGTTTGTCATTCCGTTTGTAACACCTCGAAATATACATTTTAGACCCCACAAAGTATATATATTCTTGATCAGCATAAAATTGTATGTCGATTTATCAATGTCCGTCCGTCTATCCGTCTGTTCGTCTGTGGAAATCACTCTAGCTTCCGACCGAAATGAAGTAGGTTGATAAAATGTTACTCAATATATATATTATATGTCTGCAGGATTTTGGTATAGCCCCCATATAACGATACCTCCCGATATTCGGTATTTTACTACGACTCACGACAGAAAATTAGCCATCGTATAGCCCCCATATAACGGTACCCCCCATATTCGGTATTTTGATGATTTTAGCGACATTATTTACCAGAATTGTTTCAAATTTGGTATTTGAAGTTCGTAATGGAAGCTACATCCTAAGACAGAAAATGAGCTATGTAGGTCTACGTCTTCGTATAGACCCCATATTACGGTACCCCCATATTCGTATAGCCCCCATGTAACGGTAGCTCCCAATATTTGGCGTTGTGCTGATTTTAGAGATATTATTTACCGGAACTATTTCAAATTTAGAATTTGAAGTTCGTAATGAATACTGCAGCCTATGACAGATAATTGTCTGTGCAGGTCCACGTCTTCACATAGCCCCCATATAACGGTACCCCCCGATATTTGGTATTTTGATGATTTTAGCGGCATTATTTACCGGAACTATTTCAAATTTGGTATTTGAATTTCACAATTAATACTATAGCCTATGACAGAAAATTGTCTGTGTAGGTCCACGTCTTTGTATAGCCCCTATATAACGGTACCCCCGATATTCGGTATTTTGATGATTTTAGCGTATTTTGTATTTGAAAATCGTAATCGATACTACAGGCTATGACAGAAAATTGTGCAGGTCCTCGTTTTATAACCCCTATGGTACCTCCCTATATTCGGTATTTTGATGATTTTAGCTACATTATGAACATATTTTTTTCAAGTTTCGCTTTGAATATTGTAATAGCTTGTGACAAAAGTTGCCTATGCAGGTCCACGTCGTCGTATAGACCCCAATATTCGGCTACATTCGGTTTTTTAAGATTTCAAAAGAATTTTTAACGGATTTTATTTTTTTAAAAATTTTTAAATTTGTATCAAATGGTGGAGGGTATTCAAAGTTCGGCCCAGCCGAACTTACAGCTTTTTTACTCGTTTTGCTTAAATTCGCGACAACACTGCGTTACATAAGGCTATGTGAAAGAAAGAACGAATGTTAGTGAAGGGCATTCTGATACGAAGGTGAGTGACTATCTTTCGTTCGCACAAATTTTCTTTCGATATCGTGGAACAAGCTGGTTTCTTAACTGTTTTCACTTATCAACTCCCAGCTGTTAGTATACGAGTAAAACGTCTTCTCTACTCACCCTATATATGTCCTACTGGTTTAAGTGTGTTAGTTAGTGTTGAAAGAAGAACTTATGAAATTAACTATTTACATCTTTTCTTCTGTTCATCATCAACTCCACTGTATTCGATCTTCAAAACCATTTTTAGAATATATTTTTTTATCCAGTTAGCAATTTAACAACAATTTTATAAATTCGTAATGATGCGAGGATACTATATACAATCCTACGAACTAGCTGTGGGCTGGGATCAGCTCGTGGCGTGTGGGAATCAGCCGGAAACCGCTTTCCTCCGTTTGCGACTCTGTGGAATCGGCTTTTCCCTGGCGGTTAATCAGTAGCCGAAACCTCAGATTACACACATCCACGATTCTCTTAAATTGTTTTCCTCGAAAACTGTAACTAGAGCCGCATGCGAATGTGCCTTTGCAGTCCCTGTTTGACCTCCTCCGTCCTCATCGTCGCAGTCGTCACCCAGGACAATAACGCTGGGCAGCGGCTGCCTCGCCGCTGTGGCGTTTTCGGCTCTTCGTCCGAAATCTCTATTACCCCGACTGCCGGGGCTCGGGTAGCGGTCAGGGTCGTGACGACTGCCTCGGTTTCGTCTTAGGCTTGAGTACCAGGCGCTTAAGTCTGACGAAACACGGTGGCAACGACATTGGAGTTGCTGTTACCTTCTTCGCGGAACTTCGTGAGCGCTTTACCGCGCAACGCCTCATAGATGTGGCAGGCTTTTTCACTGCCCCCTCTAGGATATCTTTCCTGTGCAAGCCGTAGTTTTTAGCGGAGTCGAACCTCCTACGGTGTTATTTTACCTTTCCGCTAATAATGAGGCAATTGGCTAACTCCTCTTTACGAAGACTGTATGCCCATGATGTACGTAGAGTGACTTTTTTCTAACTCCCGAACTGTTCCTTCTTCTTTATATAGTTTCTTATTTACTCTGAGGTCCCTGCTTTGGGCAACACTGTAACGACACTATTTCCTCCGTGGGCCGGGGTCATCTCGCGGCGGCCAAGGGTACGTCATTGACATTTGTTTGATTCAGTGACCTGAGTAAAGAAGACGTAGTTTAATTTTTTCGGATGATAAACATTTCGTTTTTATCCGGGTACTGTTATTATTCGGGTCTTAGATAGAGTTTTTAACTGAGTTCTAACGGGAATATTTCGCAAGCTTGGAAACACACATCTCGGGACCAAAATGAAACCTGGTCGGTAGTACGAGTTGTGGAAGGGAATGATTATGGCAACTCGGGATTTTGATGATTTTACCCACATTTTTCAACAGAATTGTCTGAAAATCCACACAAGGAATTCCTTGTAGGTACTTTATACCTCGGAAGAGAATTACCTACATAGGTCCACGATATCGTATAGTCCCCATATAACGGTACCACCCGATATTCGGTATGTTGATGATTTTAGCCACATTTTTCTGATGGAATGGTCTGAAAATTCACACAAGAAGTTTCTTATAAGTATTTTATATTTTGAAGAAGAATTATATATATAGGTCCACGATATCGTATATCCCCATATAACGGTACCCCCAATATTCGGTATTTTGATGATTTCAGCCACATTTTTCAATTGTCTGAAATTCCACACGAGGAGTTCATTGAGAATTTTCTATAGGGGTCTACGATATCGTTAGCCCCCCATATAACGGTACCCCGATATTCGGAATTTTTGATGATTTTAGTTACATTTTTCAACGGAATTGTCTGAAATTGTACACAAGAGGTTCTTTGTGAGCATTCTCTAGAATTCTCTATATAGGTTAACGATATCACATATCTCCCATACAACGGTACCCCCGATATTCGGTATTGAATTCGGTCTGAAAATTCACACAAGGAGTTTTTTGTGAGCGCTTTAACCCCTGAAAGGTAATTGTCTATATGGGTCCACAATATCGTATATCCCCCCATATATCGGCACCTTCCGATGTTAGATATTTTAAAGATTTTAACAGAATGGATTTTATTTTTTGAACATTTTTAATTCGTCCCAAATGGTGGAGGGTATTTATAGTTCGGCCCGGCCGAACTTACTGCTTTTTTACTTGTTATAACTCCAAACACTCTATTCACCAGTTGCAGGATGTTTTTTGGTTAAGGCTCGCTGATGCGTCCACCACTTCTCACTTTCACTAACTGTCCCTTTTCTATTACGATGATCACCTTTTAGTCTTCCGCTTTGCGTTAGCAACAAAAGGCTTATTGTTACTAACTGCATACATCCATTAGAATCCTTCGCATAAGCAAATTGTTGCTATATGTTTACGTCTAATGCACGCATTAGATTCCCTTGCAAATGCATTTTGTTGCTTGTTGTTTGTGGCAAAGCGCACAGCCAGTTTTCCTTACGCATGTATGTTGTTGTTTCTTGTTTATGCCTAACGACTGAATTAGCTTCACTTGTGCATGCATATTGTTGTTAGGTGTTTATGAAATTAAAAAAAAATAAATTCAAGAAATAGAAAAAAAGTCCGACCTGTGTGGACGGAAACGAGTCGGCAACTACTCCCTCTACTCGGAGACAGCGTAATTACTGGGGCATAATGATGGCTTTTTCCTTGCGGTTAATCAGTAGCCGAGACCGCGGATTACACACCTCCACGATTCTTAAGTTTTCTCGAAAAAGTAGCTCGAACCCCATGCTAATGTGCCTTTGCAGTTCCTGTTTGACCTCCTCCGGCAGATTCTCCCGACAAGCAAATTCGTAAGGCCGGGCTTCGTTCACCACCCCCACACTGCGCAGTCTCGCAGCGTCGCTTGTCTCGTGGGTGAAGCAGCCAGGAACCGCTTTCCTTCATTTCTGACTCTGTGAAATCGGCATATCGTTGTGACGTGGCAACTCGATGGGTACTGAACATGAGGTCAAGGGCTTCTCCGCCTGAGCTTTCGCCTCCCCTGGGACGTTCCTCCCCTGACGAGGCAGGCTCCGCAGTGGTGCCAACATTTGCGGTCTGCCGATACGAGCTACCATTTAACGGCTCTTGTGCTTCGTCCTCGCAGTCGTCATCCAGGACAATAATGCTGGCGATACAGTCGGTGGAGGTGTTGGAGGATAGGAGGCCACCCGACTCGGCCGAGGTGTCGGCTCTTCGTCCGACATCTCTATTACCTCGACTGTCGGGGCTCGGGTGTCATCGACAGTGGAGTTGCTGGAACCTTCTTTGCGAACCATCGTGGGTGCTTTACCGCGCAACGCCTCATCGATTTGGTTTTGTCATTGCCCTCTCTAGACTATCTTGCCACTGCTGCTTGTAGTAAGCCTTAGTTTTTAGCGGAGTTGCTTGTCTTTCCATGGCGATGTCGGAATTTTTTAGATTTAGGGATTATTATGTTCCGCGTTCAGTATCCGGTCTATATGACCGAGATCGCGATTCGCTGGCGGAACGTAGGTTTTTAGCTCGCTAAGTTGTGCGGACATCAGATCTTCTCGGTCGATAACTTGTACGTTAACAATCACTGGCGAATTGAAGTTCAACACTGCATACGGTCCGTCAAATTTCGGGGCTAATTTCGCAGCGAAACTTTTTACTGACTTCTATAACGGATGTTGACGAACCCAGGTCATGCTCCCTATGGAAGGTTTCTATTGTCTTCGACGTGTTCGCCTTCGCGAGCTATGTGATGTCGTACGAGTTTGAAAATATCTTGTAGATCCTCTACCTTTCCCCTCGGAGATCTAGTTACTCCCGGTACTGCCAGTTGCTTCGTCAAAAAGGTTACCAAGAAGACTTTGCTCCGACATTGAACTAAATAGGCGGAACTGCAACCCGTAGTGAAATGATCTTATTTATTACTAGATTCACTTCCGAAAGATATTCTTCCAACCTGTTATGCTCGTTTCGACAGATCTGGCCCGGCATTGTCTTTACAGTTCGATTCGCTTGCTCCGTGTGATTTTCTTGGGGACAATACAGGGCGGTAAATTGATGTCTTACTCCAATCTCCTTAAGATACCTTTCTGCTTTCCGGCTTTTCAACAGTCTCCTATTGTCGGTGATAATGACTTTAGGTACCCCGAATCTAGCCAGGTTATGGTGTCTGAAGGCCTTGAATACCCCGTTTGCTGTTGCTTTCCTCATTGGCACTAGTTCCACACATTTAGTGAAACGATCGAAGAAGACGAGAAGTGCCGTATTCCCATGTTTAGTACGCGGTAATGGTTGTTGCCCAGGATTCCTCGGGAATCGTGATTAACATATCTCCCACGTTGGCCCTTTGACTTGGCCTGTATTGCTGACAGGAATATCGAACTTAGCCACGTCTCGCATCATGCGCAGGGCTCTATCTCTAGAATCACCAAGGGAATTTGAGTCACCTTTAAAGGACAATCTCACCATCAAGAGTCCATTAGATTGAACTGACGCATTATTTTAGTTTATCCCTTGGAAAACATGAATGAATAATTAACAAGTAAAAAAGCTGTAATACCCTCCACCACTTGGTACAAATTTGGCAATTTCCACAAAAAAAAAAAAAATAAATAAATAAATAAAATCCGTTAAAAATTCTGTTAAAATCTTAAAAATACCGAATGCTTATACGACGACGTGGACCTGCATAGGCAACTTTTGTCATAAGTTATTACAATATTTAAATGCGAAACTTGAAGAAAAATCTGTTTATATGCACAGACAATTTTCTGGCATGGGCTGAAGTATCCATTACGAACTTCACATGCGAAATTTGAAACAATCCCGGTAAATTGCGCTAAAATCATCAAAATACCAAATATCGGGGGGTACGGTATATGGGGGCTATATGAAGACGTGGACCTACATGGCCCATTTTCTGTTTTATGCTGCAGTATCTATTGCGAACTTCAAATACCAAATGTGGAACAATTCCGGGGAATAATGTTGCTAAAATCATTAAAATACCGAATTTCGGGGGGTACCGTTATATGGGGACTATATGAAGACGAGGACCTACATGGCTCATTTTTTGACTTAGGATGTAGTATCCATTACAAACTTCAAATACCAAATTTGAAACGATTCCGGTAAACAATGTCGGTAAAATCATTAAAATCCCGAATATTAGGAGGTACCGTTATATGGGGACTATATGAAGACGTGGACCTACATGGCTCATTTTTTGACTTAGGATGTAGTATCCATTACGAACTTCAAATGCCAAATTTGAAACAATTCCGATGAATAATGTCGCTAAAATCATCAAAATACCGAATATCGGGAGGTGCCGTTATATGGGGGCTATATGATAACTTGGACCTACATGGCTCATTTTCGAACTTAACCTGCCTACTGGCAAAATATACATGTGTGCAAAATTTTAGCCTTCTATCTCAATTTGTTCGAAAGATAGCGTGATTACAACAGACAGACAGACAGACACACAGACAGACAGACGGACATGGCTAAATCGTCTTAGAATTTTACGCTGATCAAGAATATATATACTTTGTTGGGTCTGACATGAGTATTTCGAGGAGTTACAAACGGAATGACAAAATTAATATACCCTCCATAGTATGGTGGAGGGTACAAAAAAAATACAAAAACAAGTTAAAAAGCAGTAAGTTCGTCCGGGCCGAACTTTTAATACCCTCCACCATTTGCAACGAATTTGGAAATTTTTAAAAAATAAAATCCTTAAAAATTTTTGTTAAAATTTTAAAAATACCGAATATAGCCGTTATATTGGGGTCTATACGACGTGGACATACATAGGCATTGTTTGTCATAAGCCATTACCATATTCAAATTCGAAACTTGAAATAAACGGTGAATAATGTAGCTAAAATCATCAATTCCTTATCCTTATATACGATATTATAAGGAGGTGCCGTTAAATTGGAGCTGTGCGAAGACCTGGACCAGCATAGACAATTTTCTGTCCCAGGCTGTAGCATCCATTACGAACTTCAAATACCACATCTCAAACAATTTTGGTGGGTATTGTACCTAAAAAATACCTAAAAATACCTCAAAATACCGAATATAGGGAGGTACTGATATATGGGGCCTATACGAAGACCTGGACCCGCACAGACAATTTTCTGTAACAGACTGTAGTACCCATAACGAACATAAAATACCAATTTTGAAACAATTCCGGTGAATAATGTCGCTAAAATCATCAAAATACCGAATATAGGGAGGTACCGTTATATGGGGGCTATATGAAGACGTGGACCTGCATTGACAGTTTTCCATCTTAGGGTGTAGTATCCATTTTGAACTTCAAATACCAAATTTGAAACAATTCCCGTAAATAATGTCGCTAAAATCATCAAAATACCGAATATATATACTTTGTTGGGTCTGACATGAGTATTTCGAGGAGCTACAAACGGAATGACAAAATTAATATACCCTCCATAGTATGGTGGAGGGTACAAAAAAAATACAAAAACAAGTTAAAAAGCAGTAAGTTCGTCCGGGCCGAACTTTTAATACCCTCCACCATTTGCAACGAATTTGGAAATTTTTAAAAAATAAAATCCTTAAAAATTTTTGTTAAAATTTTAAAAATACCGAATATAGCCGTTATATTGGGGTCTATACGACGTGGACATACATAGGCATTGTTTGTCATAAGCCATTACCATATTCAAATTCGAAACTTGAAATAAACGGTGAATAATGTAGCTAAAATCATCAATTCCTTATCCTTATATACGATATTATAAGGAGGTGCCGTTAAATTGGAGCTGTGCGAAGACCTGGACCAGCATAGACAATTTTCTGTCCCAGGCTGTAGCATCCATTACGAACTTCAAATACCACATCTCAAACAATTTTGGTGGGTATTGTACCTAAAAAATACCTAAAAATACCTCAAAATACCGAATATAGGGAGGTACTGATATATGGGGCCTATACGAAGACCTGGACCCGCACAGACAATTTTCTGTAACAGACTGTAGTACCCATAACGAACATCAAATACCAATTTTGAAACAATTCCGGTGAATAATGTCGCTAAAATCATCAAAATACCGAATATAGGGAGGTACCGTTATATGGGGGCTATATGAAGACGTGGACCTGCATAGACAGTTTTCCATCTTAGGGTGTAGTATCCATTTTGAACTTCAAATACCAAATTTGAAACAATTCCCGTAAATAATGTCGCTAACATCATCAAAATACCGAATAGAGGGAGGTACCGTTATATGGGGGCTATATGAAAACGTGGACCTACAGAGCCTACTGGAAAAATAAACATGTGTGCAAAATTTTAGCCATCTATCACAATTCATTCGAAAGATAGCGTGATTACAACAGACAGACAGACGGACATCGCTAAATCGACTTAGAATTTTACGCTGATCAAGAATATATATACTTTGTTGGGTCTGACATGAGTATTTCGAGGAGTTACAAATGGAATGACAAAGTTAATATACCCTCCGTAGTATGGTGGAGGGTATAATAAAATACAAATCTTCAAAAACAAAATGTTCCAATTCTGGTTTGTGGGTGCCCGCAGGTGACGAATATGACATTGGTTTTTCTGGATCACGTCGAAAATTTATTTTATATCTGTAAACATATAGAAATCCTAGTTTCTTGGATTTTCAACTTTAAACGTGCATAACTTATACCTTCAACAACGGATTTCTATAACCATTTTTTTTTTTGATTTGTTTGAAATGTAACACTTGACCAAGTTAAGCACATTTAAAGCTGATGACTCGGATTTTCTCCAAATTTACCGTTATAAAATTTATTTTCGAAGTGACCCAAAAAAAACAATGGCATATTCGTTATCTGTGCGCTCCCACAAACCAGAATTGGAGCATTAGAGTAGAGTAGAGTGTTTTTTGCTGTCGCACAGTGTAATTAGTTAGTATGAAAATATGAAATTTGAAATATATTTGTAAACTGACTACTTGCTCTGTGAGCAGTTTTTGTACCCTCCACCATACATAGTATGAAGGATATTAAGTTCGTAATTCCGTTTGTAACTCCTCACCCAACAAAGTATATATATTCTTGATCAGGGTAAAATTCTAAGACAATTTAGCACTGTCCGTCTGCTGTAATCACGCTACAGTCAAAACGAATTAAGATAGGAAGATAATATTTTGCACAGATCTCTCTTTTGCCTGCAGGTCAAGTTCGAAGATGGGATATATCGGTCCTCGATATCATATAGCCCCCATATAACGGTACCCCCCGTTATTTGGTATTTTGATGATTTTAGTCACACTATTATATGGAATTGTCTGAAATTCCACACAGGGAGTTACTTGTAGGTACTTTATCCCTTAAAAGAGAATTATCTATATAGGTCCACTATATCATACAGCCCCCATATAACGGTACCCCCCGATATTCGGTATTTTGATGATTTTAGCTACATTTTTAACGGAATTCTGCACAAGGAATTCTTTGTGAGTACTTTGCCCCCTGAAAGAGAATTTTCTATATAGGTCCACGATATCGTATAGGCCTCATATAACGGCACCTTCCGATTATTATCTATATAGGTCCACGATATCGCATATGCCCCAATATATCGGCACCTTCCGATATTAGGTATTTTAAAAATTTTAACAGAATTTTAAATGGATTTTTTGAAAATGTTATAATTCGTTCCAAATGGTGGAGGGTATTTATGCTTTTTTACTTGTTTAGTATGTAAACAATATTTAAAAGTTATTCAAGTGATTTAACAGGATTGTTCCTTTACTCTTTAATTTGTACAAATTTTTAGTGGAACCTGTTCGATAACCCAAAAATCCAATAAGTGAGAGTGAAATGAGAGAGACATTTTAACATTTGAGTTGCTAAGGACTTGCAAATTCTTTCATATCCATGCCTATATCTTTTAGAGATGCAGAAATAATACATATTTGTAGCAGACGGTATCTTTGGTCATGGAAACGATTTATGTTTCGTTTGTTTTGCGCCAAAGTTGTTTTGTTGAGAAAGAAAATCTTTTTTTTTCTCAGTAACGTCTCACTGAGTAGATGTTACTAGGAAAATAAACGAACGAACCTTATAATTGCATTGGTCTGAGCCGTTTCCCGTTTTAATGTTTACGTCCGCTTTGTTTTTGTATATGTGTCTGGGGGTTACAATGTAATATTGCGGAGGTGAATTTTTTCTACCAACTAACTCGAATTAGAAAAAAATCGAGTTGCCTTAATCGAGATTCGGGGGGTTACTATGTTACTCGATTCGAAACTTCGAATGAGTCATATGTTGTATTTTATACGAATCTAAACTCCTACTATGTAATAATTTTGGATCGAGAAAAATGTGCTGTAACTAAATGGATTCGTTTGGCAGTATTAGCACATCTATACAGCTGCTGGTACAATGAGCTGTCAAACCAATTTTGTAATTGAAATTTTTAAATGAAAAAATCGAAATTTGTAAAAATTTTTGAAAAATGCTTGGCATAACAACCTCCGATTGGCGTCGTATAAGAAAAGCATTGAAAATCCATTTGCTTTTGAAGATATTTTTAAAAACTTTTGACATATCAATGTTTGCGAGTGTTGTACCATGTGAAAAACATACAATAAATTTATTGTGAGTGGTCGATTACCACGGCCAACCAAATTAAAGATATTAAGATGAATGGAATAACGATTTCATATTCAAATCTCTATCACAAGGCAAACATTTATTATATGCCGGTCGATCTCTATCTACATATATACGTTTTGAAATTATTACAATTTAACTTTATAAGCTTGTAGTGCTATTTTGCTTGCTTTCGTTTTGCAACTTTTGTTGTTATTTATATTTGCATTGATCTGAACCGTTCCCCGTTTTAATGTTTGTGTCTGCTTTATTTGTAACACGATTCGGCCCATTCCTTCTGGTACCTCCCACAAAGGGTCAAAATTTTGACTCCCATAACATATGAAATATGACTCCCATAACATATGAACCAAGTACACGATATACATCTCTCCATCCTAGACATCAACAGTGATCCAAAATTAGTAATCGAAAGTAAAATATTGCGGATGCGATTTTCTTCTACCAACTAACTCGAATTTGCATATACATTTCCTACTTTCGGATTTGAATCACTATATACTTCGAATTTAGAAGTCAAACTCGTTCGAAAAATGTTGTTGAAATTCAAACAACTCAACAATACTTTCCACTATTAGCTAAATAAAAAATAATAATAAAATGGCGAATATTGATGGGTACTTTATGTGGAAATTGTGGAGCAATGTGTACAATGTTCTGATACCGAACTTCAAATACCGAAGTTTAAATTAATCCGATAGAAAATGTGGCCGAACTCTTAATACCATATTTGATACAATTCCGTGTAAGGGCTATACAAACAAGTGGACCTATATGCCCCAATTTCAATACCAACCATAAGACACAATAAAATGTATCTTGCCAAACGCCAAAGCTTTACTGCCGTTGGTACAAAGGGTAGTCAAGTTGCATGCTTAGATAACAAACTATACACTTTTTTGTACAACTTCATTTTCTGAAGAATTCATTTGAGTTAAGATGATACCGGAAAGTATTTCAAGGCATATAATTGATTCAATAGCTTTTGTTTATTATTAATTTTTAAAATCCCATTTGATAATATTATAATATTCATTAAAATCACGCATTTGGTTGAATTTCGTGTTGTTTTGATGTGCACAATAATGCATCTTCGAAAATAAACACAAAATGGGATTGTATGCAACATGCCAAACTTTGATTTTTTGTGCAACCGAGACACAACTTCGTACAACCTGTGGGCCGGTGTGGACCATACAATCTTGAATACAACCTCTCCAGGTTGTACAGCCAGTTGTATCGTGTATGACTTGCATATCGTGATTTCACCAGACAGACGGATATATTTAAATTGACTTTAAATTTTTTGTTTCTACATCGAATATTAAGAGGTGTTACAAAAGGAATAAAAATTTAATATACCCTCCTTTTCGAATCGAGTTACATAGTAACCCCTTTGTCCTATCCAAATTAGTACTTTTCGTACAAATATATGACGCGTTTCCAAACCACCGTCAAAAATCTAATCTAAATATTTAGAATTGTATCTCTATCCCTTCGTCCAATTCCAAATAAAGTATCATTCAGTATTTTTCGTATAATTATAGTACTTTTTTCCGAAACCACCTCCATATGTCCAGGCCGCACATGAACAACGACCCTAATACCAAATTTCAGGCCCTCTCTGTTCATTTTAATACAGTTCGTACACTTAGTACACATTTTCAAAACGGCTTTCATATATCAAACTTACTTTCCAACCTATATTCTCATACCAAATTTCAGATCTCATTATACCCTCCACCATACTATGGAGGGTATATTAACTTTGTCATTCCGTTTGTAACTCCTCGAAATACTCACGTCAGACCCAACAAAGTATATATATTCGTGATCAGCGTAAAATTCTAAGACGATTTAGCCATGTCCGTCTGTCTGTCTGTTGTAATCACGCTATCTTTCGAACAAATTGAGATAGAAGGCTAAAATTTTGCACACATGTTTATTTTTCTTGTAGGCAGGTTAAGTTCGTAAATGGGCTATGTAGGTCTACGTTTTCATATAGCCCCCATATAACGGTACCTCCCGATATTCGGTATTTTGATGATTTTAGCATCATTATTCACCGGAATTGTTTCAAAGATGGTATTTGAAGTTTGAAATGGATACTAGAGCCTAAGAAAGATAATTATCTGTGCACGTCCCCGTCTTCGTATAGCCCCCATATAACGGTACCTCCCTATATTCGATATTTTGATGATTTTTAGCGACATTATTCCCGGAATTGTTTCAAATTTGGTATTTGAAGTTCCAAATGGATACTACAACCTAAGACAGAAAATTACCTGTGCATGATAATTTTAGCGACATTACTCACCGGAATTGTTTCAAATTTGTTATTTGAAGTTCGTAATGGGAACTACAGTCTGTGACAGAAAATTGTCTATGCAGGTTCAGGTCTTCGTATAGTCCCCATATATCAGTACCTCCCTATATTCTGTATTTTGACAAGTTTAGGTACAAATTCCACCGAAATTGTTTAAGATGTCGTATTTGAAGTTCGTAATGGATGCTACAGCCTGTGACAGATAATTGTCTATGCTGGTCCAGGTCTTCGCACAGCTCCGATATAACGTTACTTCCCTATATACGATATTTTGATGATTTTAGCTACATTATTCACCGTTTGTTTCAAATTTCGAATTTGAATATGGTAATGGCTTATGACAAACAATGCCTATGTAGGTTCACGTCGTATAGACCCCAATATAACGGCTATATTCAGTATTTTTTTAAATTTTAAGGATTTTATTTTTTGAAAATTATCAAATTTGTTGCAAATGGTGGAGGGTTTTCAAAGTTCGGCCAGGCCGAACTTACTGCTTTTTAACATGTTTTATTTCAGAATTCTAGATCATTCCGTTTGACCAATACTAAGTATTCAACTTTTAGTACGTGTACGTTTTTAGTATGAATTTTCAAAACCCCGACGTTATCACAAGCCTACGCACCAAGACTGCCAAGCATTGATTCTAGGCCACTCAGTCAGTTATTTATCTATTCTTTTATATCAGACATATAACAACATGGAATCGGATCATTTTTGTTTAAGCTGCTTCAGATTCCAACCGATTTGGTCAACTATGAAAATCTTTAAAATGAAAGAACGAATAAAACAAAGCGAGTGATTAAGCAAGTAAAAAGCAGCTCTCCACCATTTGGAGGGAACTTGAAAAATTCCAAAAAAAATGCCGATTAAATTTAAACCGTTATATGGGGGCTATAAGAAGACATTAACCTGTACACTAGAGCCCCGATTTGCGTCGGTAATGGGGATCGGAGAATCGCGAGGCAAATTGAATCACCTTTTTCTATACATATACAAATGCACTAAAATTTAATTTACTGGGGAAAATATTCAAAAAAAAAAAACAAAAAAAAATATTTTGATAAAAAAAAAGTATGAATACATTTTTCTTTATTCCATTTACTTCAAAAATGTTTATAATTATTATAAAGAAATAACAAAGCAATTAATTAAGAAAAAACATAACAAAAATTAATTTCATTTACATATGTATATACATATAGCACCATAAAGAAAATGGAATTATCCTTATTTCACGCAATTTGAAAATTTGTTAACGTACAGGTGACGATCAGTGTTGCCAGAAGTAAAACTGCTAAACGACAGGAAGGATGCTAAATCAGACACTGCAAATGCAAAAAATAGTAATCCACAATGTAGCTCGGACCGACGCAACTTGAAAGTCGGGGCTCTTGTGTATAAGTAAAATAGGCTGCACTACCGGTTCCAAACTTCAAGTACAAAATTTGAAATAATTCCGGTGAATAATGTCGCTAATATCATGAAAATACCAAATATTGGGAGCTGCCGTTATGTACATATACACAAACTTGACAGAAGTGAGAAAAAAAATTGTAATCAGCTTACCTTACCTTTTTGTTGTACCATGGGCCTGCTTATGCAATTTTTTTATAGGCTGTAGACTCATAACGAATTTTAAATACGAAATTTAAATAAATTTCGTTGTATAATGTCGCTAATGTCAAAATATCGAATAAAGGAAGGTTATACCGAATAAAGGTTATGCCGAAGGTACGTAAACGTGGACCGACATGGCCCATTTACAAACTTAATCTGCCTAATGAACTTGAAAAATATTCTGTTTATTAGTTTCTTGTGCGAAAATAGAGATAATTTTTACACAATGACTCCCGGTATTGTTCGACTGTTTCTGTAATTGAGGCGCAAAGTAATGAACAAAAAACTGAAAAATACGCCGGAGGAATTTCTGCGATGTTTCGGTCCCCTTGTCCTACCCCAGTGCAGGGCGAACATTTTAATAGCATGTCTAATTTTACCAAGCAAAAAAATTTTGCGTGGAAGGTACTTGGAAGAGGCATATTTTTGCATCGTGGAAGCCCCTAACCACCTTAATAATTGAGCCAAGTTTTAGGTTTTTAATCTCAGGCGTCGCGCGTATATCCGTGAATAAAGAAACTTGTTGAGGGTAACCCAAATGACGGTAATCGTTGGCCATGCCTGTAAAACAGACACATGATGCGGGTAACCTTTAATTCCGGTCAGAATTTAAGGAAGGAATTTAGGTAGTGAAAATAATGGCCCTTTAATGGGAGGATTTTGCAGGGGGATGCTTTGTAAGAAACCCCAGTACTTCATCCACATGTTGCAATGTAGAAGCGATCAACCTCTGTCGGTAGAAAAATTTACGTTCCTAAAGAAATTAAACTTGGTCTACCAAAAGTTTGTGGGGCTTCCTTCACACAGCAACATGCGGCAATACCTGAGATAAGAAGAAAAACATATATTACTAAAAGAAAATATTTTTTGGACGAGGAATACCACCATCTGCTCGTATATTAAAATATGTTTTGTTCTTCGTTTACATCCTTCTATTCGTCATTTGACAGCAGAATATCGCGTTGCCAACGAAATATTTCATTGTATGTAATATCTGCACAATGGCGGAATACTTATTCTTGGGGGAGACCGAATTATTGTTAGCTTTCTGAAATAAGAGAAAAACCTATGCATAAATATGGGTACCGCCCAGTGAAAGGGACAAAAAAAGGATAACAATAAGGGATACATCAATATGCCGTTTAATGGAAAGCTGCCATATTTTCTCTCGAAGCTTATAAATAGGTATTAAATCCAGAGAATGAGGATTTCAAGTATTGGTGCTGAGTGAGAAACCTGTACGTCTCTATAGACAATAACGAGTGTGCCATAATGTCTTTATGTGGGTATAAAGAACAAAGTTTTTGCCAAGATTACAAAGTGAATAAAAATATAATAAGAACGATATCTGCCGAACATTGATTTGTCTAAGATAAAGGTGACTATCGCAGGGTGTTTTTAGAAATGAAGTGGCCAAAGTCCAATTTTATCCTCAGACGCATGATTAAACCAGTGATCAAGAAAGGTAATATGCAGGGAGACTCGCTCCAAATCTAAAAGTAGAAAAAGAGATAGGCCAATTTTATTTGACTCGAATAGGACCATAAAACGGCAGAAAACCCAAAATCTAGAAAAAATGGAAGAAGAAAACCAGCGCGGCGAGGGGCAAGTAATGGATTTTTCTCAAACCATTAATTCGAGAGCCCCCATGTCGAATTCCTTAGGTCCTTTATACCTTCAAGCAGATTAAGGTCTTAGAAACATCCATTAAAAGGGTTCAGTCCGAGATGGGTGATATAAGAAAGACACTTGGGGACTTGACATACGCAATGTGCCAATTTTTGAGAAAACAGGGCGAAAATGGCATCAACACACCTGGACGCCAGTCTAATGGAATGCTTAATAATGGGAGAACCACAGCGCTCCCGTCTACGGACACTCGTCCAGAAAGGCAGCTAAATGAGACACAACATAAAGAGGTGTCCATAGCACCAACATCGTTTAGTGGAAACAATAGCAGAACAAATGGTTCACACGTCTTAATAAATTGGGTCTTACGTTTGATGAAGGTTCCAACAGTTTAGGAGTTGAAGAGTTCGTATACCGATTGGAATACTACCAAAAGCAATATAACATCCCATGGTCGGAAGTCATAAGAGAATTTCCCCTTATATAGTCCGGTAGAGCTTAAATACAGTATTTTGAGCCAATCTTCAAAGTCAAATTTTAAGATCCTCACAGATCTTGCCCAAAGGAAACAGCAAACCAACGAATCGGTAGACAATTTTTTTCATGCATTGCTTCAAGTCCGAGCCAAGTTGGTGCAACCTATCTCGGAATTTGACATGATGAAAATTTTGAAGAAAAGCGTGAACGACAGTATAGGAAGAATTGTATATCCGATTCAAGTGTCATCAGCTCAACAGCTAAGAGTAGAGAGTGTAATGACGCCGAGAAGAACTTTTTAAAACGGGAAAACCGATCTGCATTATCAATGGCTCGGCCGCTAAGACAAGTTAATGAGATCACCGAAGATGTGGATGTTAGGGTTCCGGATGAATAAGAGGAGGGTGAAGTAAAAGAATTGGCTGTTATACAGTACAACAGGCAAGTAAGACCCCAACGAATTGGAATTGCAGGCAATTGGGACATTCTTTCCGCGTTTGTGAGGAAGGGACTAGGTAGGGACTGTGATAAGTGCGGCAACCCTGGAACTACTAGCTACTAGTTTCAGCCCAGAAAAAGTAGCAACAATATTATTCCGGGTATGAGACACTACTTATCTGTGAATGAACGACAAGAAAATTTTATCAAAGTGAGACAAGAGATATTTGGATATCAAGTTACACAAAAGTCAGTAAAAAATTCCGAAAGTACGGGAAAAATTTATTTCGAAGCAAAAAGATTACCAAATAATAAGTGAAGCAATTAGCAGGTCTAGAACCCAACATGACCCCAGACCTTTTGCGGAAATCGATATAGAAGGCCATAATATTATTAAATATATTAAAAGGCCTGTTTGACACTGGTGCTTCAGTAAGCTTAATGGGAATAGAGAACTAATAGAAAGTTTAGACTGCGACTTAAAACCGATATTCTCTAATATAAAAACCGCCACAGGAAGTCAACACAGATTGATTGGAAAAGTTACCCTGAAAATAATGTATAATAACGTTAAGAGAGAAATTGAATTTTACTTATGTCCCGACCTAGAGCAGGTATAATTTAGACCCGAAGTAATACCAGTGGAGGAGATTAATTTAGAACAGTTCCAAAAAGATATTGTCGACGGAGATATTTACAAATTAAATCCTCACGAATTGTCCAAAGAACAACAAGAACCGTTGGACAAGGTAATCAAGAACTTCGATACCTTTGAAGAAAGAGGGCTTGGTAAGACTAGCCTGGAAAAGCATTCTCTCCAGCGGTACAGGCCATTGTCTATCAGGAAGTAGACAATACAGGGTTGCCCATATTCGACGGACCCATGTTTTGTTATGCGACTTGTGTGTGAAACCAGAACTGTCTCATACGCATTCGACGAATAATTGGCATCACAAAATTAGTCATCATGTCGCGATCACGCGATCATTTTGGAAGAAAAACGGCCCAATGACACGTTTTCGCACTAACGCCGCACCAAACTGTGACTTTTTCGTCATGAAGAGACACTTCTTGAATCTCCTGAGGATTTTTAGTGGCGCAAAAACGGCAATTTTGCTTATTTACGGTCCCTTAGAAGGCGCACTTCTCACATTTTTTTATGTTTTAAAGGCACGTTGAGTTTTCACAATTGACTTCTTCTGTTGAATATAAATTTCAACTATTTCAGAGCGATCGAGTGGCGTGTATTGGTTCATGGTAAAAATCTGCTTGGACTGACGCTTCAAACGCGGTATGTCATTAAGCGATGTGACATGTCTGTCAAAAGTTATGGCGTTGCCAGATGGGTCCGTCGAATATGGGCAACCCTGTATGCTACATCTAAATATGATAGAGGAAAGCAATAGCCTATGAAGCATGGTACAATGAATTCAAGGTAGGGCAGAACTACCATATGATTTCAATTTTTTTATTTTTCTGGCTTAATATGTCAACTTCATTTGCTTATGTGTGTGTCTTCTTTTCAATAATAAAATAATTGTTCACAAAATATTCAAATTCGGGTGTTTTTAAAATGCTTATTGCAAAGTATGCATCAACAAAGTCTACAGTTTTTGTCGCGAAATAAACCATAAGAGATATATAGAAAATGATTTTGAAAAGAAATGTTGACCTTTTATTCAGTTTTCGCGGTTTTAAATTATTTATTCAAAATCAATGCAACAAGTTGTTTGCTTTTTTATTGTTTTGATAGCAATTCTGACATTACAAGCCAAACAGGTAGACCTCTATACTTGCAATTTTTTCAAAGTTGACCTACCTTCTCTTCATTGTACCATGCTATGAAGTAATAGGACCACAGTCGTTAGGAAACCCGAAAAGAACAGGTTCTGCTTGGATGCCCGAAAATTGTATAAACTGACAGTAAAGGATGCATACCCGCTCCAAAACATAGACGGCATTCTGTGTAGAATCGATGAAACGCATTATATAAGCAGTATCGATTTGAAATACGCCTTCTGGCAAATCGAACTAGATGATGAGAGTAAAACCTATACAGCGTTTACAATCCCAGGTCAGGGCAATGTCTTTCAGGCTTTGCAGTGTGGCTCAACAGTTGCGTAGGCTGATGGATAAGGTTATACCATCACATCTAAAAGAAAAAGTGTTCATTTATCTAGATGATCTGCTTATAATATCATGGGAATTTGAAGAGCATTTGAAATTACTGAAAGAGGTTGCCGAATACCTCAAGAGGGCGAATCTGACGATTGGGTTAAACAAGTTTGAAAACCTTAACATCCGCCGCAGTTCTTCGACATGCAAATTTTTTGAGGCATTTCTATATTCAATGCGATGCGTCCGAATATGTCATAGGGGCGGTGTTATATCAAATAAATGATGGAATGAAGGAATGAAGAGCACCCAATAGCTTTTTATTCGCAAAAGCAGAGAAGGAGTGTCTGGCGGCAGTTATTGCGATTAAAAAGTTTCGACCTTATATCGAACTAATGTCATTTACCTTAATAACTGACCATGCCTCACTAAAATAGCTGATGGACTTAAAAGACTTGACGGGAAGGTTAGCTAGGTGGTCGTTACAATTACAAGCATTCAATTTTAATATAGAACATCGAAAAGGAACTGAGAACCTGGTTGCCGATGTGCTCTCCAGAGCACCATCGCTCGATGATAATGAGATTACTCAAGGGAAAATGATAAATTTGGAGCCTACGGAATTCGAAAGTGAAGAGTACAGAGAATTAATCAAAAATATAGCTGAAAATAAAAACATGTTACCCGATCTCAAAATAGACAAGTAAAAAAGCTGTAAGTTCGGCCGGGCCGAACTTTTAATACCCTCCACCATTTGGTACAAATTTGGCAATTTCCAAAAAATAAAATCCGTTATTTTTTGATTTAGGATTTAGTATCTATTACGAACTTCAAATACCAAATTTGAAACGATTCCGGTAAAGAATGTCGCTAAAATCATCAAAATACCGAATATCGGCGGGTACCGTTATATGGGGGCTACACGAAGACGTGGACCTGCACAGATAATTTTCTGTCTTAGGCTGTAGTAGTCATTACGAACTTCAAATGCCATATTTGAAACAATCCCGGTGAATAATGTCGCTAAAATCATCAAAATACTGAATATCGGGAGGTACAGTTATATGGGGGCTATATGATAACTTGGACCTACATGGCCCATTTACGAACTTAACCTGCCTATTGGCAAAATATACATGTGTGCAAAATTTTAGCCTTCTATCTCAATTTGTTCGAAAGATAGCGTGATTACAACAGACAGACAGACAGACACACAGACAGACAGACGGACATGGCTAAATCGTCTTAGAATTTTACGCTGATCAAGAATATATATAATTTGTTGGGTCTGACATGAGTATTTCGAGGAGTTACAAACGGAATGACAAAATTAATATACCCTCCATAGTATGGTGGAGGGTATAAAAATGGGTACGTGTATAAGAAAGTATTTCCGGGTCAAGACGAGGATGAGAAGGTCCGATGGAAGCTATGGATTCCATCACGCCTTAATCATGAAATAATCAAAAATGCTCATGACATAACTACGTGGAACATGGGAGTATGTTAAAAACTGTAGAACGGGTTCGAAGATTTTACTATTGGCCCCGAATGACCGTGCAAGTGAAGCAATATGTGAGAAATTGTCAATTATGCAAAGAATCAAAGCGTAGTAACCAACACACGACGTCAAGATGCCGAGATACGCAGTTTGCATCCCAGACTTTCAAGGACCTAATCGAAAGCTGTCAAATCAGCCATATTAGAAAAGCAGTATATTCGCCCTAATCCCACGCTTCCGAACGTGTCAACCAATCAGTAATAAATGCCATTAGGAGTTACCTTGATAAGGATCATAGGGATTGGAACATATATTTGACAGAAATAGAGTGTGCCCTCAGAAATTCGATACATTCCTCAAAAAGTGTAACTCCCTATTTCACACTTTTTGATTTTCATATGTTTTCCAGTGGAAAAGAATAAAAGTTAGCCCGTGGGTATAAAAAACAAAGTTTTTGCTAAGATTATAAAGTGAATAAAAATATAATAAAAACGATATCTGCCGAACATTGATTTGACTAATATAATGGTAAAATAAGAAAACAGTGTCTCAAGAATAAAGATTTTTTTTTTGTAAAATAGGTGACTATTGCAGTTTGTTTTTATAAATAAAGCGGCCAAAATCCAATTTTATTATCAGACGCATGATTAAACCGACCAAGAAAGATAATGTGCAGATTTCGGCGTTTAATAAGCACGGAGCAATAATAAGGCGTAGTTTGTTTCGTTTAGGCCACCAGAAAACTTGTTCCTTGGACGGAAGTGTCGTAGAGGAAATATAGCCACCAATATATATTACACAATTAAAAAAACCGGAAAAAAGGTAGGACATTTTTATTGCCAATTACCTTACGGCGCATAGCCCACTGCCATCTAGGGGAAACACCCAAGTTGGAAAAAACTTTGCAAAAGCTCAGCACTAGAACTTTACCTGAGAATATATAACTTTGTATTAGAGCGAATTTACGTATAACAACAGCATGACCATTTTCATTTTGGAAGAAAAACGGCCCAATGACCGTTTTCGCACTAACGCCGCACCAAACTGTGACTTTTTCGTCATGAAGAGACACTTCTTGAATCTCCTGAGGATTTTTAGTGGCGCAAAAACGGCAATTTTGCTTATTTACGGTCCCTTAGAAGGCGCACTTCTCACATTTTTTTATGTTTTAAAGGCACGTTGAGTTTTCACAATTGACTTCTTCTGTTGAATATAAATTTCAACTATTTCAGAGCGATCGAGTGGCGTGTATTGGTTCATGGTAAAAATCTGCTTGGACTGACGCTTCAAACGCGGTATGTCATTAAGCGATGTGACATATCTGTCAAAAGTTATGGCGTTGCCAGATGGGTCCGTCGAATATGGGCAACCCTGTATGCTACATCTAAATATGATAGAGAAAAGCAATAGCCTATGAAGCATGGTACAATGAATTCAAGGTAGGGCAGAACTACCATATGATTTCAATTTTTTTATTTTTCTGGCTTAATATGTCAACTTCATTTGCTTATGTGTGTGTCTTCTTTTCAATAATAAAAAAATTGTTCACAAAATATTCAAATTCGGGTGTTTTTAAAATGCTTATTGCAACGTATGCATCGACAAAGTCTACAGTTTTTGTCGCGAAATAAACCATAAGAGATATATAGAAAATGATTTTGAAAAGAAATGCTGACCTTTTATTCAGTTTTCGCGGTTTTAAATTATTTATTCAAAATCAATGCAACAAGTTGTTTGCTTTTTTATTGTTTTGATAGCAATTCTGACATTACAAGCCAAACAGGTAGACCTCTATACTTGCAATTTTTTCAAAGTTGACCTACCTTCTCTTCATTGTACCATGCTATGAAGTAATAGGACCACAGTCGTTAGGAAACCCGAAAAGAACAGGTTCTGCTTGGATGCCCGAAAATTGTATAAACTGACAGTAAAGGATGCATACCCGCTCCAAAACATAGACGGCATTCTGTGTAGAATCGATGAAACGCATTATATAAGCAGTATCGATTTGAAATACGCCTTCTGGCAAATCGAACTAGATGATGAGAGTAAAACCTATACAGCGTTTACAATCCCAGGTCAGGGCAATGTCTTTCGGGCTTTGCAGTGTGGCTCAACAGTTACGTAGGCTGATGGATAAGGTTATACCATCACATCTAAAAGAAAATGTGTTCATTTATCTAGATGATCTGCTTATAATATCATGGGAATTTGAAGAGCATTTGAAATTACTGAAAGAGGTTGCAGAATACTTCAAGAGGGCGAATCTGACGATTGGGTTAAACAAGTTTGAAAACCTTAACATCCGCCGCAGTTCTTCGACATGCAAATTTTTTGAGGCATTTCTATATTCAATGCGATGCGTCCGAATATGTCATAGGGGCGGTGTTATATCAAATAAATGATGGAATGAAGGAATGAAGAACACCCAATAGCTTTTTATTCGCAAAAGCAGAGAAGGAGTGTCTGGCGGCAGTTATTGCGATTAAAAAGTTTCGACCTTATATCGAACTAATGTCATTTATCTTAATAACTGACCATGCCTCACTAAAATAGCTGATGGACTTAAAAGACTTGACGGGAAGGTTAGCTAGGTGGTCGTTACAATTCAATTTTAATATAGAACATCGAAAAGGAACTGAGAACCTGGTTGCCGATGTGCTCTCCAGAGCACCATCGCTCGATGATAATGAGATTACTCAAGGGAAAATGATAAATTTGGAGCCTACGGAATTCGAAAGTGAAGAGTACAGAGAATTAATCAAAAATATAGCTGAAAATAAAAACATGTTACCCGATCTCAAAATAGACAATTAAAAAAGCTGTAAGTTCGGCCGGGCCGAACTTTTAATACCCTCCACCATTTGGTACAAATTTGGCAATTTCCAAAAAATAAAATCCGTTAAAAATTCTGTTAAAATCTTAAGAATACCGAGTTCTTATATGACGACGTGGGCCTGCAAAGGCATATTTTGTCATAAGTTATTACAATAATTTAAATGTGAAACTTGAAGAAAAATCTGTTTATAATGTAGTTAAAATCATTAAAATACCGAATATGGGCGGGGGGTACCGTTATATGGGGGCTATTCGAAAACGTGGACCTGCACAGACAATTTTCTGGCATGGGCTGAAGTATCCATTACGAACTTCACATGCGAAATTTGAAACAATCCCGATAAATAATGTCGCTAAAATCATCAAAATACCGAATATCGGGGGGTACGGTATATGGGGCTATATGAAGATGTGGACCTGCACAGAAAATTTTCTGTCTTAGGCCGTAGTATCCATTACGAACTTCAAATACCAAATTTGGAACGATTTCGCTAAATAATGTCGCTTAAATCATCAAAATACCGAAAATCGGGGGGTACCATTATATGGGGGCTATACGAAGACGTGGACCTACATGGCTCATTTTTTGATTTAGGATTTAGTATCTATTACGAACTTCAAATACCAAATTTGAAACGATTCCGGTAAAGAATGTCGCTAAAATCATCAAAATACCGAATATCGGCGGGTACCGTTATATGGGGGCTACACGAAGACGTGGACCTGCACAGATAATTTTCTGTCTTAGGCTGTAGTAGTCATTACGAACTTCAAATGCCATATTTGAAACAATCCCGGTGAATAATGTCGCTAAAATCATCAAAATACTGAATATCGGGAGGTACAGTTATATGGGGGCTATATGATAACTTGGACCTACATGGCCCATTTACGAACTTAACCTGCCTATTGGCAAAATATACATGTGTGCAAAA
Organism: Musca domestica; assembly: GCF_030504385.1. NCBI lineage: Eukaryota > Metazoa > Arthropoda > Insecta > Diptera > Muscidae > Musca > Musca domestica. The sequence continues at coordinate 10,833,349 of NW_026712328.1, read as the reverse complement.
TTTTAGCCTTCTATCTCAATTTGTTCGAAAGATAGCGTGATTACAACAGACAGACAGACAGACACACAGACAGACAGACGGACATGGCTAAATCGTCTTAGAATTTTACGCTGATCAAGAATATATATAATTTGTTGGGTCTGACATGAGTATTTCGAGGAGTTACAAACGGAATGACAAAATTAATATACCCTCCATAGTATGGTGGAGGGTATAAAAATGGGTACGTGTATAAGAAAGTATTTCCGGGTCAAGACGAGGATGAGAAGGTCCGATGGAAGCTATGGATTCCATCACGCCTTAATCATGAAATAATCAAAAATGCTCATGACATAACTACGTGGAACATGGGAGTATGTTAAAAACTGTAGAACGGGTTCGAAGATTTTACTATTGGCCCCGAATGACCGTGCAAGTGAAGCAATATGTGAGAAATTGTCAATTATGCAAAGAATCAAAGCGTAGTAACCAACACACGATGTCAAGATGCCGAGATACGCAGTTTGCATCCCAGACTTTCAAGGACCTAATCGAAAGCTGTCAAATCAGCCATATTAGAAAAGCAGTATATTCGCCCTAATCCCACGCTTCCGAACGTGTCAACCAATCAGTAATAAATGCCATTAGGAGTTACCTTGATAAGGATCATAGGGATTGGGACATATATTTGACAGAAATAGAGTGTGCCCTCAGAAATTCGATACATTCCTCAAAAAGTGTAACTCCCTATTTCACACTTTTTGATTTTCATATGTTTTCCAGTGGAAAAGAATAAAAGTTAGCCCGTGGGTATAAAAAACAAAGTTTTTGCTAAGATTATAAAGTGAATAAAAATATAATAAAAACGATATCTGCCGAACATTGATTTGACTAATATAATGGTAAAATAAGAAAACAGTGTCTCAAGAATAAAGATTTTTTTTTTGTAAAATAGGTGACTATTGCAGTTTGTTTTTATAAATAAAGCGGCCAAAATCCAATTTTATTATCAGACGCATGATTAAACCGACCAAGAAAGATAATGTGCAGATTTCGGCGTTTAATAAGCACGGAGCAATAATAAGGCGTAGTTTGTTTCGTTTAGGCCACCAGAAAACTTGTTCCTTGGACGGAAGTGTCGTAGAGGAAATATAGCCACCAATATATATTACACAATTAAAAAAACCGGAAAAAAGGTAGGACATTTTTATTGCCAATTACCTTACGGCGCATAGCCCACTGCCATCTAGGGGAAACACCCAAGTTGGAAAAAACTTTGCAAAAGCTCAGCACTAGAACTTTACCTGAGAATATATAACTTTGTATTAGAGCGAATTTACGTATAACAACAGCATGACCATTTTCATTTTGGAAGAAAAACGGCCCAATGACCGTTTTCGCACTAACGCCGCACCAAACTGTGACTTTTTCGTCATGAAGAGACACTTCTTGAATCTCCTGAGGATTTTTAGTGGCGCAAAAACGGCAATTTTGCTTATTTACGGTCCCTTAGAAGGCGCACTTCTCACATTTTTTTATGTTTTAAAGGCACGTTGAGTTTTCACAATTGACTTCTTCTGTTGAATATAAATTTCAACTATTTCAGAGCGATCGAGTGGCGTGTATTGGTTCATGGTAAAAATCTGCTTGGACTGACGCTTCAAACGCGGTATGTCATTAAGCGATGTGACATATCTGTCAAAAGTTATGGCGTTGCCAGATGGGTCCGTCGAATATGGGCAACCCTGTATGCTACATCTAAATATGATAGAGAAAAGCAATAGCCTATGAAGCATGGTACAATGAATTCAAGGTAGGGCAGAACTACCATATGATTTCAATTTTTTTATTTTTCTGGCTTAATATGTCAACTTCATTTGCTTATGTGTGTGTCTTCTTTTCAATAATAAAAAAATTGTTCACAAAATATTCAAATTCGGGTGTTTTTAAAATGCTTATTGCAACGTATGCATCGACAAAGTCTACAGTTTTTGTCGCGAAATAAACCATAAGAGATATATAGAAAATGATTTTGAAAAGAAATGTTGACCTTTTATTCAGTTTTCGCGGTTTTAAATTATTTATTCAAAATCAATGCAACAAGTTGTTTGCTTTTTTATTGTTTTGATAGCAATTCTGACATTACAAGCCAAACAGGTAGACCTCTATACTTGCAATTTTTTCAAAGTTGACCTACCTTCTCTTCATTGTACCATGCTATGAAGTAATAGGACCACAGTCGTTAGGAAACCCGAAAAGAACAGGTTCTGCTTGGATGCCCGAAAATTGTATAAACTGACAGTAAAGGATGCATACCCGCTCCAAAACATAGACGGCATTCTGTGTAGAATCGATGAAACGCATTATATAAGCAGTATCGATTTGAAATACGCCTTCTGGCAAATCGAACTAGATGATGAGAGTAAAACCTATACAGCGTTTACAATCCCAGGTCAGGGCAATGTCTTTCGGGCTTTGCAGTGTGGCTCAACAGTTACGTAGGCTGATGGATAAGGTTATACCATCACATCTAAAAGAAAATGTGTTCATTTATCTAGATGATCTGCTTATAATATCATGGGAATTTGAAGAGCATTTGAAATTACTGAAAGAGGTTGCAGAATACCTCAAGAGGGCGAATCTGACGATTGGGTTAAACAAGTTTGAAAACCTTAACATCCGCCGCAGTTCTTCGACATGCAAATTTTTTGAGGCATTTCTATATTCAATGCGATGCGTCCGAATATGTCATAGGGGCGGTGTTATATCAAATAAATGAAGGAATGAAGGAATGAAGAACACCCAATAGCTTTTTATTCGCAAAAGCAGAGAAGGAGTGTCTGGCGGCAGTTATTGCGATTAAAAAGTTTCGACCTTATATCGAACTAATGTCATTTACCTTAATAACTGACCATGCCTCACTAAAATAGCTGATGGACTTAAAAGACTTGACGGGAAGGTTAGCTAGGTGGTCGTTACAATTACAAGCATTCAATTTTAATATAGAACATCGAAAAGGAACTGAGAACCTGGTTGCCGATGTGCTCTCCAGAGCACCATCGCTCGATGATAATGAGATTACTCAAGGGAAAATGATAAATTTGGAGCCTACGGAATTCGAAAGTGAAGAGTACAGAGAATTAATCAAAAATATAGCTGAAAATAAAAACATGTTACCCGATCTCAAAATAGACAAGTAAAAAAGCTGTAAGTTCGGCCGGGCCGAACTTTTAATACCCTCCACCATTTGGTACAAATTTGGCAATTTCCAAAAAATAAAATCCGTTATTTTTTGATTTAGGATTTAGTATCTATTACGAACTTCAAATACCAAATTTGAAACGATTCCGGTAAAGAATGTCGCTAAAATCATCAAAATACCGAATATCGGCGGGTACCGTTATATGGGGGCTACACGAAGACGTGGACCTGCACAGATAATTTTCTGTCTTAGGCTGTAGTAGTCATTACGAACTTCAAATGCCAAATTTGAAACAATCCCGGTGAATAATGTCGCTAAAATCATCAAAATACTGAATATCGGGAGGTACAGTTATATGGGGGCTATATGATAACTTGGACCTACATGGCCCATTTACGAACTTAACCTGCCTATTGGCAAAATATACATGTGTGCAAAATTTTAGCCTTCTATCTCAATTTGTTCGAAAGATAGCGTGATTACAACAGACAGACACACAGACAGACAGACGGACATGGCTAAATCGTCTTAGAATTTTACGCTGATCAAGAATATATATAATTTGTTGGGTCTGACATGAGTATTTCGAGGAGTTACAAACGGAATGACAAAATTAATATACCCTCCATAGTATGGTGGAGGGTATAAAAATGGGTACGTGTATAAGAAAGTATTTCCGGGTCAAGACGAGGATGAGAAGGTCCGATGGAAGCTATGGATTCCATCACGCCTTAATCATGAAATAATCAAAAATGCTCATGACATAACTACGTGGAACATGGGAGTATGTTAAAAACTTTAGAACGGGTTCGAAGATTTTACTATTGGCCCCGAATGACCGTGCAAGTGAAGCAATATGTGAGAAATTGTCAATTATGCAAAGAATCAAAGCGTAGTAACCAACACACGATGTCAAGATGCCGAGATACGCAGTTTGCATCCCAGACTTTCAAGGACCTAATCGAAAGCTGTCAAATCAGCCATATTAGAAAAGCAGTATATTCGCCCTAATCCCACGCTTCCGAACGTGTCAACCAATCAGTAATAAATGCCATTAGGAGTTACCTTGATAAGGATCATAGGGATTGGGACATATATTTGACAGAAATAGAGTGTGCCCTCAGAAATTCGATACATTCCTCAAAAAGTGTAACTCCCTATTTCACACTTTTTGGTTTTCATATGTTTTCCAGTGGAAAAGAATAAAAGTTAGCCCGTGGGTATAAAAAACAAAGTTTTTGCTAAGATTATAAAGTGAATAAAAATATAATAAAAACGATATCTGCCGAACATTGATTTGACTAATATAATGGTAAAATAAGAAAACAGTGTCTCAAGAATAAAGATTTTTTTTTTGTAAAATAGGTGACTATTGCAGTTTGTTTTTATAAATAAAGCGGCCAAAATCCAATTTTATTATCAGACGCATGATTAAACCGACCAAGAAAGATAATGTGCAGATTTCGGCGTTTAATAAGCACGGAGCAATAATAAGGCGTAGTTTGTTTCGTTTAGGCCACCAGAAAACTTGTTCCTTGGACGGAAGTGTCGTAGAGGAAATATAGCCACCAATATATATTACACAATTAAAAAAACCGGAAAAAAGGTAGGACATTTTTATTGTCAATTACCTTACGGCGCATAGCCCACTGCCATCTAGGGGAAACACCCAAGTTGGAAAAAACTTTGCAAAAGCTCAGCACTAGAACTTTACCTGAGAATATATAACTTTGTATTAGAGCGAATTTACGTATAACAACAGCATGACCATTTTCATTTTGGAAGAAAAACGGCCCAATGACCATTTTCGCACTAACGCCGCACCAAACTGTGACTTTTTCGTCATGAAGAGACACTTCTTGAATCTCCTGAGGATTTTTAGTGGCGCAAAAACGGCAATTTTGCTTATTTACGGTCCCTTAGAAGGCGCACTTCTCACATTTTTTTATGTTTTAAAGGCACGTTGAGTTTTCACAATTGACTTCTTCTGTTGAATATAAATTTCAACTATTTCAGAGCGATCGAGTGGCGTGTATTGGTTCATGGTAAAAATCTGCTTGGACTGACGCTTCAAACGCGGTATGTCATTAAGCGATGTGACATATCTGTCAAAAGTTATGGCGTTGCCAGATGGGTCCGTCGAATATGGGCAACCCTGTATGCTACATCTAAATATGATAGAGGAAAGCAATAGCCTATGAAGCATGGTACAATGAATTCAAGGTAGGGCAGAACTACCATATGATTTCAATTTTTTTTATTTTTCTGGCTTAATATGTCAACTTCATTTGCTTATGTGTGTGTCTTCTTTTCAATAATAAAAAATTGTTCACAAAATATTCAAATTCGGGTGTTTTTAAAATGCTTATTGCAACGTATGCATCGACAAAGTCTACAGTTTTTGTCGCGAAATAAACCATAAGAGATATATAGAAAATGATTTTGAAAAGAAATGTTGACCTTTTATTCAGTTTTCGCGGTTTTAAATTATTTATTCAAAATCAATGCAACAAGTTGTTTGCTTTTTTATTGTTTTGATAGCAATTCTGACATTACAAGCCAAACAGGTAGACCTCTATACTTGCAATTTTTTCAAAGTTGACCTACCTTCTCTTCATTGTACCATGCTATGAAGTAATAGGACCACAGTCGTTAGGAAACCCGAAAAGAACAGGTTCTGCTTGGATGCCCGAAAATTGTATAAACTGACAGTAAAGGATGCATACCCGCTCCAAAACATAGACGGCATTCTGTGTAGAATCGATGAAACGCATTATATAAGCAGTATCGATTTGAAATACGCCTTCTGGCAAATCGAACTAGATGATGAGAGTAAAACCTATACAGCGTTTACAATCCCAGGTCAGGGCAATGTCTTTCGGGCTTTGCAGTGTGGCTCAACAGTTACGTAGGCTGATGGATAAGGTTATACCATCACATCTAAAAGAAAATGTGTTCATTTATCTAGATGATCTGCTTATAATATCATGGGAATTTGAAGAGCATTTGAAATTACTGAAAGAGGTTGCAGAATACCTCAAGAGGGCGAATCTGACGATTGGGTTAAACAAGTTTGAAAACCTTAACATCCGCCGCAGTTCTTCGACATGCAAATTTTTTGAGGCATTTCTATATTCAATGCGATGCGTCCGAATATGTCATAGGGGCGGTGTTATATCAAATAAATGATGGAATGAAGGAATGAAGAACACCCAATAGCTTTTTATTCGCAAAAGCAGAGAAGGAGTGTCTGGCGGCAGTTATTGCGATTAAAAAGTTTCGACCTTATATCGAACTAATGTCATTTACCTTAATAACTGACCATGCCTCACTAAAATAGCTGATGGACTTAAAAGACTTGACGGGAAGGTTAGCTAGGTGGTCGTTACAATTACAAGCATTCAATTTTAATATAGAACATCGAAAAGGAACTGAGAACCTGGTTGCCGATGTGCTCTCCAGAGCACCATCGCTCGATGATAATGAGATTACTCAAGGGAAAATGATAAATTTGGAGCCTACGGAATTCGAAAGTGAAGAGTACAGAGAATTAATCAAAAATATAGCTGAAAATAAAAACATGTTACCCGATCTCAAAATAGACAAGTAAAAAAGCTGTAAGTTCGGCCGGGCCGAACTTTTAATACCCTCCACCATTTGGTACAAATTTGGCAATTTCCAAAAAATAAAATCCGTTATTTTTTGATTTAGGATTTAGTATCTATTACGAACTTCAAATACCAAATTTGAAACGATTCCGGTAAAGAATGTCGCTAAAATCATCAAAATACCGAATATCGGCGGGTACCGTTATATGGGGGCTACACGAAGACGTGGACCTGCACAGATAATTTTCTGTCTTAGGCTGTAGTAGTCATTACGAACTTCAAATGCCAAATTTGAAACAATCCCGGTGAATAATGTCGCTAAAATCATCAAAATACTGAATATCGGGAGGTACAGTTATATGGGGGCTATATGATAACTTGGACCTACATGGCCCATTTACGAACTTAACCTGCCTATTGGCAAAATATACATGTGTGCAAAATTTTAGCCTTCTATCTCAATTTGTTCGAAAGATAGCGTGATTACAACAGACAGACACACAGACACACAGACGGACATGGCTAAATCGTCTTAGAATTTTACGCTGATCAAGAATATATATAATTTGTTGGGTCTGACATGAGTATTTCGAGGAGTTACAAACGGAATGACAAAATTAATATACCCTCCATAGTATGGTGGAGGGTATAAAAATGGGTACGTGTATAAGAAAGTATTTCCGGGTCAAGACGAGGATGAGAAGGTCCGATGGAAGCTATGGATTCCATCACGCCTTAATCATGAAATAATCAAAAATGCTCATGACATAACTACGTGGAACATGGGAGTATGTTAAAAACTTTAGAACGGGTTCGAAGATTTTACTATTGGCCCCGAATGACCGTGCAAGTGAAGCAATATGTGAGAAATTGTCAATTATGCAAAGAATCAAAGCGTAGTAACCAACACACGATGTCAAGATGCCGAGATACGCAGTTTGCATCCCAGACTTTCAAGGACCTAATCGAAAGCTGTCAAATCAGCCATATTAGAAAAGCAGTATATTCGCCCTAATCCCACGCTTCCGAACGTGTCAACCAATCAGTAATAAATGCCATTAGGAGTTACCTTGATAAGGATCATAGGGATTGGGACATATATTTGACAGAAATAGAGTGTGCCCTCAGAAATTCGATACATTCCTCAAAAAGTGTAACTCCCTATTTCACACTTTTTGGTTTTCATATGTTTTCCAGTGGAAAAGAATAAAAGTTAGCCCGTGGGTATAAAAAACAAAGTTTTTGCTAAGATTATAAAGTGAATAAAAATATAATAAAAACGATATCTGCCGAACATTGATTTGACTAATATAATGGTAAAATAAGAAAACAGTGTCTCAAGAATAAAGATTTTTTTTTTGTAAAATAGGTGACTATTGCAGTTTGTTTTTATAAATAAAGCGGCCAAAATCCAATTTTATTATCAGACGCATGATTAAACCGACCAAGAAAGATAATGTGCAGATTTCGGCGTTTAATAAGCACGGAGCAATAATAAGGCGTAGTTTGTTTCGTTTAGGCCACCAGAAAACTTGTTCCTTGGACGGAAGTGTCGTAGAGGAAATATAGCCACCAATATATATTACACAATTAAAAAAAACCGGAAAAAAGGTAGGACATTTTTATTGTCAATTACCTTACGGCGCATAGCCCACTGCCATCTAGGGGAAACACCCAAGTTGGAAAAAACTTTGCAAAAGCTCAGCACTAGAACTTTACCTGAGAATATATAACTTTGTATTAGAGCGAATTTACGTATAACAACAGCATGACCATTTTCATTTTGGAAGAAAAACGGCCCAATGACCATTTTCGCACTAACGCCGCACCAAACTGTGACTTTTTCGTCATGAAGAGACACTTCTTGAATCTCCTGAGGATTTTTAGTGGCGCAAAAACGGCAATTTTGCTTATTTACGGTCCCTTAGAAGGCGCACTTCTCACATTTTTTTATGTTTTAAAGGCACGTTGAGTTTTCACAATTGACTTCTTCTGTTGAATATAAATTTCAACTATTTCAGAGCGATCGAGTGGCGTGTATTGGTTCATGGTAAAAATCTGCTTGGACTGACGCTTCAAACGCGGTATGTCATTAAGCGATGTGACATATCTGTCAAAAGTTATGGCTTTGCCAGATGGGTCCGTCGAATATGGGCAACCCTGTATGCTACATCTAAATATGATAGAGGAAAGCAATAGCCTATGAAGCATGGTACAATGAATTCAAGGTAGGGCAGAACTACCATATGATTTCAATTTTTTTTATTTTTCTGGCTTAATATGTCAACTTCATTTGCTTATGTGTGTGTCTTCTTTTCAATAATAAAAAATTGTTCACAAAATATTCAAATTCGGGTGTTTTTAAAATGCTTATTGCAACGTATGCATCGACAAAGTCTACAGTTTTTGTCGCGAAATAAACCATAAGAGATATATAGAAAATGATTTTGAAAAGAAATGTTGACCTTTTATTCAGTTTTCGCGGTTTTAAATTATTTATTCAAAATCAATGCAACAAGTTGTTTGCTTTTTTATTGTTTTGATAGCAATTCTGACATTACAAGCCAAACAGGTAGACCTCTATACTTGCAATTTTTTCAAAGTTGACCTACCTTCTCTTCATTGTACCATGCTATGAAGTAATAGGACCACAGTCGTTAGGAAACCCGAAAAGAACAGGTTCTGCTTGGATGCCCGAAAATTGTATAAACTGACAGTAAAGGATGCATACCCGCTCCAAAACATAGACGGCATTCTGTGTAGAATCGATGAAACGCATTATATAAGCAGTATCGATTTGAAATACGCCTTCTGGCAAATCGAACTAGATGATGAGAGTAAAACCTATACAGCGTTTACAATCCCAGGTCAGGGCAATGTCTTTCGGGCTTTGCAGTGTGGCTCAACAGTTACGTAGGCTGATGGATAAGGTTATACCATCACATCTACAAGAAAATGTGTTCATTTATCTAGATGATCTGCTTATAATATCATGGGAATTTGAAGAGCATTTGAAATTACTGAAAGAGGTTGCAGAATACCTCAAGAGGGCGAATCTGACGATTGGGTTAAACAAGTTTGAAAACCTTAACATCCGCCGCAGTTCTTCGACATGCAAATTTTTTGAGGCATTTCTATATTCAATGCGATGCGTCCGAATATGTCATAGGGGCGGTGTTATATCAAATAAATGATGGAATGAAGGAATGAAGAACACCCAATAGCTTTTTATTCGCAAAAGCAGAGAAGGAGTGTCTGGCGGCAGTTATTGCGATTAAAAAGTTTCGACCTTATATCGAACTAATGTCATTTACCTTAATAACTGACCATGCCTCACTAAAATAGCTGATGGACTTAAAAGACTTGACGGGAAGGTTAGCTAGGTGGTCGTTACAATTACAAGCATTCAATTTTAATATAGAACATCGAAAAGGAACTGAGAACCTGGTTGCCGATGTGCTCTCCAGAGCACCATCGCTCGATGATAATGAGATTACTCAAGGGAAAATGATAAATTTGGAGCCTACGGAATTCGAAAGTGAAGAGTACAGAGAATTAATCAAAAATATAGCTGAAAATAAAAACATGTTACCCGATCTCAAAATAGACAATTAAAAAAGCTGTAAGTTCGGCCGGGCCGAACTTTTAATACCCTCCACCATTTGGTACAAATTTGGCAATTTCCAAAAAATAAAGTCCGTTATTTTTTGATTTAGGATTTAGTATCTATTACGAACTTCAAATACCAAATTTGAAACGATTCCGGTAAAGAATGTCGCTAAAATCATCAAAATACCGAATATCGGCGGGTACCGTTATATGGGGGCTACACGAAGACGTGGACCTGCACAGATAATTTTCTGTCTTAGGCTGTAGTAGTCATTACGAACTTCAAATGCCAAATTTGAAACAATCCCGGTGAATAATGTCGCTAAAATCATCAAAATACTGAATATCGGGAGGTACAGTTATATGGGGGCTATATGATAACTTGGACCTACATGGCCCATTTACGAACTTAACCTGCCTATTGGCAAAATATACATGTGTGCAAAATTTTAGCCTTCTATCTCAATTTGTTTGAAAGATAGCGTGATTACAACAGACAGACAGACGGACATGGCTAAATCGTCTTAGAATTTTACGCTGATCAAGAATAAATATAATTTGTTGGGTCTGACATGAGTATTTCGAGGAGTTACAAACGGAATGACAAAATTAATATACCCTCCATAGTATGGTGGAGGGTATAAAAATGGGTACGTGTATAAGAAAGTATTTCCGGGTCAAGACGAGGATGAGAAGGTCCGATGGAAGCTATGGATTCCATCACGCCTTAATCATGAAATAATCAAAAATGCTCATGACATAACTACGTGGAACATGGGAGTATGTTAAAAACTGTAGAACGGGTTCGAAGATTTTACTATTGGCCCCGAATGACCGTGCAAGTGAAGCAATATGTGAGAAATTGTCAATTATGCAAAGAATCAAAGCGTAGTAACCAACACACGATGTCAAGATGCCGAGATACGCAGTTTGCATCCCAGACTTTCAAGGACCTAATCGAAAGCTGTCAAATCAGCCATATTAGAAAAGCAGTATATTCGCCCTAATCCCACGCTTCCGAACGTGTCAACCAATCAGTAATAAATGCCATTAGGAGTTACCTTGATAAGGATCATAGGGATTGGGACATATATTTGACAGAAATAGAGTGTGCCCTCAGAAATTCGATACATTTCTCAAAAAGTGTAACTCCCTATTTCTCACTTTTTGGTTTTCATATGTTTTCCAGTGGAAAAGAATAAAAGTTAGCCCGTGGGTATAAAAAACAAAGTTTTTGCTAAGATTATAAAGTGAATAAAAATATAATAAAAACGATATCTGCCGAACATTGATTTGACTAATATAATGGTAAAATAAGAAAACAGTGTCTCAAGAATAAAGATTTTTTTTTTGTAAAATAGGTGACTATTGCAGTTTGTTTTTATAAATAAAGCGGCCAAAATCCAATTTTATTATCAGACGTATGATTAAACCAGCGACCAAGAAAGATAATGTGCAGATTTCGGCGTTTAATAAGCACGGAGCAATAATAAGGCGTAGTTTGTTTCGTTTAGGCCACCAGAAAACTTGTTCCTTGGACGGAAGTGTCGTAGAGGAAATATAGCCACCAATATATATTACACAATTAAAAAAACCGGAAAAAAGGTAGGACATTTTTATTGTCAATTACCTTACGGCGCATAGCCCACTGCCATCTAGGGGAAACACCCAAGTTGGAAAAAACTTTGCAAAAGCTCAGCACTAGAACTTTACCTGAGAATATATAACTTTGTATTAGAGCGAATTTACGTATAACAACAGCATGACCATTTTCATTTTGGAAGAAAAACGGCCCAATGACCGTTTTCGCACTAACGCCGCACCAAACTGTGACTTTTTCGTCATGAAGAGACACTTCTTGAATCTCCTGAGGATTTTTAGTGGCGCAAAAACGGCAATTTTGCTTATTTACGGTCCCTTAGAAGGCGCACTTCTCACATTTTTTTATGTTTTAAAGGCACGTTGAGTTTTCACAATTGACTTCTTCTGTTGAATATAAATTTCAACTATTTCAGAGCGATCGAGTGGCGTGTATTGGTTCATGGTAAAAATCTGCTTGGACTGACGCTTCAAACGCGGTATGTCATTAAGCGATGTGACATATCTGTCAAAAGTTATGGCGTTGCCAGATGGGTCCGTCGAATATGGGCAACCCTGTATGCTACATCTAAATATGATAGAGGAAAGCAATAGCCTATGAAGCATGGTACAATGAATTCAAGGTAGGGCAGAACTACCATATGATTTCAATTTTTTTTATTTTTCTGGCTTAATATGTCAACTTCATTTGCTTATGTGTGTGTCTTCTTTTCAATAATAAAAAATTGTTCACAAAATATTCAAATTCGGGTGTTTTTAAAATGCTTATTGCAACGTATGCATCGACAAAGTCTACAGTTTTTGTCGCGAAATAAACCATAAGAGATATATAGAAAATGATTTTGAAAAGAAATGTTGACCTTTTATTCAGTTTTCGCGGTTTTAAATTATTTATTCAAAATCAATGCAACAAGTTGTTTGCTTTTTTATTGTTTTGATAGCAATTCTGACATTACAAGCCAAACAGGTAGACCTCTATACTTGCAATTTTTTCAAAGTTGACCTACCTTCTCTTCATTGTACCATGCTATGAAGTAATAGGACCACAGTCGTTAGGAAACCCGAAAAGAACAGGTTCTGCTTGGATGCCCGAAAATTGTATAAACTGACAGTAAAGGATGCATACCCGCTCCAAAACATAGACGGCATTCTGTGTAGAATCGATGAAACGCATTATATAAGCAGTATCGATTTGAAATACGCCTTCTGGCAAATCGAACTAGATGATGAGAGTAAAACCTATACAGCGTTTACAATCCCAGGTCAGGGCAATGTCTTTCGGGCTTTGCAGTGTGGCTCAACAGTTACGTAGGCTGATGGATAAGGTTATACCATCACATCTAAAAGAAAATGTGTTCATTTATCTAGATGATCTGCTTATAATATCATGGGAATTTGAAGAGCATTTGAAATTACTGAAAGAGGTTGCAGAATACCTCAAGAGGGCGAATCTGACGATTGGGTTAAACAAGTTTGAAAACCTTAACATCCGCCGCAGTTCTTCGACATGCAAATTTTTTGAGGCATTTCTATATTCAATGCGATGCGTCCGAATATGTCATAGGGGCGGTGTTATATCAAATAAATGATGGAATGAAGGAATGAAGAACACCCAATAGCTTTTTATTCGCAAAAGCAGAGAAGGAGTGTCGGCGGCAATTATTGCGATTAAAAAGTTTCGACCTTATATCGAACTAATGTCATTTACCTTAATAACTGACCATGCCTCACTAAAATAGCTGATGGACTTAAAAGACTTGACGGGAAGGTTAGCTAGGTGGTCGTTACAATTACAAGCATTCAATTTTAATATAGAACATCGAAAAGGAACTGAGAACCTGGTTGCCGATGTGCTCTCCAGAGCACCATCGCTCGATGATAATGAGATTACTCAAGGGAAAATGATAAATTTGGAGCCTACGGAATTCGAAAGTGAAGAGCACAGAGAATTAATCAAAAATATAGCTGAAAATAAAAACATGTTACCCGATCTCAAAATAGACAAGTAAAAAAGCTGTAAGTTCGGCCGGGCCGAACTTTTAATACCCTCCACCATTTGGTACAAATTTGGCAATTTCCAAAAAATAAAATCCGTTAAAAATTCTGTTAAAATCTTAAGAATACCGAGTTCTTATATGACGACGTGGGCCTGCAAAGGCATATTTTGTCATAAGTTATTACAATAATTTAAATGTGAAACTTGAAGAAAAATCTGTTTATAATGTAGTTAAAATCATTAAAATACCGAATATGGGCGGGGGGTACCGTTATATGGGGGCTATTCGAAAACGTGGACCTGCACAGACAATTTTCTGGCATGGGCTGAAGTATCCATTACGAACTTCACATGCGAAATTTGAAACAATCCCGATAAATAATGTCGCTAAAATCATCAAAATACCGAATATCGGGGGGTACGGTATATGGGGCTATATGAAGATGTGGACCTGCACAGAAAATTTTCTGTCTTAGGCCGTAGTATCCATTACGAACTTCAAATACCAAATTTGGAACGATTTCGCTAAATAATGTCGCTTAAATCATCAAAATACCGAAAATCGGGGGGTACCATTATATGGGGGCTATACGAAGACGTGGACCTACATGGCTCATTTTTTGATTTAGGATTTAGTATCTATTACGAACTTCAAATACCAAATTTGAAACGATTCCGGTAAAGAATGTCGCTAAAATCATCAAAATACCGAATATCGGCGGGTACCGTTATATGGGGGCTACACGAAGACGTGGACCTGCACAGATAATTTTCTGTCTTAGGCTGTAGTAGTCATTACGAACTTCAAATGCCATATTTGAAACAATCCCGGTGAATAATGTCGCTAAAATCATCAAAATACTGAATATCGGGAGGTACAGTTATATGGGGGCTATATGATAACTTGGACCTACATGGCCCATTTACGAACCTGCCTATTGGCAAAATATACATGTGTGCAAAATTTTAGCCTTCTATCTCAATTTGTTCGAAAGATAGCGTGATTACAACAGACAGACAGACAGACACACAGACAGACAGACGGACATGGCTAAATCGTCTTAGAATTTTACGCTGATCAAGAATATATATAATTTGTTGGGTCTGACATGAGTATTTCGAGGAGTTACAAACGGAATGACAAAATTAATATACCCTCCATAGTATGATGGAGGGCATAAAAATGGGTACGTGTATAAGAAAGTATTTCCGGGTCAAGACGAGGATGAGAAGGTCCGATGGAAGCTATGGATTCCATCACGCCTTAATCATGAAATAATCAAAAATGCTCATGACATAACTACGTGGAACATGGGAGTATGTTAAAAACTGTAGAACGGGTTCGAAGATTTTACTATTGGCCCCGAATGACCGTGCAAGTGAAGCAATATGTGAGAAATTGTCAATTATGCAAAGAATCAAAGCGTAGTAACCAACACACGATGTCAAGATGCCGAGATACGCAGTTTGCATCCCAGACTTTCAAGGACCTAATCGAAAGCTGTCAAATCAGCCATATTAGAAAAGCAGTATATTCGCCCTAATCCCACGCTTCCGAACGTGTCAACCAATCAGTAATAAATGCCATTAGGAGTTACCTTGATAAGGATCATAGGGATTGGGACATATATTTGACAGAAATAGAGTGTGCCCTCAGAAATTCGATACATTTCTCAAAAAGTGTAACTCCCTATTTCTCACTTTTTGGTTTTCATATGTTTTCCAGTGGAAAAGAATAAAAGTTAGCCCGTGGGTATAAAAAACAAAGTTTTTGCTAAGATTATAAAGTGAATAAAAATATAATAAAAACGATATCTGCCGAACATTGATTTGACTAATATAATGGTAAAATAAGAAAACAGTGTCTCAAGAATAAAGATTTTTTTTTTGTAAAATAGGTGACTATTGCAGTTTGTTTTTATAAATAAAGCGGCCAAAATCCAATTTTATTATCAGACGTATGATTAAACCAGCGACCAAGAAAGATAATGTGCAGATTTCGGCGTTTAATAAGCACGGAGCAATAATAAGGCGTAGTTTGTTTCGTTTAGGCCACCAGAAAACTTGTTCCTTGGACGGAAGTGTCGTAGAGGAAATATAGCCACCAATATATATTACACAATTAAAAAAACCGGAAAAAAGGTAGGACATTTTTATTGTCAATTACCTTACGGCGCATAGCCCACTGCCATCTAGGGGAAACACCCAAGTTGGAAAAAACTTTGCAAAAGCTCAGCACTAGAACTTTACCTGAGAATATATAACTTTGTATTAGAGCGAATTTACGTATAACAACAGCATGACCATTTTCATTTTGGAAGAAAAACGGCCCAATGACCGTTTTCGCACTAACGCCGCACCAAACTGTGACTTTTTCGTCATGAAGAGACACTTCTTGAATCTCCTGAGGATTTTTAGTGGCGCAAAAACGGCAATTTTGCTTATTTACGGTCCCTTAGAAGGCGCACTTCTCACATTTTTTTATGTTTTAAAGGCACGTTGAGTTTTCACAATTGACTTCTTCTGTTGAATATAAATTTCAACTATTTCAGAGCGATCGAGTGGCGTGTATTGGTTCATGGTAAAAATCTGCTTGGACTGACGCTTCAAACGCGGTATGTCATTAAGCGATGTGACATATCTGTCAAAAGTTATGGCGTTGCCAGATGGGTCCGTCGAATATGGGCAACCCTGTATGCTACATCTAAATATGATAGAGGAAAGCAATAGCCTATGAAGCATGGTACAATGAATTCAAGGTAGGGCAGAACTACCATATGATTTCAATTTTTTTTATTTTTCTGGCTTAATATGTCAACTTCATTTGCTTATGTGTGTGTCTTCTTTTCAATAATAAAAAATTGTTCACAAAATATTCAAATTCGGGTGTTTTTAAAATGCTTATTGCAACGTATGCATCGACAAAGTCTACAGTTTTTGTCGCGAAATAAACCATAAGAGATATATAGAAAATGATTTTGAAAAGAAATGTTGACCTTTTATTCAGTTTTCGCGGTTTTAAATTATTTATTCAAAATCAATGCAACAAGTTGTTTGCTTTTTTATTGTTTTGATAGCAATTCTGACATTACAAGCCAAACAGGTAGACCTCTATACTTGCAATTTTTTCAAAGTTGACCTACCTTCTCTTCATTGTACCATGCTATGAAGTAATAGGACCACAGTCGTTAGGAAACCCGAAAAGAACAGGTTCTGCTTGGATGCCCGAAAATTGTATAAACTGACAGTAAAGGATGCATACCCGCTCCAAAACATAGACGGCATTCTGTGTAGAATCGATGAAACGCATTATATAAGCAGTATCGATTTGAAATACGCCTTCTGGCAAATCGAACTAGATGATGAGAGTAAAACCTATACAGCGTTTACAATCCCAGGTCAGGGCAATGTCTTTCGGGCTTTGCAGTGTGGCTCAACAGTTACGTAGGCTGATGGATAAGGTTATACCATCACATCTAAAAGAAAATGTGTTCATTTATCTAGATGATCTGCTTATAATATCATGGGAATTTGAAGAGCATTTGAAATTACTGAAAGAGGTTGCAGAATACCTCAAGAGGGCGAATCTGACGATTGGGTTAAACAAGTTTGAAAACCTTAACATCCGCCGCAGTTCTTCGACATGCAAATTTTTTGAGGCATTTCTATATTCAATGCGATGCGTCCGAATATGTCATAGGGGCGGTGTTATATCAAATAAATGATGGAATGAAGGAATGAAGAACACCCAATAGCTTTTTATTCGCAAAAGCAGAGAAGGAGTGTCTGGCGGCAATTATTGCGATTAAAAAGTTTCGACCTTATATCGAACTAATGTCATTTACCTTAATAACTGACCATGCCTCACTAAAATAGCTGATGGACTTAAAAGACTTGACGGGAAGGTTAGCTAGGTGGTCGTTACAATTACAAGCATTCAATTTTAATATAGAACATCGAAAAGGAACTGAGAACCTGGTTGCCGATGTGCTCTCCAGAGCACCATCGCTCGATGATAATGAGATTACTCAAGGGAAAATGATAAATTTGGAGCCTACGGAATTCGAAAGTGAAGAGCACAGAGAATTAATCAAAAATATAGCTGAAAATAAAAACATGTTACCCGATCTCAAAATAGACAAGTAAAAAAGCTGTAAGTTCGGCCGGGCCGAACTTTTAATACCCTCCACCATTTGGTACAAATTTGGCAATTTCCAAAAAATAAAATCCGTTAAAAATTCTGTTAAAATCTTAAGAATACCGAGTTCTTATATGACGACGTGGGCCTGCAAAGGCATATTTTGTCATAAGTTATTACAATAATTTAAATGTGAAACTTGAAGAAAAATCTGTTTATAATGTAGTTAAAATCATTAAAATACCGAATATGGGCGGGGGGTACCGTTATATGGGGGCTATTCGAAAACGTGGACCTGCACAGACAATTTTCTGGCATGGGCTGAAGTATCCATTACGAACTTCACATGCGAAATTTGAAACAATCCCGATAAATAATGTCGCTAAAATCATCAAAATACCGAATATCGGGGGGTACGGTATATGGGGCTATATGAAGATGTGGACCTGCACAGAAAATTTTCTGTCTTAGGCCGTAGTATCCATTACGAACTTCAAATACCAAATTTGGAACGATTTCGCTAAATAATGTCGCTTAAATCATCAAAATACCGAAAATCGGGGGGTACCATTATATGGGGGCTATACGAAGACGTGGACCTACATGGCTCATTTTTTGATTTAGGATTTAGTATCTATTACGAACTTCAAATACCAAATTTGAAACGATTCCGGTAAAGAATGTCGCTAAAATCATCAAAATACCGAATATCGGCGGGTACCGTTATATGGGGGCTACACGAAGACGTGGACCTGCACAGATAATTTTCTGTCTTAGGCTGTAGTAGTCATTACGAACTTCAAATGCCATATTTGAAACAATCCCGGTGAATAATGTCGCTAAAATCATCAAAATACTGAATATCGGGAGGTACAGTTATATGGGGGCTATATGATAACTTGGACCTACATGGCCCATTTACGAACCTGCCTATTGGCAAAATATACATGTGTGCAAAATTTTAGCCTTCTATCTCAATTTGTTCGAAAGATAGCGTGATTACAACAGACAGACAGACAGACACACAGACAGACAGACGGACATGGCTAAATCGTCTTAGAATTTTACGCTGATCAAGAATATATATAATTTGTTGGGTCTGACATGAGTATTTCGAGGAGTTACAAACGGAATGACAAAATTAATATACCCTCCATAGTATGATGGAGGGCATAAAAATGGGTACGTGTATAAGAAAGTATTTCCGGGTCAAGACGAGGATGAGAAGGTCCGATGGAAGCTATGGATTCCATCACGCCTTAATCATGAAATAATCAAAAATGCTCATGACATAACTACGTGGAACATGGGAGTATGTTAAAAACTGTAGAACGGGTTCGAAGATTTTACTATTGGCCCCGAATGACCGTGCAAGTGAAGCAATATGTGAGAAATTGTCAATTATGCAAAGAATCAAAGCGTAGTAACCAACACACGATGTCAAGATGCCGAGATACGCAGTTTGCATCCCAGACTTTCAAGGACCTAATCGAAAGCTGTCAAATCAGCCATATTAGAAAAGCAGTATATTCGCCCTAATCCCACGCTTCCGAACGTGTCAACCAATCAGTAATAAATGCCATTAGGAGTTACCTTGATAAGGATCATAGGGATTGGGACATATATTTGACAGAAATAGAGTGTGCCCTCAGAAATTCGATACATTCCTCAAAAAGTGTAACTCCCTATTTCACACTTTTTGATTTTCATATGTTTTCCAGTGGAAAAGAATAAAAGTAAGCCCGTGGGTATAAAAAACAAAGTTTTTGCTAAGATTATAAAGTGAATAAAAATATAATAAAAACGATATCTGCCGAACATTGATTTGACTAATATAATGGTAAAATAAGAAAACAGTGTCTCAAGAATAAAGATTTTTTTTTTGTAAAATAGGTGACTATTGCAGTTTGTTTTTATAAATAAAGCGGCCAAAATCCAATTTTATTATCAGACGCATGATTAAACCGACCAAGAAAGATAATGTGCAGATTTCGGCGTTTAATAAGCACGGAGCAATAATAAGGCGTAGTTTGTTTCGTTTAGGCCACCAGAAAACTTGTTCCTTGGACGGAAGTGTCGTAGAGGAAATATAGCCACCAATATATATTACACAATTAAAAAAACCGGAAAAAAGGTAGGACATTTTTATTGTCAATTACCTTACGGCGCATAGCCCACTGCCATCTAGGGGAAACACCCAAGTTGGAAAAAACTTTGCAAAAGCTCAGCACTAGAACTTTACCTGAGAATATATAACTTTGTATTAGAGCGAATTTACGTATAACAACAGCATGACCATTTTCATTTTGGAAGAAAAACGGCCCAATGACCGTTTTCGCACTAACGCCGCACCAAACTGTGACTTTTTCGTCATGAAGAGACACTTCTTGAATCTCCTGAGGATTTTTAGTGGCGCAAAAACGGCAATTTTGCTTATTTACGGTCCCTTAGAAGGCGCACTTCTCACATTTTTTTATGTTTTAAAGGCACGTTGAGTTTTCACAATTGACTTCTTCTGTTGAATATAAATTTCAACTATTTCAGAGCGATCGAGTGGCGTGTATTGGTTCATGGTAAAAATCTGCTTGGACTGACGCTTCAAACGCGGTATGTCATTAAGCGATGTGACATATCTGTCAAAAGTTATGGCGTTGCCAGATGGGTCCGTCGAATATGGGCAACCCTGTATGCTACATCTAAATATGATAGAGAAAAGCAATAGCCTATGAAGCATGGTACAATGAATTCAAGGTAGGGCAGAACTACCATATGATTTCAATTTTTTTATTTTTCTGGCTTAATATGTCAACTTCATTTGCTTATGTGTGTGTCTTCTTTTCAATAATAAAAAAATTGTTCACAAAATATTCAAATTCGGGTGTTTTTAAAATGCTTATTGCAACGTATGCATCGACAAAGTCTACAGTTTTTGTCGCGAAATAAACCATAAGAGATATATAGAAAATGATTTTGAAAAGAAATGTTGACCTTTTATTCAGTTTTCGCGGTTTTAAATTATTTATTCAAAATCAATGCAACAAGTTGTTTGCTTTTTTATTGTTTTGATAGCAATTCTGACATTACAAGCCAAACAGGTAGACCTCTATACTTGCAATTTTTTCAAAGTTGACCTACCTTCTCTTCATTGTACCATGCTATGAAGTAATAGGACCACAGTCGTTAGGAAACCCGAAAAGAACAGGTTCTGCTTGGATGCCCGAAAATTGTATAAACTGACAGTAAAGGATGCATACCCGCTCCAAAACATAGACGGCATTCTGTGTAGAATCGATGAAACGCATTATATAAGCAGTATCGATTTGAAATACGCCTTCTGGCAAATCGAACTAGATGATGAGAGTAAAACCTATACAGCGTTTACAATCCCAGGTCAGGGCAATGTCTTTGCAGTGTGGCTCAACAGTTACGTAGGCTGATGGATAAGGTTATACCATCACATCTAAAAGAAAATGTGTTCATTTATCTAGATGATCTGCTTATAATATCATGGGAATTTGAAGAGCATTTGAAATTACTGAAAGAGGTTGCAGAATACCTCAAGAGGGCGAATCTGACGATTGGGTTAAACAAGTTTGAAAACCTTAACATCCGCCGCAGTTCTTCGACATGCAAATTTTTTGAGGCATTTCTATATTCAATGCGATGCGTCCGAATATGTCATAGGGGCGGTGTTATATCAAATAAATGATGGAATGAAGGAATGAAGAACACCCAATAGCTTTTTATTCGCAAAAGCAGAGAAGGAGTGTCTGGCGGCAGTTATTGCGATTAAAAAGTTTCGACCTTATATCGAACTAATGTCATTTACCTTAATAACTGACCATGCCTCACTAAAATAGCTGATGGACTTAAAAGACTTGACGGGAAGGTTAGCTAGGTGGTCGTTACAATTACAAGCATTCAATTTTAATATAGAACATCGAAAAGGAACTGAGAACCTGGTTGCCGATGTGCTCTCCAGAGCACCATCGCTCGATGATAATGAGATTACTCAAGGGAAAATGATAAATTTGGAGCCTACGGAATTCGAAAGTGAAGAGTACAGAGAATTAATCAAAAATATAGCTGAAAATAAAAACATGTTACCCGATCTCAAAATAGACAAGTAAAAAAGCTGTAAGTTCGGCCGGGCCGAACTTTTAATACCCTCCACCATTTGGTACAAATTTGGCAATTTCCAAAAAATAAAATCCGTTAAAAATTCTGTTAAAATCTTAAGAATACCGAGTTCTTATATGACGACGTGGGCCTGCAAAGGCATATTTTGTCATAAGTTATTACAATAATTTAAATGTGAAACTTGAAGAAAAATCTGTTTATAATGTAGTTAAAATCATTAAAATACCGAATATGGGCGGGGGGTACCGTTATATGGGGGCTATTCGAAAACGTGGACCTGCACAGACAATTTTCTGGCATGGGCTGAAGTATCCATTACGAACTTCACATGCGAAATTTGAAACAATCCCGATAAATAATGTCGCTAAAATCATCAAAATACCGAATATCGGGGGGTACGGTATATGGGGCTATATGAAGATGTGGACCTGCACAGAAAATTTTCTGCCTTAGGCCGTAGTATCCATTACGAACTTCAAATACCAAATTTGGAACGATTTCGCTAAATAATGTCGCTTAAATCATCAAAATACCGAAAATCGGGGGGTACCATTATATGGGGGCTATACGAAGACGTGGACCTACATGGCTCATTTTTTGATTTAGGATTTAGTATCTATTACGAACTTCAAATACCAAATTTGAAACGATTCCGGTAAAGAATGTCGCTAAAATCATCAAAATACCGAATATCGGCGGGTACCGTTATATGGGGGCTACACGAAGACGTGGACCTGCACAGATAATTTTCTGTCTTAGGCTGTAGTAGTCATTACGAACTTCAAATGCCATATTTGAAACAATCCCGGTGAATAATGTCGCTAAAATCATCAAAATACTGAATATCGGGAGGTACAGTTATATGGGGGCTATATGATAACTTGGACCTACATGGCCCATTTACGAACTTAACCTGCCTATTGGCAAAATATACATGTGTGCAAAATTTTAGCCTTCTATCTCAATTTGTTCGAAAGATAGCGTGATTACAACAGACAGACAGACAGACACACAGACAGACAGACGGACATGGCTAAATCGTCTTAGAATTTTACGCTGATCAAGAATATATATAATTTGTTGGGTCTGACATGAGTATTTCGAGGAGTTACAAACGGAATGACAAAATTAATATACCCTCCATAGTATGGTGGAGGGTATAAAAATGGGTACGTGTATAAGAAAGTATTTCCGGGTCAAGACGAGGATGAGAAGGTCCGATGGAAGCTATGGATTCCATCACGCCTTAATCATGAAATAATCAAAAATGCTCATGACATAACTACGTGGAACATGGGAGTATGTTAAAAACTGTAGAACGGGTTCGAAGATTTTACTATTGGCCCCGAATTATGCAAAGAATCAAAGCATAGTAACCAACACACGATGTCAAGATGCCGAGATACGCAGTTTGCATCCCAGACTTTCAAGGACCTAATCGAAAGCTGTCAAATCAGCCATATTAGAAAAGCAGTATATTCGCCCTAATCCCACGCTTCCGAACGTGTCAACCAATCGGTAATAAATGCCATTAGGAGTTACCTTGATAAGGATCATAGGGATTGGGACATATATTTGACAGAAATAGAGTGTGCCCTCAGAAATTCGATACATTCCTCAAAAAGTGTAACTCCCTATTTCACACTTTTTGATTTTCATATGTTTTCCAGTGGAAAAGAATAAAAGTTAGCCCGTGGGTATAAAAAACAAAGTTTTTGCTAAGATTATAAAGTGAATAAAAATATAATAAAAACGATATCTGCCGAACATTGATTTGACTAATATAATGGTAAAATAAGAAAACAGTGTCTCAAGAATAAAGATTTTTTTTTGTAAAATAGGTGACTATTGCAGTTTGTTTTTATAAATAAAGCGGCCAAAATCCAATTTTATTATCAGACGCATGATTAAACCGACCAAGAAAGATAATGTGCAGATTTCGGCGTTTAATAAGCACGGAGCAATAATAAGGCGTAGTTTGTTTCGTTTAGGCCACCAGAAAACTTGTTCCTTGGACGGAAGTGTCGTAGAGGAAATATAGCCACCAATATATATTACACAATTAAAAAAACCGGAAAAAAGGTAGGACATTTTTATTGCCAATTACCTTACGGCGCATAGCCCACTGCCATCTAGGGGAAACACCCAAGTTGGAAAAAACTTTGCAAAAGCTCAGCACTAGAACTTTACCTGAGAATATATAACTTTGTATTAGAGCGAATTTACGTATAACAACAGCATGACCATTTTCATTTTGGAAGAAAAACGGCCCAATGACCGTTTTCGCACTAACGCCGCACCAAACTGTGACTTTTTCGTCATGAAGAGACACTTCTTGAATCTCCTGAGGATTTTTAGTGGCGCAAAAACGGCAATTTTGCTTATTTACGGTCCCTTAGAAGGCGCACTTCTCACATTTTTTTATGTTTTAAAGGCACGTTGAGTTTTCACAATTGACTTCTTCTGTTGAATATAAATTTCAACTATTTCAGAGCGATCGAGTGGCGTGTATTGGTTCATGGTAAAAATCTGCTTGGACTGACGCTTCAAACGCGGTATGTCATTAAGCGATGTGACATATCTGTCAAAAGTTATGGCGTTGCCAGATGGGTCCGTCGAATATGGGCAACCCTGTATGCTACATCTAAATATGATAGAGAAAAGCAATAGCCTATGAAGCATGGTACAATGAATTCAAGGTAGGGCAGAACTACCATATGATTTCAATTTTTTTATTTTTCTGGCTTAATATGTCAACTTCATTTGCTTATGTGTGTGTCTTATTTTCAATAATAAAAAAATTGTTCACAAAATATTCAAATTCGGGTGTTTTTAAAATGCTTATTGCAACGTATGCATCGACAAAGTCTACAGTTTTTGTCGCGAAATAAACCATAAGAGATATATAGAAAATGATTTTGAAAAGAAATGTTGACCTTTTATTCAATTTTCGCGGTTTTAAATTATTTATTCAAAATCAATGCAACAAGTTGTTTGCTTTTTTATTGTTTTGATAGCAATTCTGACATTACAAGCCAAACAGGTAGACCTCTATACTTGCAATTTTTTCAAAGTTGACCTACCTTCTCTTCATTGTACCATGCTATGAAGTAATAGGACCACAGTCGTTAGGAAACCCGAAAAGAACAGGTTCTGCTTGGATGCCCGAAAATTGTATAAACTGACAGTAAAAGATGCATACCCGCTCCAAAACATAGACGGCATTCTGTGTAGAATCGATGAAACGCATTATATAAGCAGTATCGATTTGAAATACGCCTTCTGGCAAATCGAACTAGATGATGAGAGTAAAACCTATACAGCGTTTACAATCCCAGGTCAGGGCAATGTCTTTCGGGCTTTGCAGTGTGGCTCAACAGTTACGTAGGCTGATGGATAAGGTTATACCATCACATCTAAAAGAAAATGTGTTCATTTATCTAGATGATCTGCTTATAATATCATGGGAATTTGAAGAGCATTTGAAATTACTGAAAGAGGTTGCAGAATACCTCAAGAGGGCGAATCTGACGATTGGGTTAAACAAGTTTGAAAACCTTAACATCCGCCGCAGTTCTTCGACATGCAAATTTTTTGAGGCATTTCTATATTCAATGCGATGCGTCCGAATATGTCATAGGGGCGGTGTTATATCAAATAAATGATGGAATGAAGGAATGAAGAACACCCAATAGCTTTTTATTCGCAAAAGCAGAGAAGGAGTGTCTGGCGGCAGTTATTGCGATTAAAAAGTTTCGACCTTATATCGAACTAATGTCATTTACCTTAATAACTGACCATGCCTCACTAAAATAGCTGATGGACTTAAAAGACTTGACGGGAAGGTTAGCTAGGTGGTCGTTACAATTACAAGCATTCAATTTTAATATAGAACATCGAAAAGGAACTGAGAACCTGGTTGCCGATGTGCTCTCCAGAGCACCATCGCTCGATGATAATGAGATTACTCAAGGGAAAATGATAAATTTGGAGCCTACGGAATTCGAAAGTGAAGAGTACAGAGAATTAATCAAAAATATAGCTGAAAATAAAAACATGTTACCCGATCTCAAAATAGACAAGTAAAAAAGCTGTAAGTTCGGCCGGGCCGAACTTTTAATACCCTCCACCATTTGGTACAAATTTGGCAATTTCCAAAAAATAAAATCCGTTATTTTTTGATTTAGGATTTAGTATCTATTACGAACTTCAAATACCAAATTTGAAACGATTCCGGTAAAGAATGTCGCTAAAATCATCAAAATACCGAATATCGGCGGGTACCGTTATATGGGGGCTACACGAAGACGTGGACCTGCACAGATAATTTTCTGTCTTAGGCTGTAGTAGTCATTACGAACTTCAAATGCCAAATTTGAAACAATCCCGGTGAATAATGTCGCTAAAATCATCAAAATACTGAATATCGGGAGGTACAGTTATATGGGGGCTATATGATAACTTGGACCTACATGGCCCATTTACGAACTTAACCTGCCTATTGGCAAAATATACATGTGTGCAAAATTTTAGCCTTCTATCTCAATTTGTTCGAAAGATAGCGTGATTACAACAGACAGACAGACAGACACACAGACAGACAGACGGACATGGCTAAATCGTCTTAGAATTTTACGCTGATCAAGAATATATATAATTTGTTGGGTCTGACATGAGTATTTCGAGGAGTTACAAACGGAATGACAAAATTAATATACCCTCCATAGTATGGTGGAGGGTATAAAAATGGGTACGTGTATAAGAAAGTATTTCCGGGTCAAGACGAGGATGAGAAGGTCCGATGGAAGCTATGGATTCCATCACGCCTTAATCATGAAATAATCAAAAATGCTCATGACATAACTACGTGGAACATGGGAGTATGTTAAAAACTTTAGAACGGGTTCGAAGATTTTACTATTGGCCCCGAATGACCGTGCAAGTGAAGCAATATGTGAGAAATTGTCAATTATGCAAAGAATCAAAGCGTAGTAACCAACACACGATGTCAAGATGCCGAGATACGTAGTTTGCATCCCAGACTTTCAAGGACCTAATCGAAAGCTGTCAAATCAGCCATATTAGAAAAGCAGTATATTCGCCCTAATCCCACGCTTCCGAACGTGTCAACCAATCAGTAATAAATGCCATTAGGAGTTACCTTGATAAGGATCATAGGGATTGGGACATATATTTGACAGAAATAGAGTGTGCCCTCAGAAATTCGATACATTCCTCAAAAAGTGTAACTCCCTATTTCACACTTTTTGGTTTTCATATGTTTTCCAGTGGAAAAGAATAAAAGTTAGCCCGTGGGTATAAAAAACAAAGTTTTTGCTAAGATTATAAAGTGAATAAAAATATAATAAAAACGATATCTGCCGAACATTGATTTGACTAATATAATGGTAAAATAAGAAAACAGTGTCTCAAGAATAAAGATTTTTTTTTTTGTAAAATAGGTGACTATTGCAGTTTGTTTTTATAAATAAAGCGGCCAAAATCCAATTTTATTATCAGACGCATGATTAAACCGACCAAGAAAGATAATGTGCAGATTTCGGCGTTTAATAAGCACGGAGCAATAATAAGGCGTAGTTTGTTTCGTTTAGGCCACCAGAAAACTTGTTCCTTGGACGGAAGTGTCGTAGAGGAAATATAGCCACCAATATATATTACACAATTAAAAAAACCGGAAAAAAGGTAGGACATTTTTATTGTCAATTACCTTACGGCGCATAGCCCACTGCCATCTAGGGGAAACACCCAAGTTGGAAAAAACTTTGCAAAAGCTCAGCACTAGAACTTTACCTGAGAATATATAACTTTGTATTAGAGCGAATTTACGTATAACAACAGCATGACCATTTTCATTTTGGAAGAAAAACGGCCCAATGACCGTTTTCGCACTAACGCCGCACCAAACTGTGACTTTTTCGTCATGAAGAGACACTTCTTGAATCTCCTGAGGATTTTTAGTGGCGCAAAAACGGCAATTTTGCTTATTTACGGTCCCTTAGAAGGCGCACTTCTCACATTTTTTTATGTTTTAAAGGCACGTTGAGTTTTCACAATTGACTTCTTCTGTTGAATATAAATTTCAACTATTTCAGAGCGATCGAGTGGCGTGTATTGGTTCATGGTAAAAATCTGCTTGGACTGACGCTTCAAACGCGGTATGTCATTAAGCGATGTGACATATCTGTCAAAAGTTATGGCGTTGCCAGATGGGTCCGTCGAATATGGGCAACCCTGTATGCTACATCTAAATATGATAGAGGAAAGCAATAGCCTATGAAGCATGGTACAATGAATTCAAGGTAGGGCAGAACTACCATATGATTTCAATTTTTTTTATTTTTCTGGCTTAATATGTCAACTTCATTTGCTTATGTGTGTGTCTTCTTTTCAATAATAAAAAATTGTTCACAAAATATTCAAATTCGGGTGTTTTTAAAATGCTTATTGCAACGTATGCATCGACAAAGTCTACAGTTTTTGTCGCGAAATAAACCATAAGAGATATATAGAAAATGATTTTGAAAAGAAATGTTGACCTTTTATTCAGTTTTCGCGGTTTTAAATTATTTATTCAAAATCAATGCAACAAGTTGTTTGCTTTTTTATTGTTTTGATAGCAATTCTGACATTACAAGCCAAACAGGTAGACCTCTATACTTGCAATTTTTTCAAAGTTGACCTACCTTCTCTTCATTGTACCATGCTATGAAGTAATAGGACCACAGTCGTTAGGAAACCCGAAAAGAACAGGTTCTGCTTGGATGCCCGAAAATTGTATAAACTGACAGTAAAGGATGCATACCCGCTCCAAAACATAGACGGCATTCTGTGTAGAATCGATGAAACGCATTATATAAGCAGTATCGATTTGAAATACGCCTTCTGGCAAATCGAACTAGATGATGAGAGTAAAACCTATACAGCGTTTACAATCCCAGGTCAGGGCAATGTCTTTCGGGCTTTGCAGTGTGGCTCAACAGTTACGTAGGCTGATGGATAAGGTTATACCATCACATCTACAAGAAAATGTGTTCATTTATCTAGATGATCTGCTTATAATATCATGGGAATTTGAAGAGCATTTGAAATTACTGAAAGAGGTTGCAGAATACCTCAAGAGGGCGAATCTGACGATTGGGTTAAACAAGTTTGAAAACCTTAACATCCGCCGCAGTTCTTCGACATGCAAATTTTTTGAGGCATTTCTATATTCAATGCGATGCGTCCGAATATGTCATAGGGGCGGTGTTATATCAAATAAATGATGGAATGAAGGAATGAAGAACACCCAATAGCTTTTTATTCGCAAAAGCAGAGAAGGAGTGTCTGGCGGCAGTTATTGCGATTAAAAAGTTTCGACCTTATATCGAACTAATGTCATTTACCTTAATAACTGACCATGCCTCACTAAAATAGCTGATGGACTTAAAAGACTTGACGGGAAGGTTAGCTAGGTGGTCGTTACAATTACAAGCATTCAATTTTAATATAGAACATCGAAAAGGAACTGAGAACCTGGTTGCCGATGTGCTCTCCAGAGCACCATCGCTCGATGATAATGAGATTACTCAAGGGAAAATGATAAATTTGGAGCCTACGGAATTCGAAAGTGAAGAGTACAGAGAATTAATCAAAAATATAGCTGAAAATAAAAACATGTTACCCGATCTCAAAATAGACAATTAAAAAAGCTGTAAGTTCGGCCGGGCCGAACTTTTAATACCCTCCACCATTTGGTACAAATTTGGCAATTTCCAAAAAATAAAGTCCGTTATTTTTTGATTTAGGATTTAGTATCTATTACGAACTTCAAATACCAAATTTGAAACGATTCCGGTAAAGAATGTCGCTAAAATCATCAAAATACCGAATATCGGCGGGTACCGTTATATGGGGGCTACACGAAGACGTGGACCTGCACAGATAATTTTCTGTCTTAGGCTGTAGTAGTCAATACGAACTTCAAATGCCAAATTTGAAACAATCCCGGTGAATAATGTCGCTAAAATCATCAAAATACTGAATATCGGGAGGTACAGTTATATGGGGGCTATATGATAACTTGGACCTACATGGCCCATTTACGAACTTAACCTGCCTATTGGCAAAATATACATGTGTGCAAAATTTTAGCCTTCTATCTCAATTTGTTCGAAAGATAGCGTGATTACAACAGACAGACAGACGGACATGGCTAAATCGTCTTAGAATTTTACGCTGATCAAGAATAAATATAATTTGTTGGGTCTGACATGAGTATTTCGAGGAGTTACAAACGGAATGACAAAATTAATATACCCTCCATAGTATGGTGGAGGGTATAAAAATGGGTACGTGTATAAGAAAGTATTTCCGGGTCAAGACGAGGATGAGAAGGTCCGATGGAAGCTATGGATTCCATCACGCCTTAATCATGAAATAATCAAAAATGCTCATGACATAACTACGTAGAACATGGGAGTATGTTAAAAACTGTAGAACGGGTTCGAAGATTTTACTATTGGCCCCGAATGACCGTGCAAGTGAAGCAATATGTGAGAAATTGTCAATTATGCAAAGAATCAAAGCGTAGTAACCAACACACGATGTCAAGATGCCGAGATACGCAGTTTGCATCCCAGACTTTCAAGGACCTAATCGAAAGCTGTCAAATCAGCCATATTAGAAAAGCAGTATATTCGCCCTAATCCCACGCTTCCGAACGTGTCAACCAATCAGTAATAAATGCCATTAGGAGTTACCTTGATAAGGATCATAGGGATTGGGACATATATTTGACAGAAATAGAGTGTGCCCTCAGAAATTCGATACATTTCTCAAAAAGTGTAACTCCCTATTTCTCACTTTTTGGTTTTCATATGTTTTCCAGTGGAAAAGAATAAAAGTTAGCCCGTGGGTATAAAAAACAAAGTTTTTGCTAAGATTATAAAGTGAATAAAAATATAATAAAAACGATATCTGCCGAACATTGATTTGACTAATATAATGGTAAAATAAGAAAACAGTGTCTCAAGAATAAAGATTTTTTTTTTGTAAAATAGGTGACTATTGCAGTTTGTTTTTATAAATAAAGCGGCCAAAATCCAATTTTATTATCAGACGCATGATTAAACCAGCGACCAAGAAAGATAATGTGCAGATTTCGGCGTTTAATAAGCACGGAGCAATAATAAGGCGTAGTTTGTTTCGTTTAGGCCACCAGAAAACTTGTTCCTTGGACGGAAGTGTCGTAGAGGAAATATAGCCACCAATATATATTACACAATTAAAAAAAACCGGAAAAAAGGTAGGACATTTTTATTGTCAATTACCTTACGGCGCATAGCCCACTGCCATCTAGGGGAAACACCCAAGTTGGAAAAAACTTTGCAAAAGCTCAGCACTAGAACTTTACCTGAGAATATATAACTTTGTATTAGAGCGAATTTACGTATAACAACAGCATGACCATTTTCATTTTGGAAGAAAAACGACCCAATGACCGTTTTCGCACTAACGCCGCACCAAACTGTGACTTTTTCGTCATGAAGAGACACTTCTTGAATCTCCTGAGGATTTTTAGTGGCGCAAAAACGGCAATTTTGCTTATTTACGGTCCCTTAGAAGGCGCACTTCTCACATTTTTTTATGTTTTAAAGGCACGTTGAGTTTTCACAATTGACTTCTTCTGTTGAATATAAATTTCAACTATTTCAGAGCGATCGAGTGGCGTGTATTGGTTCATGGTAAAAATCTGCTTGGACTGACGCTTCAAACGCGGTATGTCATTAAGCGATGTGACATATCTGTCAAAAGTTATGGCGTTGCCAGATGGGTCCGTCGAATATGGGCAACCCTGTATGCTACATCTAAATATGATAGAGGAAAGCAATAGCCTATGAAGCATGGTACAATGAATTCAAGGTAGGGCAGAACTACCATATGATTTCAATTTTTTTTATTTTTCTGGCTTAATATGTCAACTTCATTTGCTTATGTGTGTGTCTTCTTTTCAATAATAAAAAATTGTTCACAAAATATTCAAATTCGGGTGTTTTTAAAATGCTTATTGCAACGTATGCATCGACAAAGTCTACAGTTTTTGTCGCGAAATAAACCATAAGAGATATATAGAAAATGATTTTGAAAAGAAATGTTGACCTTTTATTCAGTTTTCGCGGTTTTAAATTATTTATTCAAAATCAATGCAACAAGTTGTTTGCTTTTTTATTGTTTTGATAGCAATTCTAACATTACAAGCCAAACAGGTAGACCTCTATACTTGCAATTTTTTCAAAGTTGACCTACCTTCTCTTCATTGTACCATGCTATGAAGTAATAGGACCACAGTCGTTAGGAAACCCGAAAAGAACAGGTTCTGCTTGGATGCCCGAAAATTGTATAAACTGACAGTAAAGGATGCATACCCGCTCCAAAACATAGACGGCATTCTGTGTAGAATCGATGAAACGCATTATATAAGCAGTATCGATTTGAAATACGCCTTCTGGCAAATCGAACTAGATGATGAGAGTAAAACCTATACAGCGTTTACAATCCCAGGTCAGGGCAATGTCTTTCGGGCTTTGCAGTGTGGCTCAACAGTTACGTAGGCTGATGGATAAGGTTATACCATCACATCTAAAAGAAAATGTGTTCATTTATCTAGATGATCTGCTTATAATATCATGGGAATTTGAAGAGCATTTGAAATTACTGAAAGAGGTTGCAGAATACCTCAAGAGGGCGAATCTGACGATTGGGTTAAACAAGTTTGAAAACCTTAACATCCGCCGCAGTTCTTCGACATGCAAATTTTTTGAGGCATTTCTATATTCAATGCGATGCGTCCGAATATGTCATAGGGGCGGTGTTATATCAAATAAATGATGGAATGAAGGAATGAAGAACACCCAATAGCTTTTTATTCGCAAAAGCAGAGAAGGAGTGTCTGGCGGCAGTTATTGCGATTAAAAAGTTTCGACCTTATATCGAACTAATGTCATTTACCTTAATAACTGGCCATGCCTCACTAAAATAGCTGATGGACTTAAAAGACTTGACGGGAAGGTTAGCTAGGTGGTCGTTACAATTACAAGCATTCAATTTTAATATAGAACATCGAAAAGGAACTGAGAACCTGGTTGCCGATGTGCTCTCCAGAGCACCATCGCTCGATGATAATGAGATTACTCAAGGGAAAATGATAAATTTGGAGCCTACGGAATTCGAAAGTGAAGAGTACAGAGAATTAATCAAAAATATAGCTGAAAATAAAAACATGTTACCCGATCTCAAAATAGACAAGTAAAAAAGCTGTAAGTTCGGCCGGGCCGAACTTTTAATATCCTCCACCATTTGGTACAAATTTGGCAATTTCCAAAAAATAAAATCCGTTAAAAATTCTGTTAAAATCTTAAGAATACCGAGTTCTTATATGACGACGTGGGCCTGCAAAGGCATATTTTGTCATAAGTTATTACAATAATTTAAATGTGAAACTTGAAGAAAAATCTGTTTATAATGTAGTTAAAATCATTAAAATACCGAATATGGGGGGTACCGTTATATGGGGGCTATTCGAAAACGTGGACCTGCACAGACAATTTTCTGGCATGGGCTGAAGTATTCATTACGAACTTCACATGCGAAATTTGAAACAATCCCGATAAATAATGTCGCTAAAATCATCAAAATACCGAATATCGGGGGGTACGGTATATGGGGCTATATGAAGATGTGGACCTGCACAGAAAATTTTCTGTCTTAGGCCGTAGTATCTATTACGAACTTCAAATACCAAATTTGGAACGATTTCGCTAAATAATGTCGCTTAAATCATCAAAATACCGAAAATCGGGGGGTACCATTATATCGGGAGGTACAGTTATATGGGGGCTATATGATAACTTGGACCTACATGGCCCATTTACGAACTTAACCTGCCTATTGGCAAAATATACATGTGTGCAAAATTTTAGCCTTCTATCTCAATTTGTTCGAAAGATAGCGTGATTACAACAGACAGACAGACAGACAGACGGACATGGCTAAATCGTCTTAGAATTTTACGCTGATCAAGAATATATATATAATTTGTTGGGTCTGACATGAGTATTTCGAGGAGTTACAAACGGAATGACAAAATTAATATACCCTCCATAGTATGGTGGAGGGTATAAAAATGGGTACGTGTATAAGAAAGTATTTCCGGGTCAAGACGAGGATGAGAAGGTCCGATGGAAGCTATGGATTCCATCACGCCTTAATCATGAAATAATCAAAAATGCTCATGACATAACTACGTGGAACATGGGAGTATGTTAAAAACTGTAGAACGGGTTCGAAGATTTTACTATTGGCCCCGAATGACCGTGCAAGTGAAGCAATATGTGAGAAATTGTCAATTATGCAAAGAATCAAAGCGTAGTAACCAACACACGATGTCAAGATGCCGAGATACGCAGTTTGCATCCCAGACTTTCAAGGACCTAATCGAAAGCTGTCAAATCAGCCATATTAGAAAAGCAGTATATTCGCCCTAATCCCACGCTTCCGAACGTGTCAACCAATCAGTAATAAATGCCATTAGGAGTTACCTTGATAAGGATCATAGGGATTGGGACATATATTTGACAGAAATAGAGTGTGCCCTCAGAAATTCGATACATTTCTCAAAAAGTGTAACTCCCTATTTCTCACTTTTTGGTTTTCATATGTTTTCCAGTGGAAAAGAATAAAAGTTAGCCCGTGGGTATAAAAAACAAAGTTTTTGCTAAGATTATAAAGTGAATAAAAATATAATAAAAACGATATCTGCCGAACATTGATTTGACTAATATAATGGTAAAATAAGAAAACAGTGTCTCAAGAATAAAGATTTTTTTTTTGTAAAATAGGTGACTATTGCAGTTTGTTTTTATAAATAAAGCGGCCAAAATCCAATTTTATTATCAGACGCATGATTAAACCAGCGACCAAGAAAGATAATGTGCAGATTTCGGCGTTTAATAAGCACGGAGCAATAATAAGGCGTAGTTTGTTTCGTTTAGGCCACCAGAAAACTTGTTCCTTGGACGGAAGTGTCGTAGAGGAAATATAGCCACCAATATATATTACACAATTAAAAAAACCGGAAAAAAGGTAGGACATTTTTATTGCCAATTACCTTACGGCGCATAGCCCACTGCCATCTAGGGGAAACACCCAAGTTGGCAAAAACTTTGCAAAAGCTCAGCACTAGAACTTTACCTGAGAATATATAACTTTGTATTAGAGCGAATTTACGTATAACCATTAAAATTCGACGAAGTATATCCACCACAGTCATTCCCATGTCAAAGGACTGGCACTTGGTTATGTGACGACTGATTGAGATCAAGATAAGCATAACTAGATAAAATAGTCAAAGAAAAATAATTTTTATGAGTTTCTTTAGTTTTTAAGTATATAACTTATTGTATGATTTATTTATATTTTGCTTTGTATTTTTTTAGTTTTCTTTTATCCAAATTGACTATTTTTATTTGAGTGTAAATGATAACGTTTCCTTTTTGATATAGTTTATTTGCTTGAAATTTCCTCGTCTAGTTTACAACGTATTTGTTTCACATTAGGAACCACAAATGTGCATCTTGTGATATGGTTGATCCTAAGTCCTAGTTTGTCTATAATAGAGCTCTATTAGGAAGTCTAGGTTATTGGAATTTGTTGAGCGTAGTCCACCGATAAGGACAAAGTTTTGCAAAGTATTGTGGGTTCTAATAGACCAGTCGGTCAACCGTTTTGTTTATTAAGGTTTATTTTATTTGGTTTAAAGAACCTTTCGATATTCCTCTGGTAAGAAGGAAGATACTATAAGAAAAAAACATCAAACTCTACGTCATTTTTTTTTTTTTTTTTGTTCTATATTTATTGTATTGTGTCTCAGTTTTTTTTTTTTTTAATTAATAAATAGTAATAAGTAAGGATATATTCATAAAAAAATCAACCTCTTACAATAAATATAATGTGAACCTGTAGACAATAAGAAATATGATAGTTTAACTAAAAAGGAAAGGAGGGAAAGGAAGATGAGGTAAGTGGTGGTACTTCCAGCGGTAATAGGGGTCATCAAGGCAAGATCGGTAGGATGACTATGGTCGGGTGGGCGGCTAAGTTGGTTTCTGAACCAGGAGTCCGGAGTTTTGATGGGAGAAGGCACAGTAAATTGTTGATAGGAATAGACCAAACTAATTGTGTGCATTCCTGGGCTAGAGATGTGGGGATGGAACCTGCCCCAAGAGAGTCGGCAGAGTTATTCGGCGATGTAGAGGCATCGATCTGGCTTCGCTTAAAAAGGACACGCAACATAATTTAACTTTAATTAACATTTCAAAATATTTACATTTTTCTACAAAATGTCCTTTTTAAGTTTTTCTTATACCCTCCACCATAGTATGGAGGGTATATTAAGTTTTCCATTCCGTTTGTAACACCTCGAAATATACATTTTAGACCCCACAAAGTATATATATTCTTGATTAGCATAAAATTCTATGTCGATTTCTATATCTGTTCGTCTGTGGAAATCACTCTAGTTTTCGAACGAAATAAAGTAAGTAAGTAAGTTGATAAAAATTTACTCAAATGTGTATTATGTCTGCAGAACTTTTGGTATTGAAAATGGGCCATGTAGGTCCACGTTTTCGTATAGCCCCATATAACGGTACCTCCCGACATGCGGTATCTTGATGATTTTAGCAATATTATTTACCGGAATTGTTCCAAAATTGGTATTTAAAGTTTGTAATGTAATACTACAACCTAAGGCAGAAAATGGCCCATGTAGGTTCACGTCTTCGTATAGCCCCCATATAACGGTACCACCCAATATTTGTTACTTTGATGATTTTAGCGACATTATTCACCGGAATTGCTTCAAATTTGGTGTTTAAATTTCGAAATGTATACTACAGCCTATGACAGGAAATTGTCTGTACAGGTAAACGTCTTCGTATAGCCCCCATATAATACCTCCCGATATTTGGTATTTTGATGATTTTAGAGACATTATTTCCCGGAACTATTTCAAGTTTGGTATTTGAAGTTCGTAATGAATTCTACAGCCTATGACAGAAAATTGTCTGTGCAGGTTCACGTCTTCGTATAGCCCCCATATAACGGGAGACATGATTGATGATTTTGGCTACATTATAAACAGATTTTTTTCAAGTTTCGCATTTGAATATTGTAATACCTTATGACAAAAGTTGCCTACGCATTTCCACGTCGTCGTATAGACACTAATATTTTTAAAATTTTAACATCATTTTTAAAGGATTTTTTTTTTGAAAATTGCCAATTTTTACCGGATGGTGGAGGGTATTTAAAGTTCGGCCCAGCCGAACTTCTAGCTTTTTTACATGTTTGTTTTGTTTTTATCTTTGATTCAAAATCATTCATAAGGCCATTGAGAAACAATCAAAATTGGCTAATTATTTTCAAAGTTAAAAAGGACATTTAATAAAACAACAATATTAAAACAACAGTTTTATTAGTTTAAAGTGTTTTGAGAGCGCTTTAAAGATGCATCTTCCCATATAAATACAATTTCACTTGCAAAATCCAAAGTGGATTGAAATTGAAACAAGTAAAAACTCAGGGCTGAACTTTTTTTACCCTCCACCATTTGGAAGAAACTTGAAACATTTCCAAAAATGTCCGTCGGAAAATACCGCTCAAATGAAAGCGTTGTATGGGGGCTATACGAAAACGTGGTCCTGCATAAATAATTTGTGTCTCAAATTTATATACGAAATTTAAAACAATTCTGTTGAATAAGGCGCAAAAAGCATCAAAATACCGAATATCGGGAGGAACCCTTATATAGGGGATATATAATTTGAATTTGACATGATGAAAATTTTGAAGAAAAGCGTGAACGACAGTATAGGAAGAATTGTATATCCGATTCAAGTGTCATCAGCTGAACAGCTAAGAGTGGAGAGTGTAATGACGCCGAGAAGAACTTTTTAAAACGGGAAAACCGACCTGCATTATCAATGGCTCGGCCGCTAAGACAAGTTAATGAGATCACCGAAGATGTGGATGTTAGGGTTCCGGATGAATAAGAGGAGGGTGAAGTAAAAGAATTGGCTGTTATACAGTACAACAGGCAAGTAAGACCCCAACGAATTGGAATTGCAGGCAATTGGGACATTCTTTCCGCGTTTGTGAGGAAGGGACTGTGATAAGTGCGGCAACCCTGGAACTACTAGCCCCAGATGTAGAAGGTTCCAACAGGGAAATGGGAACAAGAACGGGGATCAGGAAGGGAGACCCCTTTCCTGTTGTAAATCGTTTCAGCCCAGAAAAAGTAAAAAGCAGCAACAAATTATTCCGGGTATGAGACACTACTTATCTGTGAATGAACGAAAAGAAAATTATATCAAAGTGAGACAAGAGATATTTGGATATCAAGTTACACAAAAGTCAGAAAAAAATTCCGAAAGTACGGGAAAAATTTATTTCGAAGCAAAAAGATTACCAAATAATAAGTGAAGCAATTAGCAGGTCTAGAACCCAACATGACCCCAGACCTTTTGCGGAAATCGATATAGAAGGCCATAATATTATTAAATATATTAAAAGGCCTGTTTGACACCGGTGCTTCAGTAAGCTTAATGGGAATAGAGAACTAATAGAAAGTTTAGACTGCGACTTAAAACCGATATTCTCTAATATAAAAACCGCCACAGGAAGTCAACACAGATTGATTGGAAAAGTTACCCTGAAAATAATGTATAATAACGTTAAGAGAGAAATTGAATTTTACTTATGTCCCGACCTAGAGCAGGTATAATTTAGACCCGAAGTAATACCAGTGGAGGAGATTAATTTAGAACAGTTCCAAAAAGATATTGTCGACGGAGATATTTACAAATTAAATCCTCACGAATTGGCCAAAGAACAACAAGAACCGTTGGACAAGGTAATCAAGAACTTCGATACCTTTGAAGAAAGAGGGCTTGGTAAGACTAGCCTGGAAAAGCATTCTCTCCAGCGGTACAGGCCATTGTCTATCAGAAAGTAGACAATACAGGGTTGCCCATATTCGACGGACCCATGTTTTGTTATGCGACTTGTGTGTGAAACCAGAACTGTCTCATACGCATTCGACGAATAATTGGCATCACAAAATTAGTCATCATGTCGCGATCACGCGATCATTTTGGAAGAAAAACGGCCCAATGACACGTTTTCGCACTAACGCCGCACCAAACTGTGACTTTTTCGTCATGAAGAGACACTTCTTGAATCTCCTGAGGATTTTTAGTGGCGCAAAAACGGCAATTTTGCTTATTTACGGTCCCTTAGAAGGCGCACTTCTCACATTTTTTTATGTTTTAAAGGCACGTTGAGTTTTCACAATTGACTTCTTCTGTTGAATGTAAATTTCAACTATTTCAGAGCGATCGAGTGGCGTGTATTGGTTCATGGTAAAAATCTGCTTGGACTGACGCTTCAAACGCGGTATGTCATTAAGCGATGTGACATATCTGTCAAAAGTTATGGCGTTACCAGATGGGTCCGTCGAATATGGGCAACCCTGTATGCTACATCTAAATATGATAGAGGAAAGCAATAGCCTATGAAGTAATAGGACCACAGTCGTTAGGAAACCCGAAAAGAACAGGTTCTGCTTGGATGCCCGAAAATTGTATAAACTGACAGTAAAGGATGCATACCCGCTCCAAAACATAGACGGCATTCTGAGTAGAATCGATGAAACGCATTATATAAGCAGTATCGATTTGAAATACGCCTTCTGGCAAATCGAACTAGATGATGAGAGTAAAACCTATACAGCGTTTACAATCTCAGGTCAGGGCAATGCCTTTCGGGCTTTGCAGTGTGGCTCAACAGTTGCGTAGGCTGATGGATAAGGTTATACCATCACATCTAAAAGAAAATGTGTTCATTTATCTAGATGATCTGCTTATAATATCATGGGAATTTGAAGAGCATTTGAAATTACTGAAAGAGGTTGCAGAATACCTCAAGAGGGCGAATCTGACGATTGGGTTAAACAAGTTTGAAAACCTTAACATCCGCCGCAGTTCATCGACATGCAAATTTTTTGAGGCATTTCTATATTCAATGCGATGCGTCCGAATATGTCATAGGGGCGGTGTTATATCAAATAAATGATGGAATGAAGAACACCCAATAGCTTTTTATTCGCAAAAGCAGAGAAGGAGTGTCTGGCGGCAGTTATTGCGATTAAAAAGTTTCGACCTTATATGGAACTAATGTCATTTACCTTAATAACTGACCATGCCTCACTAAAATAGCTGATGGACTTAAAAGACTTGACGGGAAGGTTAGCTAGGTGGTCGTTACAATTACAAGCATTCAATTTTAATATATAACATCGAAAAGGATCTGAGAACCTGGTTGCCGATGTGCTCTCCAGAGCACCATCGCTCAAGGGAAAATGATAAATTTGAAGCCTACGGAATTCGAAAGTGAAGAGTACAGAGAATTAATCAAAAATATAGCTGAAAATAAAAACATGTTACCCGATCTCAAAATAGACAAGTAAAAAAGCTGTAAGTTCGGCCGGGCCGAACTTTTAATACCCTCCACCATTTGGTACAAATTTGGCAATTTCCAAAAAATAAAATCCGTTAAAAATTCTGTTAAAATCTTAAGAATACCGAGTTCTTATACGACGACGTGGGCCTGCATAGGCATATTTTGTCATAAGTTATTACAATAATTTAAATGTGAAACTTGAAGAAAAATCTGTTTATAATGTAGTTAAAATCATTAAAATACCGAATATGGAGGGGTACCGTTATATGGGGGCTATTCGAAAACGTGGACCTGCACAGACAATTTTCTGGCATGGGCTGAAGTATCCATTACGAACTTCACATGCGAAATTTGAAACAAT
The DNA here is from genome assembly GCF_030504385.1 of Musca domestica. Taxonomy (NCBI): domain Eukaryota; kingdom Metazoa; phylum Arthropoda; class Insecta; order Diptera; family Muscidae; genus Musca; species Musca domestica. Next base: position 10,792,138 of record NW_026712328.1, on the reverse strand, counting down.
CCCGATAAATAATGTCGCTAAAATCATCAAAATACCGAATATCGGGGGGTACGGTATATGGGGCTATATGAAGATGTGGACCTGCACAGAAAATTTTCTGTCTTAGGCCGTAGTATCCATTACGAACTTCAAATACCAAATTTGGAACGATTTCGCTAAATAATGTCGCTTAAATCATCAAAATACCGAAAATCGGGGGGTACCATTATATGGGGGCTATACGAAGACGTGGACCTACATGGCTCATTTTTTGATTTAGGATTTAGTATCTATTACGAACTTCAAATACCAAATTTGAAACGATTCCGGTAAAGAATGTCGCTAAAATCATCAAAATACCGAATATCGGCGGGTACCGTAATATGGGGGCTACACGAAGACGTGGACCTGCACAGATAATTTTCTGTCTTAGGCTGTAGTAGTCATTATAACTTCAAATGCCAAATTTGAAACAATCCCGGTGAATAATGTCGCTAAAATCATCAAAATACTAAATATCGGGAGGTACAGTTATATGAGGGCTATATGATAACTTGGACCTACATGGCCCATTTACGAACTTAAACTGCCTATTGGCAAAATATACATGTATGCAAAATTTTAGCCTTCTATCTCAATTTGTTCGAAAGATAGCGTGATTACAACAGACAGACAGACAGACACACAGACAGACAGACGGACATGGCTAAATCGTCTTAGAATTTTACGCTGATCAAGAATAAATATAATTTGTTGGGTCTGACATGAGTATTTCGAGGAGTTACAAACGGAATGACAAAATTAATATACCCTCCATAGTATGGTGGAGGGTATAAAAATGGGTACGTGTATAAGAAAGTATTTCCGGGTCAAGACGAGGATGAGAAGGTCCGATGGAAGCTATGGATTCCATCACGCCTTAATCATGAAATAATCAAAAATGCTCATGACATAACTACGTGGAACATGGGAGTATGTTAAAAACTGTAGAACGGGTTCGAAGATTTTACTATTGGCCCCGAATGACCGTGCAAGTGAAGCAATATGTGAGAAATTGTCAATTATGCAAAGAATCAAAGCGTAGTAACCAACACACGATGTCAAGATGCCGAGATACGCAGTTTGCATCCCAGACTTTCAAGGACCTAATCGAAAGCTGTCAAATCAGCCATATTAGAAAAGCAGTATATTCGCCCTAATCCCACGCTTCCGAACGTGTCAACCAATCAGTAATAAATGCCATTAGGAGTTACCTTGATAAGGATCATAGGGATTGGGACATATATTTGACAGAAATAGAGTGTGCCCTCAGAAATTCGATACATTTCTCAAAAAGTGTAACTCCCTATTTCTCACTTTTTATACCCTCCACCATACTATGGAGGGTATATTAATTTTGTCATTCCGTTTGTAACTCCTCGAAATATTCATGTTAGACCCAACAAAGTATATATATTCTTGATCAGCGTAAAATTCTAAGACGATTTAACCATGTCCGTCTGTCTGTCTGTGTGTCTGTCTGTCTGTCTGTCTGTCTGTCTGTCTGTTGTAATCACGCTATCTTTCGAACAAATTGAGATAGAAGGCTAAAATTTTGCACACATGTATTTTTTACCAGTAGGCAGGTTAAGTTCGTAAATGGGCCATGTAGGTCCAAGTAATCATATAGCCCCCATATAACGGTACCTCCCGATATTCGGTTTTTTGATGATTTTAGCGACATTATTCACCGGAATTATTTCAAATTTGGCATTTGAAGTTTGTAATGGATGCTACAGCCTAAGACAGAAAATTATCTGTGTAGGTCCACGTCTTCCTGTAGCCCCCATATAACGGTACCCCCCTATATTCGGTTTTTCGATGATTTTAGCGACATTGTTTACCGGAATCGTTTCAAATTTGGTATTTGAAGTTCGTAATGCATACTACATCCTAAATCAAAAAATGAGCCATGTAGGTCCACGTCTTCATATAGCCCCCATATAACGGTACCCCCCTATATTCGGTATTTTAATGATTTTAGCGACGTTATTTAGCGAAATCGTTCCAAATTTGGTATTTGAAGTTCGTAATGGATACTACGGCCTAAGACAGAAAATTTTCTGTGCAGGTCCACATCTTCCTATAGCCTCATATACCGTACCCCCCGATATTCGGTATTTTGATGATTTTAGCGACATTATTTAGCGAAATCGTTCCAAATTTCGTATGTGAAGTTCGTAATGGATACTTCAGCCCATGCCAGAAAATTGTCTGTGCAGGTCCACGTCTTCGTATAGCCCCCATATAACGGTACCCGCCGATTTTGATGATTTTAGCGACATTATTTACCGGAATCGTTTCATATTTGGTATTTGAAGTTCGTAATAGATACTACATCCTAAATCAAAAAATGAGCCATGTAGGTCCACGTCTTCATATAGCCCCCATATAACGGTACCCCCCGATATTCGGTATTTTAATGATTTTAGCGACGTTATTTAGCGAAATCGTTCCAAATTTCGTATGTGAAGTTCGTAATGGATACTTCAGCCCATGCCAGAAAATTGTCTGTGCAGGTCCACGTCTTCGTATAGCCCCCATATAACGGTACCCCCCATATTCGGTATTTTGATTTTAGCTACATTATAAACAGATTTTTCTTCAAGTTTCGCATTTAAATATTGTAATAATTTATGACAAAAGTTGCCTATGCAGGCCCACGTCGTCGTATAAGCATTCGGTATTTTTAAGATTTTAACAGAATTTTTAACGGGTTTTATTTTTTGGAAATTGCCAAATTTGTACCAAATGGTGGAGGGTATTAAAAGTTCGGCCCGGCCGAACTTACAGCTTTTTAACTTGTTTGGTTTTCATATGTTTTCCAGTGGAAAAGAATAAAAGTTAGCCCGTGGGTATAAAAAACAAAGTTTTTGCTAAGATTATAAAGTGAATAAAAATATAATAAAAACGATATCTGCCGAACATTGATTTGACTAATATAATGGTAAAATAAGAAAACAGTGTCTCAAGAATAAAGATTTTTTTTTTTGTAAAATAGGTGACTATTGCAGTTTGTTTTTATAAATAAAGCGGCCAAAATCCAATTTTATTATCAGACGCGTGATTAAACCAGCGATCAAGAAAGATAATGTGCAGATTTCGGCGTTTAATAAGCACGGAGCAATAATAAGGCGTAGTTTGTTTCGTTTAGGCCACCAGAAAACTTGTTCCTTGGACGGAAGTGTCGTAGAGGAAATATAGCCACCAATATATATTACACAATTAAAAAAAACCGGAAAAAAGGTAGGACATTTTTATTGCCAATTACCTTACGGCGCATAGCCCACTGCCATCTAGGGGAAACACCCAAGTTGGCAAAAACTTTGCAAAAGCTCAGCACTAGAACTTTACCTGAGAATATATAACTTTGTATTAGAGCGAATTTACGTATAACCATTAAAATTCGACGAAGTATATCTGCCACAGTCATTCCCATGTCAAAGGACTGGCACTTGGTTATGTGACGACTGATTGAGATCAAGATAAGCATAACTAGATAAAATAGTCAAAGAAAAATAATTTTTATGAGTTTCTTTAGTTTTTAAGTATATAACTTATTGTATGATTTATTTATATTTTGCTTTGTATTTTTTTAGTTTTCTTTTATCCAAATTGACTATTTTTATTTGAGTGTAAATGATAACGTTTCCTTTTTGATATAGTTTATTTGCTTGAAATTTCCTCGTCTAGATTACACCGTATTTGTTTCACATTAGGAACCACAAATGTGCATCTTGTGATATGGTTGATCCTAAGTCCTAGTTTGTCTATAATAGAGCTCTATTAGGAAGTCTAGGTTATTGGAATTTGTTGAGCGTAGTCCACCGATAAGGACAAAGTTTTGCAAAGTATTGTGGGTTCTAATAGACCAGTCGATCAACCGTTTTGTTTATTAAGGTTTATTTTATTTGGTTTAAAGAACCTTTCGATATTCCTCTGGTAAGAAGGAAGATACTATAAGAAAAAAACATCAAACTCTGCGTCATTTTTTTTTTTTTTTTGTTCTATATTTATTGTATTGTGTCTCAGTTTTTTTTTTTTAATTAATTAAATAGTAATAAGTAAGGATATATTCATAAAAAAATCAACCTCTTACAATAAATATAATGTGAACCTGTAGACAATAAGAAATATGATAGTTTAACTGAAAAGGAAAGGAGGGAAAGGAAGATGAGGTAAGTGGTGGTACTTCCAGCGGTAATAGAGGTCATCAAGGCAAGATCGGTAGGATGACTATGGTCGGGTGGGCGGCTAAGTTGGTTTCTGAACCAGGAGTCCGGAGTTTTGATGGGAGAAGGCACAGTAAATTGTTGATAGGAATAGACCAAACTAATTGTGTGCATTCCTGGGCTAGAGATGTCGGGATGGAACCTGCCCCAAGAGAGTCGGCAGAGTTAGTCGACGATGTAGAGGCATCGATCTGGCTTCGCTTAAAAAGGACACGCAACATAATTTAACTTTAATTAACATTTCAAAATATTTACATTTTTCTACAAAATGTCCTTTTTAAGTTTTTCTTATACCCTCCACCATAGTATGGAGGGTATATCAAGTTTTCCATTCCGTTTGTAACACCTCGAAATATACATTTTAGACCCCACAAAGTATATATATTCTTGATTAGCATAAAATTCTATGTCGATTTCTATATCTGTTCGTCTGTGGAAATCACTCTAGTTTTCGAACGAAATAAAGTAAGTAAGTAAGTTGATAAAAATTTACTCAAATGTGTATTATGTCTGCAGAACTTTTGGTATTGAAAATGGGCCATGTAGGTCCACGTCTTCGTATAGCCCCATATAACGGTACCTCCCGACATGCGGTATCTTGATGATTTTAGCAATATTATTTACCGGAATTGTTCCAAAATTGGTATTTAAAGTTTGTAATGTAATACTACAACCTAAGACAGAAAATGGCCCATGTAGGTTCACGTCTTCGTATAGCCCCCATATAATACCTCCCGATATTTGGTATTTTGATGATTTTAGAGACATTATTTCCCGGAACTATTTCAAGTTTGGTATTTGAAGTTCGTAATGAATTCTACAGCCTATGACAGAAAATTGTCTGTGCAGGTTCACGTCTTCGTATAGCCCCCATATAACGGGAGACATGATTGATGATTTTGGCTACATTATAAACAGATTTTTTTCAAGTTTCGCATTTGAATATTGTAATACCTTATGACAAAAGTTGCCTACGCATTTCCACGTCGTCGTATAGACACTAATATTTTTAAAATTTTAACATCATTTTTAAAGGATTTTTTTTTTGAAAATTGCCAATTTTTACCGGATGGTGGAGGGTATTTAAAGTTCGGCCCAGCCGAACTTCTAGCTTTTTTACATGTTTGTTTTGTTTTTATCTTTGATTCAAAATCATTCATAAGGCCATTGAGAAACAATCAAAATTGGCTAATTATTTTCAAAGTTAAAAAGGACATTTAATAAAACAACAATATTAAAACAACAGTTTTATTAGTTTAAAGTGTTTTGAGAGCGCTTTAAAGATGCATCTTCCCATATAAATACAATTTCACTTGCAAAATCCAAAGTGGATTGAAATTGAAACAAGTAAAAACTCAGGGCTGAACTTTTTTTACCCTCCACCATTTGGAAGAAACTTGAAACATTTCCAAAAATGTCCGTCGGAAAATACCGCTCAAATGAAAGCGTTGTATGGGGGCTATACGAAAACGTGGTCCTGCATAAATAATTTGTGTCTCAAATTTATATACGAAATTTAAAACAATTCTCTTGAATAAGGCGCAAAAAGCATCAAAATACCGAATATCGGGAGGAACCCTTATATAGGGGATATATAATATCGTGGACCTATATAGACAATTCTCTTCCAGGGGGCAATGTACTCACAAGGAACTCCTTTTGTGGATTTTAAGCCAATTCCATTGAACAGTTTGGCTGAAATCATCAAAATACCAAATATCGGGGGCCTATGTAGGTATTTCTTTTTCAGGGTGTAAAGTACTCACAAAGAACTGCTTGCGTAGAATATCAAGCAATTACATTGAAAAATGTGGTTGAAATCATCAAAATACCGGATATCGATGGGTACCGTTATATGGGGGGTATACGATATCGTGGTAATTATCTTCCAGGGGATAAAGTACTCACAAAGAACTCTTTTTGTAGAATTTCAGACAATTCCATTGAAAATGTGGTTAAAATCAGCAAAATACCAAATATCGGGAGGTACCGTTATATGGTGGATATACGATATCGTGGATCTATATAGCCCATCTTCGTACTTTACCTGCCTACACATAAAAGACTGATCTGTGATTCCTATCTTGTTTCGTTTTTACTCTAGCGTGATTACAACAGACGGACAGGGCTAAATTTACGCTGATCAAGAATATATATACTTTGTTGAGTCCAAAATTATTATTTCGATGAGTTACAAATGGAACGACGAACTTAATATACCCTCCATACTATGTATGGTGGAGGGTATAAAAAATGTTTTTTTTTATTTACTTTTTGAAAGCTCACGTCCATTTCCGAAATGTTTTGGCAAGTCAGTGGTTTCGAAACCCTTGCTTTATCAAGTTTTTGATTTAATTTCATTATCAAATAAGTAAGCAAAGGCTATAGACGTGCGGGGCCGACCATGTGATACCCTACAACACTACAATAGGTGTGTCTGGTTACTTTTCCAGCAAGAATTGTCCAGCAACTTCTTTCTGAGAGAGTAAGGTAGCTTTATTCTCTTTTGCAAGGAAAATGCGAAAAGTAAACAGACGCTATTCCTGCAGAAGCTTGCAACTAATCAGCTGATTTATCAAAACAAACCAATTTGTCCCCCATAAGGAGAATTAAAACAAAGGGACCAATACTAATTTTACAAGTTTTTTAAATAAAAATGTTGGAAATAGTCTTTTATTTTCTTATTACATATTAACATTTACGTTTTTCACATTTTGTAAAGTTGTTCTCCAAAAACAATTCGTCTTGCTAATTCCAAAACAATATTTTCAAATAAAAATCACAAAAAGAAATAAATAAACAATAGAAAACATCTGATTAAATGTCGATGAATGAGAAGAAGAAGAATTGCAAGAGATTGCAAGAAGAAATTTTTCCAGAAAGAATTTGCAAACTCTCACTGAAAGAACTGTCAAAATTTCTCTCTCCAACCGCTCTCTTTTGCAGAACTTTCGGGTTAACAGACGACTTCCAGTAACAATTTGTAACAATTGTTACAAACTTTAGGGTAACCAGACACACCTAATATGTTAGAAGTCCCTTTATGTCCAAATTTATTTTGGAAGATTTCGCTTTTGAAATTATGTCACGGAGCACTGACTAGATATTATTATTTGAACAGGGATTTACCCAATATTTACACACTCCATCGTGCTGTTAGTTGTTGTGGTCCATTTTATAGCTAAATATAATCCAGTGGTCTATTTCACCCACTAAATATTACCCGACGACCACCAAAATTAGTCACCCAGCTCTAAGCTCTAGCCCCATGTCAAATTCGGCGTAGATTGGTCTATAATTGCAACTGCAAAATTGCAACTGTAAAGCAACTGCAAAATCATGAAATTGTTCATTGTTTTTGGTCTATTTCGACCCCTAAATATTATGCGATCGTCTCCAAAAGCAATAGGGTTCTATTCTGGTTCTAGCCCCACCTCCATTTCGTGAAGATCGGGCCATAATTGCGACCTGTAGAGTGATTACAAATTAACATGGACAGCCGGACATACATAGCTACATCGACTCAGCTCGGCGAGATAGGAAGATCCATATATACTTTCCTATGTGGGAAACCAATATTTCGAGGTGTTACACAATTTTTGGCCCAATCAAACTTATAATACCCCCAACACAGTGTTGTAGGGTATAAAAATTGTAAAAAAAAAATTGAGAAATGTCGGTGTAATTCAGTATTAAACGGCCAATTAATGTTCAAAACGATAGATCTCTTCATATCGATTTTTAATCACGATCACCTTCGTATTTGTTTGTTACAAAAACACAAAAATAGAATGCAAAGTAAAATGAGAATACATAAAAAGCTTTTTTTGCTGGCTTAAGTCACCGGCTGACTTCTTGAAGAAGTTTTACGTTGAAGAAGCCAGCCGATGACTTAAGCCAGTCAAATAAGAGTTTTATGTATTCTCACCTTAAAAGCTTTCGGGTGTACGTCACTAACATAAAAAGCATATGCTTCAAAAAAAACCAAATATTTTTTCAGTCGACAAATTTGCGAACGATTGGCAAACATATAGTTACCAAAACAGGCTGTAAAACCACTTTCGTTCCTGTGACATGCCTGTATATGTAACAAATTAACAAATTGTAATTGTTTCTTAATTGACCGAGCCAATTATTAATAAATTGTTACCATATATACACATTTTTATACCCTCCACCTTGGAAAGGAGGGTATATTAACTTTGTCATTCCGTTTGTAACATCCCTAAATATTCGTTTTAGACCCCATAAAGTATATATATTCATAATAAGCATAAAATTTCTAAGTCGATTTAAAGATGTCCGTCTGTCTGTCTGTCCGTCTGTCTGTTGAAATCACGATACAGCCCACATTATTTGACGTAGAGCTCCAAAATTTAGCAGAGCTATTTGCATTGTGTCTAGGATGGTTGGTATTGAGATATATCGGTCCCCGTTCTGGTATAGTCCCCATATAACGGTACCTCCCGATATTCGGTATTTTGATGATTTATGCCACATTTTTTCACGGATTTGTCTTAAAATTGGTATTTGTAGGTCATAGCGGGTCCCTGAGCGTGTGGCAAAACATTGCATGTATAGGTCCACGTTGTGGTATAGCCCCCATATAAAGGTACCTCCCGATATTTAGTATTTTAGTTTTTTTACCACATTTTTTCACCGATTTGTCTAAAAATTGGTATTTGTGGGTCATAATGGTTTCCAGCTCCGGTGGCGGAACATTGCATGTATGGGTCCATAATTTGGTATAGTCCCCATATAACGGTACCTCCCGATATTCGGTATTTTGATGATTTATGCCACATTTTTTCACGGATTTGTCTTAAAATTGGTATTTGTAGGTCATAGCGGGTCCCTGAGCGTGTGGCAAAACATTGCATGTATAGGTCCACGTTGTGGTATAGCCCCCATATAAAGGTACCTCCCGATATTTAGTATTTTATTTTTTTTTCCACATTTTTTCACGGATTTGTCTGAAAATCGGTATTTGTTGGTCATAATGGGTTCCAGCTCCGGTGGCGAAACATTGTAATTATAGGTACACGTTTTGGTATAGCCTCCATATAACGGTACCTCCCGATATTCGGTAATTTGATGATTTTTGCCACATTTTTTCAGGGATTTTTTCGAAAATTGGTATTTGTTGGTCATAATTGGTTCCAGCTTCGGTGGCGAAACATTGCATGCATGGGTCCATGATTTGATATAGCCCCCATATAACGGTACCTCCCGATATTCGGTATTTTGATGGTTTTTGCCACATTTTTTCACTGATTTGTCTAAAAATTGGTATTTGTGGGTCATAATGGGTTCCAGCTCCGGTGGCGAAACATTGTAATTGTAGGTCCACGTTTTGGTATAGCCCCCATATAACGGTACCTCCCCATTTTAATGGTTTTTGCCACATTTCTTCTAATGTTTCTTTTACCCTAAGGTGGAGGGTATTAAAAGTTTGGCCCGGCCGAACTTAATGTTTTTTTACTTGTTTAACTATTACAATCGAAACGCTCGACATTTTGAAAAAATTAAAAAAGTAAAAACTTTTTTTCGCCCAAAAAAAAACTTTATTTAACACTATATTTTTCAAAATTTCCAATTCCATAGTGTTGCCTAACCATATGGTTTGTTTTGATTCTTGCCTATTATAATTGTACCTCCAAGTATTTGGTATTCTACTGAATTCAGCCACAATATTTAAGGGGAGGGTTTAAAATTCAATTGCTGAAGTTCGTAATGGGTTCTACTGGCGTGTAAGAACATTGTCAATATACATCCCCTTATACACAACCCGTCAATCTTAACGATTTTTTACTTGCTTTGGTGTTGTTTTCATGTAAAAACCAAATTTTAAATTATTAGTTTATTTGTTGCAGTCATTTTTAAGTTCACGTTAATTCACAACTTTAACCCATTAACGCCGACGGGTGCGAAAACGCACCAAAAATAGAGGTGTTTTTGAGCATGCATAGAAACGGTTTCATATTCGATATCGCTTTTCTGTTTCTTGGTATGGATAGTAGATGGATGGGTCTATTTATTTGACTTTGGCTGTTTTTTTAATCAGATGTCACCTACATGATGATAAACTCATCGCCAAGTGCAGGTTTTCCCACATGCAAAAAATAACCCTATTATACAAAGAAAATATATAGAAAAAAATAATTTTTAAATATATATTAGTATGGATCGGTAGCCCTCATGGTTGAAGAATATAGGTAGATGCATCAACGCTTGCGAACATTGATATGTCAAAATTTTAAAAATCGGTTTGACAGTTCATTGTCCCATCAGCTGTGTCGAAGCGACTACCTGTATTCTTCTACCATGGTAGCCATTTGCCCTATATATAACTCATAAAATTTTCAAAATTGTACATATAAACGTGTTTGCATAAATACGTGTTGTGCGTTTACGCATCCGTCGGCGCTAATGGGTGCTCTTTTCCTAAGAATGAATCATATATATAGGAGCTATAACTATATCTATACCGATTTTCACCAAATTAGAAGTATTTACTTCTGGGTTGAATTCACTCGGATGTGCCGAAATCCATTCATATTGGATACATATTAAACATGTGGCGCACAGTAAAATTTAAATCGGACGAAAATGTATATGGGAGCATCGAAATCTGAACCGATTGTCAGATATACTTCTAGACTGAATTCGGACTGACTGATTCGGATTGATATTACGCATTTGGTGCACAATACTTATGAAATCGGATGACACTATGTATGGGTGCTATATCCATAGATTTTCAATTGGATGATTCTTTCTCTTTTTATAAGGTAAATTATTTTCTTTGTATCAAATGGCATTATCCTCTTAGTCATAAGACTGACGTTGCAGAAAAGCGAAAAAGAGACATAAATAAAATTGGTCGTTTAGTATCGTGTTTTCGATCATCTATGTTACTCTTCAGACTTATCAACATCCAGCACGTATATTCGAATCCTTATATTGTAAATTTGTTAAATTAAGCTGTTTAACTACTATAAAAAGTATAGTATAATAATAAATATATAGAGTGCAAAAGGCACGTCAAACCCCATTAGCGTTGCTATATTCTCAAACAAATTCTCTCCAATATTCATAATTGGAACAAGTAAAAAAGCATAAAGTTCGGCTGGGCCGAACTTTGAATACCCTCCACCATTTGGAACGAATTAGGAAATTAAAAATACCGTATATCGGCTGATATATGGGGCGATATACGATATTGTGTACCTATGAAGACAATTCTCTTTCAGAGGGTAAAGTACACACAAGGAACTCCTTGTGTCGAATTTCAGACAATTCCATCGAAAAGTGTGACTAAAATCATCAAAATACCGAATATCGGCGGGTACCGTTATATGGGAACTATATCAAACCGTGGACGGATATATATCATTTTCAATACCAACCATCCTAGACACAATACAATATTTCTGCTAAATTTTGAAGCTCTACGTCATATGATTTCAACTGACAGATGGACAGACGAATGGACATCTTTAAATCGACTTAGAATTTTATGCTGATTATGAATATATATATACTTTATGGGGTCTTCGACGAATATTTAGGCATGTTACAAACGGAATGACAAAGTTAATACACCCTTCTTTCTAAGGTGGAGGGTATGATAACGTGCAACCTTTGGAACATGTATTACTTCACTATTTTTTAATATTATCATTATCATTAATTTTTGAGTAATTTTATTAAAATTCCAACTTAATTCTTGTATTTTCCTTTACAATGCTATTAATTTATTAAAACATTTTCTAGTACTAAAGTTGTACTCAGTAACGCCGACGGGTGCGAAAACGCACCACCACCTGCACGAGCAAGGGGTAGAGATAGGGGGCTGAATTTTTGTGGGCGGAATGTGAGTGACATTAGGGCATCCTCCACTAAGTTTCAACATTTTTCTCGCACTAATAAGAGAGCCGGCGTTAATGGGTTAAGATATAAAAACCTGAAAATAAGAGCTTATATATTTTCGGAATCCTAACAGACATGTCACAAGAACGAATTCGGTATGAAAGTGATTTTAATTTCGTATTTAGCTCTTCAGAAAATGTTAATCGCAAAATTTTTTTGATTGGAAACTACTTTTGTTTTTGCTTTGTTTTTTTTAACACTCTCAAAACACTTTAATAAAAATGTTGTCTGAATGACAAATACACAATAAAATTTACATTTTTAATCTTTTTATTTAAAATATTTTCAATTTTTAATGGTTTCTCAATTGAAGCCAATTGTCAACAAAGTGTTGCCACATAATTTTTTCTTCAAAAACCCTTTTTTCGTCAAACAAAAATTATTCATCTGTGAAAACCAAACAATGTGGTATTACGAATAATAAACGGAAGCAAAGAGAACAAGTAACGAACATTTGGAACGAATTAGAAAATATTCAAAAAAATAAAATCCATTGAAAATTCTGTTAAAATCTTTAAAATACCTAATATCGGAAAGTGCCGATATATGGGGGGATATACGCTATTGTGGACCTATATAGACAAATCTATGTCTGGCGGTAAAGTACTCACAAGGAACTCCTTGTGTGGATTTTCACATAATTCCATTGGGAAATGTGGCTAAAATCACCAAAATCCCGAATATCGGGGTACCGTTATATGGGGGCTATACGATATCGTTAACCTATATAGAGAACTCTATGTCAGGGCGTAAAGTGCTCACAAAGAATCCCTTGTGTGAAATTTCAGACAATTCCGTTGAAAAATGTGGCTGAAATCATCAAAATACCGAATATAGGGGTGTACCGTTATATGGGGGATATACGATATTGTGGACCTATATAGACAATTCCGTTTCAGGGGTAAAGTGCTCACAAAGAACTTGTGTGAATTATCAGACAATTCCGTTGGAAAATGTGGGTAAAATCATCAAAATACCGAATATAGGGGTGTACCGTTATATGGGGGATATACGATATTGTGGACCTATATAGACAATTCCGTTTCAGGGGTAAAGTGCTCACAAAGCGTGTGTGGATTTTCAGACAATACGATTGGAAAATGTGGCTAAAATCATCAAAATACCGAATATCGCGGGGTACCGTTGTATGGGGGCTATACGTTATCGTTAACCTATATAGAGTCTGTCTGTCGGGAGGTAAAGTGCTCACAAAGAACCCCTTGTGTACAAAGAACCCCTTGTGACCATTCCGTTGAAAAATATGGCTAAAAACACCAAAATACCGAATATCGGGGGTACCGTTATATAAGGGCTATCGTGGAGCTATATAGATAATTCTCTGTCGAGGTAGAAAGTACCCACAAGGAACTCATTGTGTGGATTTTCAGACAATTCCGATAAAAAATGTGGGTAAAATCATCAAAATACCGAATATCGGGGGGTACCGTTATATGGGGGATATACGATATCGTGGACCTGTATAGACAATTCTCTCTCAGGGGGTGAAGTACTCACAAGGAACTACTTGTGTGGATTTTAAGACAATTCCATTGAAAAATGTGGCTAACACCATCAAAATACCGAATATCGGGGGGTACAGTTATATGGGGGATATACGATATCGTGGACCTATATAGACAATTCTTTTTGAGGGGTAAAATGCCCACAAGGGACTCCTTTTGTGGAATTTCAGACAATTCCATTGAAAAATGTGGATAAAATCATCAAAATACCAAATATCGGGGGTACCGTTATATGGGGGCTATACGATATCGTGGACCTGTATAGACAATTCTCTCTCAGGGGGTAAAGTACTCACAAGGAACTACTTGTGTGGATTTTAAGACAATTCCATTGAAAAATGTGGCTAACATCATAAACATACCGAATACCGGGGGGTACAGTTATAGCATTTTCAGATTAAATGAAACCTTTTGCAATTCAAATAAAACTTTTTGCAGCGGGAATGAAACCTTTTGCAGTGGAATTGAAACCTTTTCCAGTGGAAATGAAACCTTTTGCAGTGGAAATGAAACCTTTTGCAGCGGGAATGAAACCTTTTGCAACCGAAATGAAACCTTTTGCAACCGAAATTAAACTTTTTGCAAATCAAATGAAAATTTTAGATTTTTAGAAGGAAAAATAATAAAACATTTTTATTTTTAGGAGGTTTAAAATTAAATCAACTAATTACTACTAATATATAGTTAAAGAGGAATTTTTATTGATTATTAATATCTATGTTTTTTATAAATTTTTTTCTTAAAGCTTCCATAAAACACAAGTGTAGGTGCAGAAAGATTGAAAAAAGTTTTTAAAGGTATTTTTTCAAAGGACCCGAACTAGGTGCCTTTTTATAATCTCCTCCATGGAAAGGAGGATATATTAAATTTGTCATTCGGTTTGTAACACCTCTAGATATTCGTCGTAGACCCCATAAAGTATATACAATCATGATCATAGTTGATTTAATGATTTCCACTTATCTGTCTATTGAAATCACGACTGCTCTATCTCCATAATCAATAAAGCTGCGAAGCGGGAATCCTTTATTAGGTAAGATTAATAGTATACTATAACTATAAAAAATTGTGGTAAAGCTTAATTTCACATTTCAGTCCTGGCCATACCTATAAAGGCCAAAATTTGTTTAAATTTCTCTTTTTAGCGTTAAGCATTTGGAATTTAATAATATGGAAGCATTTTATATCAAATCAATAAAGAACCGTTTGTTATTACAATAATTGAAAATTTAAGAAATAATATAAATAAATGTAGATATTTATAATCAATAAAAAATCCTCTTTGTCAATATCTTAGTTGTAATTAATTGATTTAATTTAAAAACTACTAAAAATAAAAATGTTTTGTTATTTTTCCTTCTATAAATTTAAAAGTTTCATTTGATTTGCAAAACGTTTCATTTCGGTTGCAAAAGGTTTCATTTCCGCTGCAAAAGGTTTCATTTCCACTGCAAAAGGTTTCATTTCCACTGCAAAAAGTTTCATTTGAATTGCAAAAGCTTTCAATTAATCTGAAAATGCTATATATGGGGGATATACGATATCGTGGACCTATATAGACAATTCTTTTTGAGGGGGTAAAATGCGCACAAGGGATTCCTTTTGTGGAATTTCAGACAATTCCATTGAAAATTGTGGATAAAATCATCAAAATACCAAATATCGGGGGTACCGTTATATGGGGGGCTATACGATATCGTGGACCGATATACCCCATCTTCGAACTTGACCTGCCTGCAGGATCTGTGCAAAATTTTAGCTTCCTATCTTAATTCGTTTAGACTGTAGCGTGATTACAACAGACGGACGGACAGGGCTAAATGGTCTTAGAATTTTGTTTGAAGAAAAAACTAGTTTCAAGAAAAAATCATGGGTCGACACTTTGTGTGTCTTTAATAATTGGCTTCGTCACTTGCAAAAACAAAATTGGTTTCAAACCGAAAAAAATCGTTTTTAATTTTCGGAAGAAGTTAAATACGAAATTAATACCACTTTCGGTCGGAATTCGTTATGGTATAGTAGAAATACTGCCAACCTATTCAAAAAATTAAGTTTGTATTGATTATATTCTTTATTTTGCAATTGAATAGTTAATACTGCATACCATCGCTGTGAAATAAATTGAAAATATAAGCGGTTTTGTAAAAGAATTAATAGCAATTCTTAAAATAGGGCTTTCTCTTATTGATTGTGAGAAACGTTCTTGTGTTGCATGTAAATATTTAATTGTATTAAGGTGAGATAATATAGCTGGATATATGTGTTGATTAATATATAATAAATGAAATACGTAATTCCACAGTTGATACATTAATGTAATTGTTATGCCGTTAGTTTACATTATTCATGTTCACAACACTATGAACCCATTTCCTTCTGAAAATTCAATTAATACGTGCATAACAGAGATTTTTTTATTCTAAAGTTAAACGGCATCAGCTGGACTTTGAAATTCCGACAGTGCATGAATTGGATTCTGGATTTTTTTTTGCGATCCCTTGCGAACTTTTGCACGCACTTCTTCTGGCTTCTCGGGTCTCACTAAAGGTTTTTTTTCTGGCGCCTTCATTTTCCAAACAACGATGGGCGACTAAATATAAACGAGACAAAAAATTATGAGATATTAAAATTGTTATGAAACGAAAATTAATGTAACTGTAAAATAATAAAATGAATGACTTACCGTAACTGTTCCTTGTCTGGTATATTTTGTAGATGCAACGTAAGAGTATTTAACCGTTAACACAACGGCATTCATTAGATTTTTAGCAGCTTGGATTAAAGACGTTGCACTGTCCAACTGCAAAAATTATATGTAATATACAACTATTATATAGAGATACAAGATATGATTTTACTTACCCCCGAAACAATTAATTCACCACTTATGTTTTGCACGTCAGCTTTTACTTTAGATGTTATTTGAATTTGATGACAGTAGAGAGCTATGCGTTGCAAATAAGCCAACAAATCTTTTTTGGTCGAACTCTCTGGGCATTGCTCTGCTATTTCACGTGTTAATTTGTCAAGTTTAGTGCCAGCCTCAGAAATTTTTTTTGCAGCATTTATAACATCCATTGTAGTTTTTAATGGCCCACGACCCCTAAATAATTTATTGTATTGTTGACAATATTAGTAATACATTACAGTGCAATAATAAATGCTATTACCTTGTAAAATCTGTCATTTCCATCATAATCATACACATATGCTTTGCTAAAAATATAATATCATTTCCGGTATCATCCCATTTAGCTACTTCAGAATCAAAAGTTAATTTTTCCCGTCGGAATAGTTCCACTTGTTGGGCAATTTTTTGTTTATCTTCTTCTGTCATTTTCCGCATAGCTTCCTGTAATAGTAATGAATTTCATCAACCCTATTTTACTGCAGAAGTTTTTTTGGTATATGCATTTTTATTTGCAGCTTAGAAATTTTGTGGGCATTTTTGCAATTTCATTGCAATATATAGAAATTATTAAGTACCCATCAAAATGTTCAAATGTGAAAGAAGTTTTGATACGTCTAGAAGTCAACTTTCACGTCAATTTACATGTTTCTAGGAATTGGAAATAATTTGACATTTTTACTACAAACAAGTTATAAAAATATTTTTTTTATTTATAAAAGTAAAGCAAATCGAATATTGAACAGAATGTCTCCTTCAAAGAAGCACGTTCTCAAATAATTCAATTTTATTGTATGTGTAAAACAACAAATTTTAGATTCACTAAAATTAATAAGTTTTCAATATAACTGAATGTCCATAATTTTTGTGTAGCACTGAACAATTTTCACTTAATTCCGAATTCCGAAACCAATCATCGAATAAGTTTGTCAAATATATAGAAAATAAATTACTTACCCTTGCAGTGCAAATTCCGCTTATATCAGGATACTCATCGACTGTTTGGTCAGCGGTGTGTGCGCTAGCTGTAAGAAACGGAAAACATTTTAATCTATTATGTATGTATATACATACACTTACAGCGACTACGTGTTTCCAGAGTCATGTCTTCAACTGGCTCAAATTCAGTATCCGTATCCAAATCTTCAGAGCTCTGAAACCAAAGTATTTTTGATTAGCCCATATTATTTGAATTAACAAAAATATACATATATATAATGTATCTATATATATAAAAGAAAGTTGTGTTAGTTACTACGCTTATAACTCAAGAACCGCTGATCTGATTTTAACGATTGAGACAAATTCGGAATTGTCTCTTGGCAGAAAAGGATAAAATTTTTGAACATTTTCATTTGACTTTTAAAATGTACAATCGTCATGTTTTATACAGCTGATTTTCTTTTCCCATTTTGAATTACTATTTTCGAATGTACATTTGTAACGTTTTTTTGTTTTTGAATTCTAATATGATGTGTAGTCTTTTTGGGTAGTATAAAACGACAACGGAAAAAGCTGTTATTTATAGATTTTATGCATTTATTGGGTAAGTGGAACTATACAAAAAAATTAATATTTTACTATAACGAACGGTTTTTTAAAATTAATTATCTTTTGCAGACGGGTTACATTGAAGTGTAGTACCGAATTATGTGGTGGTAAAACTGAATAGATGATGACAACAAACTCAAAGGATAAAAAATTATGAAAAAAGAAACTGAATCGGGAAAAATTGAGAAAAAAATCGAATTTCAAAATAATAGTATAGCTTGGTAAAGACCTTTAAACATTTGCTTTAAAAATCAGCCAACAAGTTGAAGAATTTTTAGTTTGTTTTTCTTTTTTTTTTGTCAATTTTATATAATGTACTTTTTATTAATTTGGCTTAACATATTGAATTCAGTTGCTTTTTTTTTTTGTGAACAAAAAAATATTTTTACCATATAAAATAAAGTTATGTTTGATACTACGCTCATTACACAAGAACGGCTTGACGGATTTTAACAATTCATACAATTTCGGAATGGTATCTTGCCAAAAATTCTTGTGTATTTTTTCCAATTTGACATACTATATGAAATGTAAATTCTTTTGTTTTGAATTCGGAATGAATTATATTAAAAATGAAATGAGTTCGCAATACGATGTTAAATGGCGATCTTTCATGTACAAAATTGGCATCTACCTTTAAACAAGGACCTACATCGTTCTTCAGCTGGAATGGTATCTTGCCAAAAATTCGAGTGAATTTTTTTCAATTTGACATACTACATTTAAATGTAATTTTTTTTTGTTTTGAATTCTGAATGAATTATATTAAAAATGAAATGAGTTCGCAATACGATGTCAAATGTTATGTACAAAATTGGCATCTAGCTTTAAACCATCGTTCTTCAGGTGGAAGATGCGAACACATTTGAACAAACAAAAATGACCGACAACGCGTGGATCTACTCCTTTCATATTACAATAAACCGTCCAATGAGAAATGTAATGCGAAATGCATTGGGACTGCAATCAGTGAAATAACAAATAAAAAGGGCGCAAAATATACATTTAGTAAGAAAAGGATTTCTATCCTTCCAGAAATTCTTCCTTAACTTTTATAATAATTTCGGCAAATGTTAGTAATTTGAGAAGAAACCATCCTTGCAAAAAATGATCACGTTTTGATACAACCATTATATGATTTAAGCTATTTTCGGGGAATGGAATGTACTGAAACAATTGCAAATTAGGATCAATTGAAAAAGTTACAGAACAATTTGTGGAAGATACCCGCTGGTCCATTCTGTAACTTTTATCAATTGAAAAGTTATTAAAATTTATTTTGTATTGCAAAAAAAAAGACGGTACAAACAAATAACGTTTTTGCAAAATAAACAGTGAGCAAAGTTCTTAAAAAGTTACAGAATAGGGCCTATATAAAGACCTTAAAAATAATATCATATTCAATAAAAATTTTCTACAACCCCTATTGGCTTTGGATTGTGAAAATATGAGAACATTTGCCGCGAAAAAGAGCTAAATGTGACGAAAATGTAAAAAGGTTTTTATAAAACAAAATGGATAATATTTTTTATGGTGCGTATTAAGTACACATTGAAATTTTATGTAGAATATTTCTTCCTTTGGAACTATTCCCGAAAAATAAGTTCTTGGTATGAAATAAGTATTTATGGGATACTGGTTTTTCAATTGTGCAATTGCTTTGAACGTATCATTTGGCTTATTGTTATCAGTAATACTTCCGAAGACGCTATATACTGAAAATAAATGGATTTCTAGGAATCTTAATGCTAAAATTTTAAGCAAGTAAACAAATTAAGTTCCCTCCATTATTGGGTAAAGAAAACATTGTTATATAAAATTATCTGAATTCAAACGTCTTCAACTTTAAACTCTAAATACCAGTAGAAACATTTGGATAAAGCAGATAGTTAAAAAAAAAAAAAACAATAAAGTGGGTGAAGCTTTTAAACAATATTATACTACGAAGATAGTTATCTATTGCGGGTAATGTTATATGTGCGCTATAAGAAAACGTGACCCTAGATATTCAATGTTCTACCACCGAAGCTAGAACCCATTACGAACTATAAATAAAACCCGTGGGTTTGGTTAATTTGCGATGTAAATATTGCAATACCTTTTTTAAGTCTACTTTCATATTTTATTTATGATATTATGGAGATGTTGCTAAAACTACATGCAAATGTCTCTAAGGATTGAGAACATTAATTTCACTTCCTCGAAGGCAATATCCATGTTCTCGTTTCATCACCAACATTTCGGCGATCAGTACTTTTAAAATCGCCTGTGATTTAGTCCATCAGCATTGCTCTAAACATTTTGCATCACTTAGCAACATTGAAAGCGCATTCAGCGAGGGATTTTAAGTGATTTTGTTTCTTTCCTTTCATGTTGCTTTAAGCTTTATTTCAAATAATTATTTTCGATTGGAGTGGCCAAACCAACAACATCACACATAATAATCGTTATAGAAAATGAAAACATAACATGGTTTGGCCCGATAAAAGCTAATCTGGGTCATGTTTTGGATAGGGTGAATATGTAGAAGAATGTTCTCAATATATCAATCAATTGAAATTCATTAATATGCATTGCTAATAAAATCTTAATCTTGAATGTGATTTTAAACCATTATCCTCTATAATGGCCCAGCTTGGGGGACTGTGCAAAGTCACATATACGATTGCAAACTACATAAAATTAATTTCTTATGATCTGAATATTTTGAAAATGAAAAATAAAATATTTATATGTTTTTACTTACTCTATTCATTAACACGGCACGACGTATTTCACGTACACCGTCATATACTAAACGAGATGCATCTATGAATTCATTTTCGTCAACTTCCTTATTTGACTTCGATAATAGAGCATCAACTGCGGTATCAACCCTCTGGTCAAACTTGGGCATAACTGAGTAAATTAAAAGATTGATACTACTATAAAAAATAGTAATGCAAGAAAAATACCTTGATCACGTAAAACTTTTACAGCTTCAAGAACTCGCTTAGTGTAAATACATGGTTCATAATTATCCATTTCAGCTTCGACAACATTGCAGACTCTAGCAGATCTTCCTTGAATAGCTCCAGATGTAACACGTAAAATTTCCGCGTCACCCATTTGCAAAGCCATTACACATTTGTTCACATCTTCGAGAATATGATTTTCAGACACGGCTAAGAAATCATCTATTGTGGTTATGTCATCTACAGCTTCTGTTAAAATCCTCACTTGAACTTCCCATGCTTGACGATAGGCAGTCATATTTTCATGTGCAACTTTCGAATTAGGTCTAACAGTTAAAATCGATGCGGCATTTATAACTTGCGGGCACAAACTTTCAATTTGAGCCGCTGCATATCGCACCATTTTAACCCCATCTTCGTTGCTTGACATACTGCAAACAAGATTAGCAACTTCGACAAGTTTTTCAGCGTGCTTTGTAAAAATTTCAGATTTTTCTCGAACAAGTTTCTCGTTTCCTGTTTTTGCTGCTTCGATCAAATCAATTAAAGGGGTAGTCGTTTCCAAAAATGAATCAGAAACGTGGTCTACCACGGCTTTACGCAACTGTCGTCGCAAGTCCCTAGTTTTTTTGCACATCTGATCAATAGCTCGATCCAGTCCGGGAGAATTATCCTTTTGGCCGACCTTTAAAGTAAAAGTGTAAAGTATAGTGTAATTCAAAAAATTGATGACATAACTGTTACGATTTCCAAAATAAATTAATAGAAACTAATGGATACATTTTATAAAGCAATGAAAATGTCTAATGTCCCTAATTATCACACCATGCTTTAATTTTTTCCTCTTAGAAAACCTTGGATGAAATTATAGAGTACAAGGATTAAAATAATATAAACTGGGAAGGCTTGCTACAAACCTTGAGTAATTTTGACACACCTTTATTCTACTCAACTAATGACGTCAATGATAAATGTTTGTACCTACAGTTAAAAGGAAATTCATTCGTTTGATCATAAATGGATGAGTAGAAGAGAAATTGTATTTGCTCAGTCCCTAAGAGATGCGTCATATAAAGCATTCCAAGAGAATAGCACTGATGAGAATTGGAGTATTTTCAAAAGATATCGCAACAGGGCTAAATCAGTGATGAGAAATGTGCGGCGTCAGTTCTATTCTAGACATTTTAATGGAATGAATTGTAAAGAATTATGGCGGGCTTTAAAAGGGTATACAGGGGTTGTACAGGTGATGAGTGTGCTGATTATGATGTTGATGCGCTGAATAACTTTTTCGCATAAGGTGCTGGTCCTGATGTGGTTGGATTGATTGATGTTGATTACTTTGAATATATTAGTAATTTGCACTCATTTGAGCGTGTAGGAAGCGAGGATGTTGCAATTGCTTTAGGTAAAATTGGGTTGAAGTCAGTTGACGTGGATGAAATACCACTCGAGTTTTTAAAGATTTCGTTTCCTCATATTTCTCACTTGATCTTGGACTTGTTTAACTCGATTATAACTACATCAGTTTTCCCTGTAGCAGACAGCTTTCCAATCCCGAAAACTTCTGCTATACGTTCCTTTAATGATATGCGGCCCATATCAATTTTACCCATCTTATCTAAGGTATTTGAACATATATTAAAGAATCAAATTCTGTCTTTTACCAGGAATAAAATATTTGAATCACAATATGCTTTCCGTGCTGGTCATAATACCACATCTTTGCTGTTGCATCTCACTGAGTCTATCAGAGGCAATATCTATCTAAAGCGTTTAATTCTATATGTTATGCTACTATATACGTAAACTCAGGTATGGCTTTAATTTTCCCAATACAGCATGTAAACTGATTATGGATTATATGAATCATAGGTTTCAATTTGTTAAATTGAATGGTATAAGATCTAGTGTTGCACACCTGATTTTTGTTGTACTACAGGGCTCTGTTTTAGGGTCACTCTTATTTATACTTTATATGATTTCTCTGCGTGTTTGGATCCAACTCTTATGATGCATTTGTATTTGCTGATGGTATTTTTTTATTGTTTAGTGCTAATAAGAGACGTGAGACTATTTTAGAAAATAATATAAATGTGTGTCTTAATTCAATACTCCAATGGACTAGTAGCAATTTGTTGACGATAAATCCTTCGAAAACAAAAGCAATTCGATTTAGTTCCAATGAGATGGTAATAAACATTTTAATTGGACAAACTATGGTACATTTTTTAGATCAGCATAAGTGCTTGGGAGTCATTATTGATAGGAGGCTTAATTTTGACTCATATTGACTCTGTTGCTATTTTCCAACATGGATCAAGTTCAGAATTGCTTATGCGCTCTTAATGCCGTTGGTTTCCTAGGCCTTTAAAGTCATATCTGGAACTGTCCATTATAATATTCTTAAATTAAAATGCATTGTTAACACTATTATCCGATATGTCTATAATATTCGCCGGCGTGATCATGTTTCCCCATTTGTTAAGCAGTTTCTGGGATTGCCTTTCGAACGATATGTTATTAAAACTGGTATACACTTACCTCTGTGCAATATGATTCATTTTACCCGTTCCACAAGAAACGCCCAGATTGTTTTGCCATGGATTTTTAACTCTCAATTTTAGAAGTCTTTTGTAATTCGCGTTGCAAGATGCTGGAACTTCCTACCTCTTGACCTGCGTATTTTTTCGCATTCTAATAATTTGCTTCGTTTAAAGTTATGTAACCATTTAACTACTACTGAATTGTAACTTTGCATAATCTTATCTTTGCTTTATATTTTTCCATTTTTCACTTGTTGTTTCTTCGAATTTTCGCCTATTCTATCATTCTTTATTTAACCAAAAAGTAGTTGCGGCTGGGGAGCCAACAAAATAAAGTATTTTATTATAAAATGAACATATGTATTATTATAGTTAAGATATTTTCTATTTGGTAATATTATTATGAAATGCTATTTTTGGCCTAATGAGGCTTCTGTGTTACAAAATATTGAATAAATAAATAATTAAATAAATAAAATAGAAAATGCTATAATAGCATGTTTACATGACATAATAGTTATCAATACTTTGATGTAAACAAAATGAATAATATATATTCAGATTCAAATATAGGTATATAGTTTCGAAGAATAAACTACTTACACTGAATTAAATCACTCTATTAGATAAACTTAATTGATAATTGATGTTACAAGTAATAATGTTTTTTTTTTAATAAACTTATTTGTGAACAAATTTAGAAGAAACTTGCGGAGATATGGTTGTAGGTAATAAACAAGATATATTGTACAGTCATTTTACAAGACACCTGCCTCGAATGCTTCAAACCCATGAAATTGATGAAATACAATAAACAGACCACAAAATCTTAAAATAATGAGTTATTTTGACAGACATGAAGTTATGATCTACAAATCAAAAATGGTTTCATATTATATATATTTATATTTTAACTTTTTTAGAAATTAAGGATTTTCAATAATGGATCACAAAAAAATATCCATTATTGAAAATTGTAATTTGAATTAGCTTTATCGATTTAAAGAAGTAAAGAGAATGGTATATGGTGATGATACCCCTACGTCTTACTAATGAAGCACTTAAAGTATAAAGTCGGTAAACACCGACTAGCCCATCTTCTAAAGGCAGGGCCGATAAATTCCATATTCACGTCAGATCTCCGATTGGGAGACATATTTAGAAAATTGATGAGAAGTATGAAAGGAATCGTTTACTTGTTTCGCAAGTAATGACCCTTAGGTCGGGAGTTACCAGAAAGGGTAGACCGGATGTGATGCTTATTTTCCATTAAACCTTCTGGTTATTAACAGTTTTAGTCCCTTTGTGGGGGAGATGCCAGGAGGAGCGGACCGATATATTCCATATTCACACAAGATCATGAGTTGGTAGAAATATTGCGATGCGCCGAGTTTGAAAGGCTTTGGATGCTTATGTCGCGTTTTATGAGCTTCATTGTTATCCAAATTTTTGACCCGTTGTGGGGGAGGTACCAGAAGGAGTGGTCCGCTTTTGCGGTTCTTTATACAGATTTTGCGGTTCTTGACAATATAGGAGTAGTCCTATATTGTCAATTTTCGTACCTGAGATAGCACTGATAAAAATATTAGGATTTGCAAAGTTATATCGATGAGCCAAGTTTTGGCCGTATCAAATGATATATAACCTCTGAAGCCATATTGTTGTGGTATAAAAACCCTAAATTCATAGAGGCGTTTTATGCAATGCCGAGCAGTAAACGGCACAAAAAACTGAGATATTGCACATAAATACGAGGACATCAATCTATAAGAAAAAATAATTTATTTACAACTTACAGAGCAGAAGCGTATGATCTACAGAATCAAAAATCTTCGACAAATGAAGGTCATGAACCGCGGTTTAACAACCACGCCGAAACTGAAAACTACTTTAACATTTAAGCAGAAACTCAACAATACCCAACTTTATAAGATGCTCAACTATCTTTGGCAGTGTTCTAATTGGGCGTAGATTTCATAATCCACATAAAAAAATGAAAAAATCAGCCGGTATTGATGGAATAAGCAACGAAAGCTTGAAAATGTTGTCAAAGAATGGAGTCAATCATCACAAGCATATTCAATGTTTGTTTAAAACTGTTACATTTTCCAAATTAATAGAATTTTTCAAAGACCACCCCAATACATACAATAAGCAAATCGTACGATTATTAAAAATCATATAGAAATATTATTTAATTGTGATCTGTTGAAGAGATATATGAAACAATTGTCATGTTAAAATAGTAGAAGATACCTTTTATTGTAGAGAAATTATTTTAAGTAGTAATATATAATAAGATATATAGTTTGAGAATGTAACGTATTTTGAGATTTTAAGACAGCGTTAAACAGAAGAAGCCAACCTGACAACACGAGTAGATTTTATTTCTGAATAATTTTTCTTAATAAAAGTTTATGTGTTTCATTTTATTTAAACTGTCATTGTACTACATTTGGGTCCAGGGATCTCTGAATAATCTTCAATTGTTCACTTGACATTTTTCTCAGAAGTGGAATACGGATCATCTTGTTTAAGAAGCGTCTACCAAGAATAGATGGAAAATTTGCACAAGTGCACGGTAAAGCAATTACAAGCAAAATGCAGAGTAATTGGTGTTTCTTTGGGTGATTTACTAACTTTTATATCAACGGAATTAATGATCAAGGATTGAAACAGAAAATTTCCAATGATTATATTACCTGCAATCAAGTGACATCAACTCATACTGTAGCTACAACGTGGTAAGAATAGTGCTGATACCAATAATGAATAAGCCGAAACGTAGCAATGTCGACATCACAGTTTCAGAGAACCAAGGCGATGACAAGGCGAATAAGTTCAAATGATTTTTATTGTGGTGTTGCTGGCCATAGAGCAGTTGACTGTCCAGAGTCACAGAAGATGAATAGGTGCACGATATGCAAACGGACTTTACACGGTGCAAGTGAATGTCAAAAAAAAACACCAAATGCGACTGTAAACAAAATTAAGGACAACGGAAAGTCTAACGAAATATTACTAAAACTGGTCAAACGATAGAAGCATTCATAGATTCTGCAAGCGATCGCTGTCTGATCCGAAGAAGCTTTGTAACGAAAATTGGCGAAACGGAAAAGTGCAATGTTGTTTTAAATGGATTTTCTGGAGGCAAATACGAGTGCACGAACGTTTATATGTGCCACGAAACTTTTGTGGTGGAAGATTTAATGATTCCGAATGATGTGCTTTTAAGTCGAGATGTTTTGCCAAAAAGATCGACGCACCATAATTGAAAGCGACGAGTGCTGGGTGCAAAGAGTAAACACGATTTATAGTAATGAAAGTTTAACTGCTGAAGAAAATAAGGAATTGCAGTTGATCATTCAGAAAAATCGTCAAGTCGCCTCCAAGAAGTCGAGCGCGAATTGGGTAAGTGTAACTAAGTGAAAATGAAAATTGCATTTCAAACGTCCAAGCGTTGCAAATATTGTGAAGGACTTGCTTAAAAACGAAATTGTAAGGAAATTGAGTTGTCCGTACGTATCGGGAATTGTATTGGTCGAAAAGAGAAATGGTGAACTTCGTTTATGTATTGATTATATGCAGCTGAATCAAATAACTGTACACTACGAATTCAACAGCATGCCGTTTGGGTTGGTAAATGCTCCCGCAATATTTCAGCAATTTCATGAAACCAGGAGAAGTTTAAGCGTAACTTGACGTAATAATCATCAGTAAACCAATTGATAAAGGGCTGGAACGATTAAAAAGATTTTCGAAGTTTTTAAAGGAATGTTCGTTCCTAGCCGAGAAGATTTCTTATTTGGGCCATATCGGTACACAAAAAGGTATATCACCTTGAGAAGGAAAGGTTAACGCAATTATAAATTTTAAAATACCAACGTAAATGGAACCATGATGGTACTGCTAGATTAATCTAAAACAGAACATCGACTCTACCGGAAAACGAAAAATGTACTACTATAGCAAAACAATGTCATGTTGATGTTGGTCACTAGGACTAGGAGAAGTCTTTCGAAAATGGAAGAAACGTTTTGGTTTCCCCGTATGAGGAAATATATTTAGGAGTGCATTTCATTTCATTTCCGATATTCGGGATTTTGACGATTTAAGCCTATTTTTAGAGATGTTTCATATTTGGTACTTAGAAATGGTAATAGACCCTGTCACAGAACATTGTCTATATAGATTCACGTTTTCCTACGGCCCCCATGTCACGTTCGCAATAGAAATCAACCACTGTACCAACCAATTGACTACATGGGTCCACGCTTTCTTATAGCCTCCATATAACGGTACCTCCCGATATACGGTATTCTTATGATTTTAAACAGTTTTTCTAAAGGATTTGTTTAAAATTCTATATTTATTTTCTGTAATGGGATCCACGTGTGGTGACAGAACATTGTGTATATAGGTCCATGCCTTTCCATTATGTTCTCAACAAATTTTGTAATTGTAGACATAACATATGACATACCCACCTGTCACGCAAATAAATGTGGAGCCAATCTTATGGCATCTAAAGAAAATACCTAATAACATTTGTAGCAACCAATTCTTAACATTTTTATATAGCTGATCATAGCATACTATATTAATTTTAGAAAAAAGGTAAAAATATCGATTTTCTACAATAGTCGGATTTAAATCCTCATATCGTAAAAAAAACTTAAATTATCGAAACAAAAATTCAGTTTTCTTCTAATTAATATGTTTTCTATCAATTCCCAACAATAAATTTGTACTACAAGGCACTTGGTTTTGACCGTTTTTCGTTTCTCTGAATAATTTTTCTTAATAAACGTTAATGTGTTTCATTTTATTATTTAAACGGTCGTTGATTTCATTTGGGTCTACGAATCTCTGGATAATTTCAATCGATCACTTGACACAAGTAAGCAAAGACAATAAGCCATGTGGAGCCGACCATGTGATACATCACTATAATATCTTAGAAGCCCTTTTAAATTTTGTAAGATTTCGTTTTTCAAATAATGCCACACAGCCCTGCACAAATGTTGCCTTTGGTTTTCGACTGGGAAATTTGCGGACTAATTGCGACCTGAAAATAATACCCCCAAGACATAGTGTTGTAAGATGAAAAAATTACTACAAAATGTACAATTCAATATGACAAAATTAAAAAAAAATACAAAAATTAAAAAATATATATCGCAAAATATATTAATTTCTTTAATGGCATATTTCTGAGATTTTCTTAGATTTTATAGATTTTTTCAGTCCAGCTGATTTCGCTGGAAGTAAAATTATTCGCGATTTAGTGAAAGTTTTCGTATTTCTTTACATAAAAGTTATGGTCTATTTTACCTTTGTTTCTCGAAAGATTGGGGAACAAGTTGATCTTTGGCATAAGGGAACCCAAAGTTAAAATATTACGCCCACATGGCATGAATGGAAAATGTATACGGTTTTAGATTTTATTAATATTAACAACCTTACAATATGGAACAGAGATACTAGCCCGACTATTTTATTTCTAAGCTTGGCGAAATTAAACGGGTCATTGACCTCACACTAGTATCCGACATAGAACAAACTTAAATATATAGCTGGATTATATCCGAAAGAAGTCTTTCTCAAATCACCATTGAATAACATTCATCATATCTGAAAAATTATCGCCAACCCAATGTTATCGCAATCATAATAGTGGAACTAAGAAAAGTTCAAGTGGGCTTTAAAAGATATAGCGTTTGTAAATGTGAAAAAGTACCATCCAACTTTATATATATCCATGGTTTATAGTCAGTCCGATTCAATTAAAACTGTCCGTAATTATAAAAAAAACTAATATTCGAAAACATTATTACATAATTTCCAATCCTTAATTCTAACAAGTAAGCAAAGGCTACAGTCGAGCGTGGCCGACCGTTGAATACCCTACAACACTATAATAAACGATACAGATTATATATGCGAGATACTCGAAAGAATTCCACAAGATATTGTGACAAATAATAAAAGAAAACCATTAGGTTTCGTTCTCTAATTTTCGAAAAATAACAACTTAAACTAATTTGCTCATTTCCAATTTATTGGTAGATGTTGCACGTAAATGGTCTTCCTAGATCTTGAACCAATATTTCCCAAAGACCTATAATCTCTCAGAAGTGGCCAAAGATTAAAATTTATTATTTGTTTTTGACTGAAACGCATCTATATGAGATACAGACACTTGACTATATTCTTCAACGAAATAGTCAGAAGTGCGTCTTTCCTGTATTTCTGAATTCTCCAAAACGTCGCTGGAATGGACATTATCGTATTTTGTCTACATAAGTTGGCAAACTATTTCACACATTGGATTTTTTGGATGGCCATCCAAAACTGCTTGGTTTTTGCAATGTCCGGTAACCCCCATTCAAATGTGCGTGAGGATCGGGCGATAATTACGACCTGCTGACTATTTTGCAGGTTTTTGGTCCATTTCAACCCCTAAATATATGGCGATCATCTTCAAAAAGAGTAGGCTTCTATTCTGACCCTCATCTTATCCCCATGCAAAATTTCGTAAGGATCGGGCCATAAATGCGACCTGTATATGATATCCTAATATCCTAACTACTTAGTTTTGTTAGTTGTAGAAACATTACCAAATGTTTGATTCAAAATGAAAATATGCCAAAAATATGACAAAATTGAAAAAATATGAGAAAATATTACAAAATCAATATTTTCATTTTTTTCTTTCCTATCAAGAGGCCATTCTGAATTAATGAGAACTGTCGAAATCAGTTCAGCCGTTCTCGACATATATGAGATCTTTCAAACATATCTTCTTTGATAGACATATATTTCGCACATATTTTGCTATATATCCGATTTGTTGGATGTTAAAATAAATGTAAAGATCAGAAGTAACCTTGTCATGGCTTTGTGGTTTCGCCGGGATTTAAAATATTCGCGGTTTAATGAAAATTTTTGAATTTTTTCAACACAAAAGATATGGTCTATTTTACCCGCTAAATATTATCCGATGACCACCCAAATTGGTAGGCTTCTTCCCTGCCCTAAACTCCAGCTACATGCGAAATTCCGCGTCGATTAGTCTATAATTAGTCTATAGTCGACCTGTATAGCTACTGCAAAATCCGACATTTTTTCAGTATTTGGTCCATTTTAACCCCTAAACATTTGGCGATCATCTCCAAAAGAAATAGGCTTCTATTCTGACCTTAACCCCACCTTGGTGCAAAATTTCGTTAGGATCGGGCCATAATTGCGACCTGTAGCGTGATTACAAATTAACATGGACAGACGGACATACATAGCTAGATCGACTAAGCTCGGCGAGCTAGGAAGATCCATATATACTTTCCTATATGGGAAACCAATATTTCGAGGTGTTACATAAATTCTGGCCCAATCAAACTTATAATACCCCCAACACATAGTGTTGTAGGGTATAAAAAGAAGGTTTCTTAAAAACCTTTATTGTACAATTTTAACAATAAAGAACTCTAACTTTTAACCAACTAACTTTAAAGTTTTTTTTGAAGAAAGTCTATAGAAATCGATTAACCTCCGACTAGGCTGTCGTGGAAACATAACATGGATCATCGTGCTGATATTGACTAAAAAGGAACCTTGTACTATACTTTTGCAGAGTTTTTTGGTAACGAAGGCAAACGAAAAAGCTAGAGCGGGATCTACGAACGAACTTCCAAAGGCGTCAGCCGCAACACCAAAACACCAAAACATCGAAGATTGAAAATTCTAGAACTCCCATTTCTGGACGATCTTGCTGAGACAACTGCAAAATGCGTACAGATATTGCAAGAAGTTATCGAACATTCTGTAGAATCCCGTAAGATGGAGCTGATTTGCAGAATCTATACGTTACACTTTTAAATTGTTGGGAAAATCAAATCCAAATTGCAACTTTTGTAGTGAAAAATTTGTTAATTTATGGTGTTAACTGCCTAAAATTTTATTATCTTTTTTAAATCTGCTGAAAAAAAATTTTCACAGTAAAAATTTACAAACTCTCCTTGTTTTAACTGATTTGAAAGATGGATTATCGAAATACATTTTGTTATAATTTGTACAAATTATTTTATGTTTGTACCCACAACAACAACTATATTGTTTTTTAAATGAAAACATTTATTTTAAAATGTTGATACTTTTTTAAGGAATAACGAAGGATATAAGAAAAAAAATAAGGAACTGAACTTAACTTCCCGAAATTATTTGACATTTTTATGCTTAGAGTTTATATTGTTATGTATGAGTTGAATAAATAATAAAATGACCCATAATGAACCAACAACTTTTGTTCAGTATAATTCTTTGACGACCAATATGATGCAAGAAGTGAAAAGAAATCAATCCACCACTTAAATAAAAACTAGACACAATTCAAATCTCCTCTTAGGACGAAAACGGCTTAAGCCCACATAAATACGATTGGATTATTGGAGCATTCAATATGCACATACTCTGGCACCAGAAACGCCCATAGAAACTGTTGTAGAATAAACGGTTACAGTATGTACGACAGAAAAAATAGTTTTAGAGCTTGCGATGGCAACGCGTAATAAAATTCAATATTCTGACATGCGGTAAATGTCAAAAAACACTTACTTTTCCCTGGCGGACGATCACCAAAGCAAATGAGTGCTTATTATGATATAATCAATTGCCATTATAGGGTTTCGCTACACTATGTATGGCTATTTTTTGGTGCACATGTGTGCAATACAAACATCAGCAGAACCGCATTTATGCCCACCTATAAGCTTTATAATTTTTTTTTTTACATTTTACGAATACAGCGTGTCACACGTGTAAAACGCATTTCGTCTGATAGTGCGATATGGGTATATGCAAACGTATAAGGTTTGTAAACCTAAAGTCCGTTTACATAGAAATCTCTATCCAGGTTAACACTCATAATTGAATAAGATAAATCAATTGTGATCAATGTTGTTACGGCTAATCCTGTTAAATATCTGTATATGTAATTTCAATTGCTATTATCTATCTCTCTTCATAGCTAAATATTCGCTTTATTTGGGTCGTGAAAATGTACTTACGTTTGACATATATTCTGTCAATAAATCCTGCAATGCTTGCCTTACAGCATTGCATTCAGCAACAATACGTTCTCGTCTTTCATCACGTGTACAATCTGCATCAGCCATCAGGGCTGCAGCGCTAATTATACTTTCCAATCGTTCCTCAAGTAATTGTCTTGATCGCTTTTCGCTATAGGTCAACGGATCCATAATTACACCTTCCTATAATAAACACATTATTAATAAATTATTCTCTTTTTTTTTTGTATAGACCTACGTCAAAATCGTCAAGAGCTGCAGCTAATTCTCCTGCACCGCTATAAATATCAGTAGGTTGACAAGACTTCCCTTGTGCAACGTCACTAATAGTGTTAACGGCATCACAAACTTGCTTTAAAATAAAGTCTCTATTTACTTTAGCCAAGTCTAGTTCTGGGTGACGAACATAAACCTTTGAAGCTGTCAACAACATTGTCGAATGTTTCTTCAGCATTGCACGCGCTGCAGCTAAATCATCGCGAAGCTGTGGGTCCTTCAGTTCTTGTTGTCGTTTAGCTGCCTGTTTTATTAATTCGTTTGCATTTCTACCGAATTGCTGCAAAATAATTATATGTTCAAATTAATATTAGTTTATGCAAAAATTTGTTAAAAAATATTTAATATTTTCAACTCATTTTCGGCAAATTCCCAGCATTAATTTGGGAGACGAATAACAATTAGAAGGAAAACAAAGGAAAGCTTAATGAAATACAACAGTTATTGTTGGTGTACTTTTAAGTCTTCAAACAAGCCTCAATATTCGTAACTGTGGCACCTTATATAACCTATTTAAAAATACAAATCAGAATTTCAATATTAGCAACAATATAAAAATGTGTATTAAAGTTTAAAATGTGTATAATATATTGACCTAAACTAAACCAATTTTATTTAGTTCCAAAACTTGTATATAGAACTAAAATTTAATTAAAGAGCTTCAATAATATTTGAAAAATAAATATTTGTAATTTGTGTGTAAATATCACCTACAGTTCTTAAAAGTTACAGAGTAGTTCAAATTTCTTTATTTTTCAGATTGTATTAAAAAAATTACTAGTTCCAATATTGTTGGCACTCAAATGCCCCTCTATCCACTTCTGCCGACAGAAACTTCCTATGTATGGCGAACACATCATGCACCGGAACGTGGTGGATCTTAAGTCAGGATTGGCCGTCAGCAAAGCAGGGTTTGAAGCATAATCATATGCTTTCGTTGCAGTACCTGCTTGGGTGTTACCGTGAGAGCCATCCCAACCATCATATGGTGGATAACTCTCCCCCACCCAGTGTGTCAGGAAGGACATACATGATCTAGAGAGGGAGGTCCAGCGCTACAAGAGAGAGCCTCTAGATCAAGAAGCCTATCAGGCAGGTCTGAGTGGCATTCACACCGATGCAGTCGCGGATGCTATTAGCAGTTATAAAGTGAATGCCGTCCTCGGAGTCCACCCCCCATCCATTGCAGCCGAAGAACGTCAGCTGCCTAGACAAACCAGGGTAGTTTTGGCGCAATTACGTTCAGGATGGTGTAGTCGCCTCAATTCGTATTGGGCACGAATTGATGAAGATGTGCGTGACGCCTGCCCGGCGTGTGATACAGGCCCGCACAATACGCTACACCTTTTTAATTGCTCAGCCAAACCTACCCAACTCACTCCAGAGGATCTCTGGCTACAGCCCGTTAAAGTAGCCGAATTTCTAAACCTGGAGCTGGAACCAGATTAGCAGAACACAAACACACACATGTACTACTGCTACAACAACAACAACAACGTACGGACTGGAAAGTTGATGAGGCAGCAGGCATTAAGTGGGCTATCGACACCTTGGTATTGTTCCATAGACGTCATAAGTCATAACGAGAAAAATATGAATGGTTCTCCTTTCATTTTGGCAGTGTTGGGGCAACCCACATAAACAGTATGGCATCTCATGTTGCAACATCTAAAATGGCAACTCTCATATAATAGGATGCGGTGCAACAATGGTAGAAGAATATAGGTAAATGCAACGTTTGGGAACTTTAATATGCCAAATTTTTTAAAATGTTTTAGGGAAAATATTTGGAATTTTGAATGTTTTTTTATACGACGCAAATCAAATTTTAATAATTTTTCATTCAACATTTTCGATTCCAAAATCCGTTTGACAGTTCATTGTCCCAGCGATGCTACTACCTGTATTTTTCTACCATGGGTGCAACCGCCTATTCAATCTTGTTCTGTCAGTCAATCGAGTCTAACTCACTACATTGTAATTTGTTTATTCATATAAAGTAGTAGCTGTAAACGCTCATCATCCAATAAATCATTGTATTTTTAGTATTAACAAACATTGTCTTTTATTCAAACAATAAAATCACAACAGACAGTTTCACTCGACATTAATAATGTCACACATGAATCCATTCGTAACTTTCTCTTAAAAATTGGTATCCCCCAGCTCCTAACAAAATCTTTCCCACCAATGCTAGATGGACCTTTCCTCAGATGTCAAATATCTTAGTACGGTTCTCGACCATAATTTAAACTGGACGGAAATATCAAGAAAGCACGAACTCGGGGTCTTAAACTGCATATAATTACATGGATATATGAGTCAATTGTCCGACCGTTTCTCAGCAGTGAAGCTCTAGTTTGGTAACACTCGTTAGGGAAATCATTCTACTAGCGAGGCATTGATATAGTTCAAAGAGTTGAACCGTTTTTGATAGCAGGTGCAGTGCATCTTTTCGAATTTTCCAGGTCGACAACTCGATTTTGACACCTTGATGCCACAATTTCCGAGTGTTACACGAGCATTACTCCGGGATATTTGAACAAAATTTGCTAGGTAAAATGGGATGCAATGTCCCGAAGAAAATCACTCATCTCAACGTGACCTAAAACTTGTGGATATCATCACTTGTCATTCTAAAATAATCATTGCAATACAGAACCGACAGTTATTCTTCAGTTATCCGGAAATTTAATGTGGCTAAAGACGAAACGATAATGTCCCATTCGTGGATAAAAATCTAGTTCTAACAAATTACAAAAAGTAACGAATTATAAACTATTATTAAACTTGTTGTTGCTCAACCACATCTTCATTTTTTCATTTTTTTTTTTTTTTTTTTTTTTGAGTCATCAGTATGGTACAGCGGTACCTTACTGTTTGATATGCATTTCATACAAGCTTTCAAATATTTGGAAATGACGGAAACGTAAATTTGTAAAAACTGATCTTTATTACCCTCATGTTGTTCATAAGTTCATCTTGACTGGATGCGTTCTTTAAGCGATTCAAATCATCTTCAACAACGTGCAGAGATTTTAACAGAAGATGTACATCGACCATGTCGGCAAGTATAAGCAATCGTGTTACTGCAGAAAGAAGATTGCGAGCGGCTCTCACCATGTTGCCACGTTTAAGGGAACTACAGGGATCTTCGGAAAATTCTCTTGCTGCAATGCTCATTGCATCACCAGATTTACGAACTTCATCAACAGCCGAGAGCATTTCTTGCGTAATATCTGGATTTTCATATGCAATTTGTTCGCCTTTTTGGATAAAATTTTCAGTAGCCTTTTCAACTGCTGCAACAAGAGCACTTGCTCGTTTGGATTTACCTGCAAATATAGTTTAGTAAGAAATTTATATACTACAATTAAAACTAATAATACTAAAATTCGAACAAAACCAAAGATGTTATTTTAATTCAAGTTTATTCGATTATTCATACTAAATTATGAATCACATGTTCTTTATTGATGTTTAGGCAACGGCATAACTTATTGTTTACCAAAATATTGCATCCAAAACAGTGACTCTATAACAGGATCAGAGACTATTTATGTTGATAGTCAGGCGGCCCTTTAAGCTATCAAGTCAAGTGATCTTAAATCGAGAGCACTAAAACAGTTGCCCGTACATTTCCGTGCGCATTCTTAAATCAATATCAAACTGTGGACTCATATTAACGTTTTCTAAGAAAGATCTAAGATCTAAGATATTGGCGCGCTTTTAACTCGGTCCAAAATAAAATGTATAATGTTACAATTAGTGTATTAAGACCAACCTTAGCTGCAGGTAGATGTCTTTTTGTGAGGAGACCGCCTTCTTCCAAAATTTGTGAATTCAAATGGGCACTGTCTTTATAAAACCTACCTCACTATTAAGGTAGTATTAAAATTTCACCCACTCTTTACATTAGTTAGAAATTTTTCTTGAAAAAATGGAAACTGTTATAGCTTTGAATATCCTTGTGGAGCACATAACATGTTCGGCTTTTTCATAAAAGTATCGAGGATTTGACTTTTAGAAACTATTCTAATTTGCAACGGAGTGGGAAATAAGCTACAACATAGATTATTTTCTTATTGAATTGTAATCTTGTAATTTGACTTCTATGAAATATTTTAATTTACAACGAAGTTCAGAATAAGCTACAACATAGATTTTCATATTGAATTTTAACACAATTTGTTCTCAAAAATTTGCTGCTTTTCGGGGTGATCTTTAAACTTGTACAATAAAGCATTTTTCTTGGTATTGTTGCTTGTAAAATTTCAGAAACACACTGCCAGAAAAAAAACAAATAACTATTAGTTCGTTGTAGTTCAGTTCATAATTACTTTTACACTATTTTCTGGTGTGTATTTTTTAGTAACAATAACCGAATTTATGACTTACCTTTCTTTTTTTTGCTTGGACCTTTTGTATTAACCAACGTTGTAACTTGCAAAACTAGTGGTTCTAATGTCTTTTCGACAGACATTGTTCGAATTTCCAAATTTTTTGGATCCCACTTTAATGCAATTTGTCCAAAATCTGATAGAGTACCCATATTTTGCCTTCAGTCTTTGTAATCAAACAACGAGATACCAGATACAGACGCTCCTCTTCTCTTGATGCAAAAATCTATTTTTTCTGAGAGTTAATGAATAATTATGGATTATTTTCAGCTGACATAAATAACCGTCCGCAAAGAGAGCACGAAATAACAAAGATTTAATTACTTAAATTTTGTATATCTTTCACAAAGTGAAATAAAATTTCTTCAGATCTAAGTCGCTTGTATCGACATTCGTCGGCGTTATATTCTTTGTATCTGGTAACCGGAGGCTTAATGTACGTTTACATACAAACCGTAATTGGCATTAAGCCTGATATTGACCATTTACGATAAATTTGAGAATGCAAAATATTAAATTGATTGTGGGTGGTCAATAAATAGGATAAAGCAGGGTAGAGATTTTATGTATAAAGGTAGATTTCCGCAAACAAAATTTTATAAAACATAGACACGACGGTTGTCTCCCACGAAATTTCCTACTTCATTATTTTTATTTGTATAATTATAAATAGGTCACAATTAATATCCATTTAATAAAAGCTTTAAGCTAATTGAAGCGTACGATAACCAAATATTTGAAAATAATGGTTGCTCAGAACATTTTCCACTAAGAACTTACGAGTTCTGTAAAAAAAAACATCCCTACCATGGCCCAAGTATAGGGTCCTGCTTTCAAGCAAGCTTACTACGAAATATAATGTTAAAATGAATAATTGTGATTTAAGTCACTGAACAAGAGATAAATAAATAGCCAGCAAAGTGTAAACAAAATGTTATACCCTCCATCATACATAGTATGGAGGGTACGTTAAGTTCGTCATTCCGATTATAACTCATCGACATAATAATTGTAGCCCCAACAAAGTATATATATTCAATTAGCGTAAAATTCTAAAACGATTTAGCCCTGTCCGTACGTCCGTCTGTTGTATTCACGCTAGAGTCAAAACGAAAAAAGCAAAAATTTTGCGCAGATCTGTCTTCAGGCAGGTCAAGTTCGAAGATGGGCTATATTGGTCTACGATAACGTATAGCCCTTATATAACGGTACTCCCAATATTCGGTATTTTGCTGATTTTAGCCCCATTTTTTAATGGAATTGTCTGCACAAGGTGTTTCTTGTAAGTACTTTACCCTCTGAAAAATAATTGTCATATCATATCATATAACCCCCCCCCCCCCATTTTGACCGTCTACGGGGCATTTCACATCGGTCTCAAAACAATGATTCCATTAATTTTCAGATAATAAGCATTAATTTTCAGATAATTGCTTACAAAAATTGCATAACAACTTGCAGATTTCAAAAAATTCACATATTACAAAAGTTATAAATTTTTTAATTTTTAGCGAGTAACGAGAAAAGGTGGTAATTCGTTATGTGTAGACAAAAAATTGTGCTAAGTGAGCACAGCACAGCACAATTTACCGCATCTCGATATTTGAATTTTTACAAAAATTACAGCAATTTTTCTGAAAAATACTGTTTTTTTTTTCTAAATTGTCATATGCTGAAAACGGTTAAAGATATTGAAGAAAATAAACGGCACAAATAAAGCACAACCCAACACAACTCTTAATTGTTCGAAATTCGAAAATTGCAATTCTGGCATACTTTTGAACATGTCGTCTTTTTCGAAATTAGTAAGAGATATCGAAAAAATTTTAACGGCACAAATGGGCACAAACGGAGTACAACTCAGCACAACTTTAAATTTTTCGAAATTCGAAAATTGCAATTTCAACAGACACCACATCAACAAGGAATGTGGAAATCAAATTATACATATTCATATACAAAGTTTAAAAACATGGATAAAGCAGTTTCATATTTTCTTTACCTCGAAAAAAGTTATCGTACCGTCGGCGTTGACGTTTTGTAAAGTATATCAACTTTTGCCTCCTATTATTGGAAAAAATTACCAAAGTGAAATAAATGATCAAAGGAGTAGAATACGTTAACTTAGAATATCAATCTGTTTTCAATCTCACGGCAGCGGGTTCCACGATACCGAATTAACCCGAAACTACAACATCCCAGTTTCGGCCAACATGTTTATGTTTGTTTATTTTTCTCCATTGGGAGCAGCATATCCCGGGATGCTTGCTCCGGATTTTATTGGTCCGTGACGGGATTAAAGAAAACCCCGGACATTGATTCTGTGAGACTACAGGGAAAGGGATTATGTTGCGACGTGCTGCAGTAGCGTAGTCCCCAGTGAGTCCACTAGTTCGTCGTCCTCATCAGTGTCGTCGTCGGAGTATGGAACTCCACCGCAGTCTTCAGAACAGCAACCAACACCGCAGCATCTAACGCCACATGTTGCTGAAACCAAGGTGAATGAAAATTGCAGCCTACAACGTTGTTATGGTTACAAGGTACTAAGAAAGGATCACACCAGAAGTGGAGCACTATAATAATAATTTCACTATCACTGTTCATTTAGTGGTAGTGCACTAACCCTTTAGTGGTAGTGAAAAATAAATTGCACTACCACTAACCCTTTAAATTAATTAAATTTAAATTTTAGTGGTAGTGAAATTTCAATAGCACTACCACTATATTTAGTGGTATTTAAAAAAACTTGCACTAAATTAGTGGTATTTCATAAAAAATAGCGCTAAATTAGTGCTATATAGAAAAGTAATCAAATTTTATAAATATGTACTATATATTCTGGATTGTTGTTCCCTACTCACTTCAATAAACTTCATTATATCTGGTATAATACTTATATACATAGTGCTTTTTTTTGGTTTCGCTAAAATTTAGTGGTAGTGCAATTTTTTTTTTGAAAAATCACTAAATTTAGTGGTAGTGCTATTAAAATTTCACTACCACTAAAATTTAGTGGTAGTGATATTTAAAAAAAAAATTGCACTACCACTGAAATTTTAATAGCACTACCACTAAATTTAGTGGAATTAAAAATTGCACTACCACTAATTATTTAATTCTTAGTGCACTAAAAATTTAGTGCAATATGCCCAACCCTGAAGTGGAGGTGGGGGATTAGCTTTCATGTTACACCATTCTCGCTTGAGTCTCTAGAGACCCATACATGTAATGTATGTGGGTAGCAGTCAAGTGTGGAACTGCCGTGGTAGAGGTGCTTAATGTGTATGTCCCGCCGATTAATAGCGGTGAGCCGCGTTACTTGGCAGATATTAGCACATTGTTGGTAATGTCACAGTTCGCCAGACTTAACCATAGTGTCACCTGGTCTGATAAATGACGTGACTAGGCCGCACTTTCCTTAACCATGGGAAAGCTCAATGGCTAGAGTTCAGAGAATTCACCAACCGCCGCTTCAGAGAACTGCCCAACCCTTCTGATGTTCTGGTAGCAGAAAGGGTTTCCGAAACATCATCAAAGCTGCAGCCACTAGCTATATAACTGCTGGTCGAATACCCGAGATAAGACCAAACTACCACAGCAGAGGCAGCGGAATTAGCAAATGAGCGTGATGATCTCCGTCATACCAACCCTACTGATCCTAGAATCAGTGGAAGTCAACCGGTTGGTATAGGAGCATAGGAGGAAAAAGTGGCTAGACCATCTCAAGTGTTGGAATATTGGAACCGATATGAGTAAGCTGAGGGTAACGGTTAAGTCGCGCTCGAACCCTGGAAAAAAGGATGGGACCTCAGTCACTTTTAACGACGTAACGGTGACTAATCCGAAGAGGTGCGCTGAGTATTTCAAACGACAATTGGTCGAGCACCCCGAGAGCGACAGGGCGAAACGAGGGCACTATATCGTATCAGATATCTTCCCGCCGAGGAGGAACCACCACGCGTTGGGCGCAGAATGAATCTCAATGGTAATGCTGAATCTCAATGGTAAAGCTGGATACGCCGTGATTCGAGTACCTAACGAAAGTTATCAACCTGTCGCTAGCCATACAAATAGTGTCCGGAGCCTAATTTCAGGCAAAGATTTCAGTAAAAGCGAATCGTACATGCCGATTTCACTTTTGTCGCCAGTAGCAAAGACTCTTGATGCTTTACTCCTCCCGGGCATTAGAGGAAGCTATCCAGTTGCCAACCATCAGCACTGTAGTGAAATTTTGGTCTGCGCATGTTCAAGTCGTCCGCGCAATCCACAGCTATCTGCGACAAGATGAAAATTAGGAACAAGGTCCTCAAGGCGCTAGCAGGCAGCACTTGGGACGCGGACAAGAAAACCTTTTTATAACGCCATAGGTCGGTCTATGGTCATCTAAGTGGCTCCAGTGTGGTCTGCGTGAGAGTCATCCCAACCATCATATGGTGGATACAACTCCCCCACCCAGGCGTGTGGAAAGACATACACGATTTAGAAAGAGAGAGGTCCAACGCTATAAGAGAGAACCTGCAGATCAAGAAGCCTATCAGGCAGGTCTGAGTGGCATTCATACCGACGCAGTCGCGGATGTTATTAGCAGTTATAGAATGAATGCCGTCCTCGGAGTCCACCCCCCATCCATTGCAGCTGATGAACGCTAGCTGCCTAGACAAACCAAGGTAGTAGTAATTACGTTCAGGATGGTGTAGTCGTCTCAATTCGTATTGGGCGCAAATTGACGAAGATTTGCGTGACGTCTGCACCTCTTTAATTGCACAGCCAAACATACCCAACTCACTCCAGAAGATTTCTGCCTACATCTTATTAAAGTAGCCGAATTTTTAAACCTGGAGCTTGAATCAGATTAGCAGAAACAAACACATGCATTTACTACTGCTACAACAACGACATCAGTCTGTTTTATTCAAAATAAATAATAACTAAAATAGCGAAACCCATATAATTTTGTATTATGGGGGCTATACCTAAACTTGGACCAATATAGTCCATTTTTAATCAGTCTGTATATAATATAAACTTTTATACCAAATTTGGGGGCTGTGATATCGTGGAACTATATAGATAATTGTCTTTTAAGTAATAAAGTACTCACAAGGAACTCCCTGTGTGGATTTTCAGTTAATTCCATTGAAAAATGTGGCTAAAATCATGAAAATACCAAATATCGGGAGGTACCGTTGTATGGGGGTGTACAAAATACTTTGTACATATTTTTGAGTTCGGTTGAGGCGCTGGGAAAATCTAGCAATAATCAATAAATATTCTATATTTACATATTTCGCAGCTGACATAAAATACCACATGTGAACAATTCGGTGATCTTGTGCGCTGGCGCATACAATAATGTGTGAGTTAATAAAGGTTATGACCCACACGCACATATAGCATTTTCAGATTAAATGAAACCTTTTGCAATTCAAATGAAACTTTTTGCAGCGGGAATGAAACCTTTTGCAGTGGAATTGAAACCTTTTGCAGTGGAAATGAAACCTTTTGCAGTGGAAATGGAACCTTTTGCAGCGGGAATGAAACCTTTTGCAACCGAAATGAAACCTTTTGCAACCGAAATGAAACTTTTTGCAAATCAAATGAAACTTTTAGATTTTTAGAAGGAAAAATAACAAAACATTTTTATTTTTAGTAGGTTTAAAATCAAATCAACTAATTATAACTAATATATAGTTAAAGAGGAATTTTTAATGATTATTAATATCTATGTTTTTATAAAATTTTTTCTTAAAGCTTCCATAAAACACAAGTGTAAATGCAGAAAGATTGAAAAAAGGTTTTCAAGGTATTTTTCAAAGGACCCGAATTAGGTACCTTTTTATAATCTCCTCCATGGAAAGGAGGATATATTAAATTTGTCAATCGGTTTGTAACACCTCCAAATATTCGTCGTAGACCCCATAAAGTATATACAATTATGATCATAGTCGATTTAATGATTTCCACTTATCTGTCTATTGAAATCACGACTGCTCTATCTCCATAATCAATAAAGCTGCGAAGCGGGAATCCTTTATTAGGTAAGATTAATAGTATACTATAACTATAAAAAATTGTGGTAAAGCTTACTTTTACATTTCAGTCCTGGCCATACCTATAAAGGCCAAATTTTGTTTAAAATTCTCTTTTTAGCTTATCGTTATCCTTAATCAAATCAAATCAATAAAGAACCATTTGTTATTACAATAATTGAAAATTTAAGAAATAATATAAATAAATGTAGATATTTATAATCAATGAGGATTTTTTATT
The DNA here is from genome assembly GCF_030504385.1 of Musca domestica. NCBI lineage: Eukaryota > Metazoa > Arthropoda > Insecta > Diptera > Muscidae > Musca > Musca domestica. The sequence goes on along the minus strand of NW_026712328.1, from coordinate 10,748,442 downwards.
GTCAATATTTAGTCAATATATTAGTTATAATTAATTGATTTAATTTAAAAACTACTAAAAATAGAAATGTTTTGTTATTTTTTCTTCTTTAAATTTAAAAGTTTCATTTGATTTGCAAAAAATTTCATTTCGGTTGCAAAAGGTTTCATTCCCGCTGCAAAAGGTTTCATTTCCACTGCAAAAGGTTTCATTTGAATTGCAAAAGGCTTCATTTAATCTGAAAATGCTATATACTTGGCAGAAAAAATCTGCGTACAACGTACAAACCAAAACAACTCATTAAAAAAAATGCCTCTATATACTTTTTATAAAATCCAAATTATTTTTTATTTATTAAAGAGTATTTAATTTTTCGATTATAAAATAAAAAATATTTAATTTCTAAAAATAACGTTTAAACTAAACAAAAATTACAGACAACTCAAAAAATTCATTAGAAAAAGTCTGCGTACAGGATGCATAAGTTGACCAAACATATCCTTTTTCCGAATCCATCTTACAATTTAATAGGAAGTTGGATATCCTTTACGTTTTAAAACTTCCGCTAAACGTTTAGGCATGGAATCGACAAGTTTAGAGGTTTCTGTTGAAGTGATTTTAGCCCATTCCTCTTGTAGTACATCCTTGAGCATAGTGATTGCTTGAAGTGTTGAGTGATTAGGTCGAACAGCTAATAACTATACATTCAGGGGAAAGCGTTAAAATTAAATATTTGAAGAACTATTCTGCAGCATTTTCTATTTAATAATCCAAGTTCCAAAAATGTATATTTTTGAAATTAAAATAATTTATTGGAAATTAATTATTTTGTTTACATTTTTGGACACATAACTCTGACACTTGTATTACGTACAAAAAAAAATGTGTATGTGGTTGTTGCTACGATTGTTGTAAAACAACACTTGCTGTTACCTATATTATTCTACCATGCACTAAGCTTATTAAATTCAGTGACCTAACATACACATCCAAAAAAAATTAGTTTTTTTGTTGTTGTTTGCATGCAAAATGTAGAAATGCCTTCACGGATATATTTGCGAAATTGGAGTTTACCGCAGTCCTAATACTGTACCAAGTGAAGCTTAATGTTGGGATGTCGATTCCGCACCGACTTAACAATACCGATCGCGAGATCTTTTTTTGTATGAGTAAATCCCGATAATAGGGATTAATTACCTGATGTTTGTTTATATATATATACCAGCGTTCGAAAATAAACAGTATGGTACTGTCGTAGTGTTCTGTACCGTTCCGAGGTAGAGTGATACACTAAGATAATGTACCGTACCGGAGCACAACCCTTAAAAAATATTTTAGTGATACTGTACCGGAGCACAACGAGAATCGTACTGTACCGCAGTCGAAGCAGTAAAAAACGTAGTGTTCTGCAGTCGGAGCACTACAAAATCTTGGTTACCACTTGGCGGAACATTAAAAAATAATGTACTGGTAGTGTACCATAAATGTATTATTTACGATTTGTGAGAAAAATTAGATGTTCGATGTTTTTGATAATGCAAAAATTAATAATACAATTCAATATTATGAATACAAAAGCTGAATTTATTTTATGTATGTTTAGATTGGTTGCGAACTAAAAAAGGAACAAATCTAAAGTGATAATAATTCGTATTTAACCATTGAAATTTGAAATTTTTAATTTTCCGCGAGAAGGGTATTTTAGTGGTTGCATTGTAATGAGTTATTATGCATATAATTTACCTGTTATTTTGTGGTACCGAAAAATCAATGAATGTAGGTGTAAAAAACTAAATATTTTACAAAGTATGGCTGAGTGTTTAAAATCAAACTTATTATTTCAATTTTTTAATGTGTTGCATGTGGTACACTACGATTTTTAATGCTCCGTTTGCGGAACACTACGTTTTTTATTGTGCTCCAATTCCGGTACACTACGATTTTTTAGTATTCCGACTGCGGTACACTACGATTTTTTAGCGCTCCGACTGCGGTACACTACGATCATCGTTGTGTTCCGGTACAGTATCACTAAAATATTTTTTAGTGGTAGTGTACCGATACACTACCGCTAAAAATTTTAAGTGATACTGTACCGGTACAGTATCTCCTCCATGGAAAGGAGGATATATTAAATTTGTCAATCGGTTTGTAACACCTCCAAATATTCGTCGTAGACCCCATAAAGTATATACAATTATGATCATAGTCGATTTAATGATTTCCACTTATCTGTCTATTGAAATCACGACTGCTCTATCTCCATAATCAATAAAGCTGCGAAGCGGGAATCCTTTATTAGGTAAGATTAATAGTATACTATAACTATAAAAAATTGTGGTAAAGCTTACTTTTACATTTCAGTCCTGGCCATACCTATAAAGGCCAAATTTTGTTTAAAATTCTCTTTTTAGCTTACCGTTATCCTTAATCAAATCAAATCAATAAAGAACCATTTGTTATTACAATAATTGAAAATTTAAGAAATAATATAAATAAATGTAGATATTTATAATCAATAAAAAATCCTCTTTGTCAATATATTAGTTATAATTAATTGATTTAATTTAAAAACTACTAAAAATAGAAATGTTTTGTTATTTTTTCTTCTTTAAATTTAAAAGTTTCATTTGATTTGCAAAAAATTTCTTTTCGGTTGCAAAAGGTTTCATTCCCGCTGCAAAAGGTTTCATTCCCGCTGCAAAAGGTTTCATTTCCACTGCAAAAGGTTTCATTTGAATTGCAAAAGGCTTCATTTAATCTGAAAATGCTATACACTTGGCAGAAAAAATCTGCGTACAACGTACAAACCAAAACAACTCATTAAAAAAAATGCCTCTATATACTTTTTATAAAATCCAAATTATTTTTTATTTATTAAAGAGTATTTAATTTTTCGATTATAAAATAAAAAATATTTAATTTCTAAAAATAACGTTTAAACTAAACAAAAATTACAGACAACTCAAAAAATTCATTAGAAAAAGTCTGCGTACAGGATGCATAAGTTGACCAAACATATCCTTTTTCCGAATCCATCTTACAATTTAATAGGAAGTTGGATATCCTTTACGTTTTAAAACTTCCGCTAAACGTTTAGGCATGGAATCGACAAGTTTAGAGGTTTCTGTTGAAGTGATTTTAGCCCATTCCTCTTGTAGTACATCCTTGAGCATAGACTTCAAGGTAATAGTGCGTTGGCGGATTTTTCGTTCAAGTGAATCCCATAGGTGCTCTATGGGATTCAAATCTGGTGATTGCGGTGGCGTTCGAAGCTGATTGGGTACGTTGTAGAGCAACCAAAGCTTAAGTATGTGCGCGGTATGTTTTGGGTCATTATCCTGTTGAAAATAATATTCACTTCCTAGACCCAATTCTTCCGCGCTTTGCTTCAAATTTCTTTTTAAGATATTAAGATAAGCATATTTGTCCATAGTTGACTCAATAAATTCCATTCGACCCACACCATTACTAGCCATGCACCCCCATATCATTGCTCCCCCACCTCCATGCTTCACAGTAGGCATCAAGTTTTCCTTATTCAGTGCCGTTCCCTCTTTTCGCCATACAATCTTTCGCCCCTTAATTCAAATATGCAAAACTTGTACATACTTTTGAGTGCGGTTGAGGCGCTGGGAAAATCTAGCAATAAACAATAAATATTCTAAAATTACATATTTCACAGCAGCCATAAAACACCACAGTGGACAATTCGGTGATCTTGTGCGCTGACGCATACGATAATGTGAGAGATAATAAAGGTTATGACCCACACGCATATATATCGATGCGCTCAGTAGATGCACAAGACCACTTGAATGAAATGTTAAGCAGCCCTGCAATGTTCTCCATTCAATATTAGAATAGATAAGAATAATTTTGTGGCTGCGATTAGGTTAAATTAGATTTGTTTTTGTAGCACTTAAGAAACATATTTTTGAAATCAAGTCCGAATTGAATCTACACCCAAGCGAAGCGGTTGTATTCTTTTCTCATCGCCGAATAGAGAAATGAGTTGACAATCGAAGAGGAAGATTGGACTCTTTTCTTATCATTAAAAACATTGATCCTCCGAGCAGGATCCAAAATAGAATTGAATTAACAGCCAAATCATTCGGTTAATTTTCTTTTCTCACAGAAAAAAGGATAGAGTTGACAATCGAAGAGGGAAATTGGACTCTATTCTAATTTACAGGGGGATATACGACCTATATAGACAATTCCCTTTCAGGGGGTTTAGTGCCCACAAAGAACTTCTTGTGTGGATTTTCAGACAATACCATTGGAAAATATGGCTAAAATAATCAAAATACAAAATATCGGGGGGTACCGTTATATGGGGGATATATGATATCGTTAGCCTATATAGATAATTCTCTGTCAGGGGGTAAAGTGCTCACAAAGAACACCCTGTGTACAATTTCAGACAATTCCGTTGAAAAATGTGGCTAAAAGCGTCAAAATACCGAATATCGGTGGGTACCGTTATATGGGGCTATGCGATACCGCGGACCTATATAGACAATTCTCTCTCAGGGGTTAAAGTACTCACAAGGGACTCCCTGTGTGGAATTTCAGACAATTCCATTTAAAAATGTGACTAAAATCATCAAAATACCGAATATCGGGGGGTACCGTAATATGGGGGCTATACGATATCGTGGACCGATATAGCCCATCTTCGAGCATGACCCGCCTGCAGGCAAAAGAGAGATCTGTGCAAAATTTTATCTTCCTATCTTAATTCGTTTTGACTGTAGCCTGATTAAAACAGACGGACGGACAGGGCTATATCATCTTAGAATTTTACGCTGATCAAGAGTATATATGTACTTTATGGGCCACACTTTATGTACAACACTCAATGATGAAAATGCTTGACCCTAACACGAAGTGTAATCACCCATTTATTCTATTAAACATTAATCCACTAAGCTGTGTCGAACTCTATATGACGTTTTGTGATTTAATTCCATTTTTTTTTGTATATAATAGGTATACGCTATTTGATATAAAATTTCACTGCAGAGCAATGTAAACATATTTTTGCCTAATAATAGAAAAAATCGCCGTTGTACTTAACAAAACGCCAAAGGCGATGGTTCGGAAACTTTTTTGGGGTTAAGGAAGAGCGACACCACGTTAGATAATATACGAATATATTTTCATCTTTCCTAAAATTGCAAAATGTAGAATACTTTATGTATGTATGCTGTTCGCTTTCAACTTGAAAGGGGTGTTCCCCTTTCCACGATTTTCTAGTGATTGCTTGAAGTGTTGAGTGATTAGGTCGAACAGCTAATAACTATACATTCAGGGGAAAGCGTTAAAATTAAATATTTGAAGAACTATTCTGCAGCATTTTCTATTTAATAATCCAAGTTCCAAAAATGTATATTTTTGAAATTAAAATAATTTATTGGAAATTAATTATTTTGTTTACATTTTTGGACACATAACTCTGACACTTGTATTACGTACAAAAAAAATGTGTATGTGGTTGTTGCTACGATTGTTGTAAAACAACACTTGCTGTTACCTATATTATTCTACCATGCACTAAGCTTATTAAATTCAGTGATCTAACATACACATCCAAAAAAAATTATTTTTTTTGTTGTTGTTTGCATGCAAAATGTAGAAATGCCTTCACGGATATATTTGCGAAATTGGAGTTTACCGCAGTCCTAATACTGTACCAAGTGAAGCTTAATGTTGGGATGTCGATTCCGCACCGACTTAACAATACCGATCGCGAGATCTTTTTTTGTATGAGTAAATCCCGATAATAGGGATTAATTACCTGATGTTTGTTTATATATATATACCAGCGTTCGAAAATAAGCAGTATGGTACTGTCGTAGTGTTCTGTACCGTTCCGAGGTAGAGTGATACACTAAGATAATGTACCGTACCGGAGCACAACCCTTAAAAAATATTTTAGTGATACTGTACCGGAGCACAACGAGAATCGTACTGTACCGCAGTCGAAGCAGTAAAAAACGTAGTGTTCTGCAGTCGGAGCACTACAAAATCTTGGTTACCACTTGGCGGAACATTAAAAAATAATGTACTGGTAGTGTACCATAAATGTATTATTTACGATTTGTGAGAAAAATTAGATGTTCGATGTTTTTGATAATGCAAAAATTAATAATACAATTCAATATTATGAATACAAAAGCTGAATTTATTTTATGTATGTTTAGATTGGTTGCGAACTAAAAAAGGAACAAAACTATAGTGATAATAATTCGTATTTAACCATTGAAATTTGAAATTTTTAATTTTCCGCGAGAAGGGTATTTTAGTGGTTGCATTGTAATGAGTTATTATGCATATAATTTACCTGTTATTTTGTGGTACCGAAAAATCAATGAATGTAGGTGTAAAAAACTAAATATTTTACAAAGTATGGCTGAGTGTTTAAAATCAAACCTTTTATTTCAATTTTTTAATGTGTTGCATGTGGTACACTACGATTTTTAATGCTCCGTTTGCGGAACACTACGTTTTTTATTGTGCTCCAATTCCGGTACACTACGATTTTTTAGTATTCCGACTGCGGTACACTACGATTTTTTAGCGCTCCGACTGCGGTACACTACGATCATCGTTGTGTTCCGGTACAGTATCACTAAAATATTTTTTAGTGGTAGTGTACCGATACACTACCGCTAAAAATTTTAAGTGATACTGTACCGGTACAGTATCTCCTCCATGGAAAGGAGGATATATTAAATTTGTCAATCGGTTTGTAACACCTCCAAATATTCGTCGTAGACCCCATAAAGTATATACAATTATGATCATAGTCGATTTAATGATTTCCACTTATCTGTCTATTGAAATCACGACTGCTCTATCTCCATAATCAATAAAGCTGCGAAGCGGGAATCCTTTATTAGGTAAGATTAATAGTATACTATAACTATAAAAAATTGTGGTAAAGCTTACTTTTACATTTCAGTCCTGGCCATACCTATAAAGGCCAAATTTTGTTTAAAATTCTCTTTTTAGCTTACCGTTATCCTTAATCAAATCAAATCAATAAAGAACCATTTGTTATTACAATAATTGAAAATTTAAGAAATAATATAAATAAATGTAGATATTTATAATCAATAAAAAATCCTCTTTGTCAATATATTAGTTATAATTAATTGATTTAATTTAAAAACTACTAAAAATAGAAATGTTTTGTTATTTTTTCTTCTTTAAATTTAAAAGTTTCATTTGATTTGCAAAAAATTTCATTTCGGTTGCAAAAGGTTTCATTCCCGCTGCAAAAGGTTTCATTTCCACTGCAAAAGGTTTCATTTGAATTGCAAAAGGCTTCATTTAATCTGAAAATGCTATACACTTGGCAGAAAAAATCTGCGTACAACGTACAAACCAAAACAACTCATTAAAAAAAATGCCTCTATATACTTTTTATAAAATCCAAATTATTTTTTATTTATTAAAGAGTATTTAATTTTTCGATTATAAAATAAAAAATATTTAATTTCTAAAAATAACGTTTAAACTAAACAAAAATTACAGACAACTCAAAAAATTCATTAGAAAAAGTCTGCGTACAGGATGCATAAGTTGACCAAACATATCCTTTTTCCGAATCCATCTTACAATTTAATAGGAAGTTGGATATCCTTTACGTTTTAAAACTTCCGCTAAACGTTTAGGCATGGAATCGACAAGTTTAGAGGTTTCTGTTGAAGTGATTTTAGCCCATTCCTCTTGTAGTACATCCTTGAGCATAGTGATTGCTTGAAGTGTTGAGTGATTAGGTCGAACAGCTAATAACTATACATTCAGGGGAAAGCGTTAAAATTAAATATTTGAAGAACTATTCTGCAGCATTTTCTATTTAATAATCCAAGTTCCAAAAATGTATATTTTTGAAATTAAAATAATTTATTGGAAATTAATTATTTTGTTTACATTTTTGGACACATAACTCTGACACTTGTATTACGTACAAAAAAAAATGTGTATGTGGTTGTTGCTACGATTGTTGTAAAACAACACTTGCTGTTACCTATATTATTCTACCATGCACTAAGCTTATTAAATTCAGTGACCTAACATACACATCCAAAAAAAATTAGTTTTTTTGTTGTTGTTTGCATGCAAAATGTAGAAATGCCTTCACGGATATATTTGCGAAATTGGAGTTTACCGCAGTCCTAATACTGTACCAAGTGAAGCTTAATGTTGGGATGTCGATTCCGCACCGACTTAACAATACCGATCGCGAGATCTTTTTTTGTATGAGTAAATCCCGATAATAGGGATTAATTACCTGATGTTTGTTTATATATATATACCAGCGTTCGAAAATAAACAGTATGGTACTGTCGTAGTGTTCTGTACCGTTCCGAGGTAGAGTGATACACTAAGATAATGTACCGTACCGGAGCACAACCCTTAAAAAATATTTTAGTGATACTGTACCGGAGCACAACGAGAATCGTACTGTACCGCAGTCGAAGCAGTAAAAAACGTAGTGTTCTGCAGTCGGAGCACTACAAAATCTTGGTTACCACTTGGCGGAACATTAAAAAATAATGTACTGGTAGTGTACCATAAATGTATTATTTACGATTTGTGAGAAAAATTAGATGTTCGATGTTTTTGATAATGCAAAAATTAATAATACAATTCAATATTATGAATACAAAAGCTGAATTTATTTTATGTATGTTTAGATTGGTTGCGAACTAAAAAAGGAACAAATCTAAAGTGATAATAATTCGTATTTAACCATTGAAATTTTTAATTTTCCGCGAGAAGGGTATTTTAGTGGTTGCATTGTAATGAGTTATTATGCATATAATTTACCTGTTATTTTGTGGTACCGAAAAATCAATGAATGTAGGTGTAAAAAACTAAATATTTTACAAAGTATGGCTGAGTGTTTAAAATCAAACTTATTATTTCAATTTTTTAATGTGTTGCATGTGGTACACTACGATTTTTAATGCTCCGTTTGCGGAACACTACGTTTTTTATTGTGCTCCAATTCCGGTACACTACGATTTTTTAGTATTCCGACTGCGGTACACTACGATTTTTTAGCGCTCCGACTGCGGTACACTACGATCATCGTTGTGTTCCGGTACAGTATCACTAAAATATTTTTTAGTGGTAGTGTACCGATACACTACCGCTAAAAATTTTAAGTGATACTGTACCGGTACAGTACACTATGTTTGTGTACTGTTTATTTTCGAACGCTGATATATACACAAACATGGCCTATATAAGGTCAGTCAGTAAGCTCATCTACATTTATTATGTGTAGGGCGTCCCGATATTCGGTATTTTGATGATTGCTGTCACATTTTTCAATGGAATTGCCACACAAGGAGTTCCTTGTAAGTACTTTATCCCTTGAAAGAGATTTATCTATAAAGGTCCACGATATCGTATATCCCCCATATAACGGTACCTCCCGATAATCTGTATTTTGATTATTTTAGCCACATTTTTCAATGGAATTGAAAATCGACACAAGCAGTTCCATGTGAGTACTTTATTCCCTAGAAGACAATTATCTATATATGTTCACGATTTAGTATAGCGCCCATATAACGGAATCCGCTTGAAATTTCGTATTTAAAGTTCGAAACCGTTATTACAGCCTATGCAAAAAATTACTTATGCAGGACCACATCTTCGTATTGTCCCCAAATAACTGCTTTCCTTAGAGCGGTATTTTTCGACGGAGTTTTTCTTGACAGGTTTCTTCCAAATGGTAGAGGGTATAAAAAGTTCGGCCCGGCCGAACTTAGCTGCTTTTATACTTGTTTATATATCATGCTTTTACAATTTGCAGGAATACCTTGTTATTGCGCCATGATCCATACGGTCATCTGCGTGCGTGTTAGAATAATGTAAAAATGCTACTACGAGAATCGATTTTTCTTTATGATATCGAAAAAATGATAAAACTCATTGATTCCTTCAGATTCTGGAACTGAACAATTGCTGGCTATTTGATTTCTTTTGTTCTGAAATGCCAATTACAAAAATGCATTTTGACATTAAATTTGATATTCAAATGCATTATTCTCTGTAATATATAGTTAAGCCAATGAGCGAATACTCCAGGCTTAGGTGCCAAGTCCTTACCATGATATGGAGGCTATGTCATGGCGGACCTCGTCACCTTGAAATGAAAACTCTTTTGGTTTTATTGGGGAAGCCGCAAAATGCGACTTCCCCTTACTTTATTCAAATTAGAACTGAACTAATATTATCTTACAAAAATTAACTTAAGCTAAATGAAAAATAAAGTGAGCGTGGGAAACGCTTAGTAAGCATAATGCATGCTTACTATCTCGGAGTAGTGCGGACAACACACCTCAATAAAGTGAGAGTGTAAATTTACATACTGAAGGTATTGTAACTTGAGTAAAAGCATATTATTAGTTGGATACAGAAGGTATGCCAACTTGGACAAATGTGTCAACCAGTATGATACGTTGTCGTACGGAAGGTATGGCAACATGGATGAATCAAGCACACTACACCTCCTTTTTTAACAAAGAATAATCAACGGTTTAAATTGATTATTCTTAGTTGAATTTAATTCATATAATTTTATAATTCATGAATTTTATTTATATAAATTTACACTTAACAGTCAGTGTTGGCTTCATTTAAAGTTAGTTAGTTCTGGTTATTTTTAAAATTTAGTTTAATGTTTACAAATTAAGCATATTTTTTTTTTGTATAGAGAATAATGCTAACAAATATATTTAACGTTACTTGTTAAATACAGTTACAATTCTTGTTTTATAATATATTTTGTAGTGAAAAAATTATTATATTAGAATAACGAAAAAATAGAACATTTTTTTTTTGACTTAAGCGATATTTTTAAAATGGTTTGTAAAAATCAAATATAATTTTATAAAATTTTGTTGTGGGGTCTTATATTTTATTTTAAGTGATTTAATATGTTTTTTTCATTATTTTACATATATACCTTTTTATTTTTTATTAATTAATAGATGTATTCTTATATATTAGTTTACTAAGTCGAATTGAAAAGTTAAATGCTCTAACGTGGATTTAGATCAAAGTATGTTTATATATATTATTATTATTATATTATTATATTTTCATAGGTACTGGCCAGTTATCTATGTTTTATGTAAGTATTATAATTTATTGTATATATATGCTAAATTTATACGTGCGTATATTTTACAGGCAGAGTTATATTTTAGAGGCAGTTAAAAAAATAGTATTTTCAATATTTTTGTTCTTTATTCAAGTTATTGCTTAATGCATTGAACAATTTTAAACGGTTTTTATGTACTTCAATACTTTTTCTGTCCGACAATGACAGCGAGCAATTCCCATTAGAATCGATATTTTCGACAGAGTAGGGGCCTTTGAATAATTGTTCCAATTTATGGCCGCCATTATTCTCTACTATTACTAAATCTCCTATTTGTACGTGTAAGGAATTAGCCGTTTTGTCATATTGTAATTTATTGGAGAATTTTGATTGAGTAATCATTTTGGCTGCTCGTTGTCTTGCCATTTGGAGTCTGTACTTCACTTCTTTTTCATAAGAGTCAACATTATAAAGTGGATCTACAGTGTTTAGGCCAAGAGAATCAATGGTAGTCGGAATTTTGCCGAAAACTAATTCATGCGGGCAATAACCATGGACTGTTGATGGAGTAGTATTAAAACAGTATGTAAAATATTTAAGCCATTCGTCCCAATCCGTTCGTTCTAATGACACATAAGAACGAATATATTCATTAAATGTCCTATGTGACCTTTCTATGGATCCAACTGTTTGATGGTGGTATGCTGTCGAGGGAGAATGTTTCACATCCAACATCTTAAAAAGTTCCTGCAGGGTCTGGTTTTTATACTCAGTTCCTCTGTCAGTTAAAACTATTCTCATTGGTCCATATGTAAGTACAAAGTTTTCAAATATTGCCGTAGCTACTGTTTTTGCCGTTTTATCGGGTACTGGTATAGTTACCAGGTACTTGGTGAGATCACATATTATTGTCACAGCGTATTCGTTACCGCTGTTTGACTTAATAAACGGACCTATTGTATCAATAACGAGAATATCAGAGGCACTTGCTGGGGTTTCCGTTATACACATAGGTTCTTTCGTCCTTTTAATGGACTTGTTCTCTTGGCATTTACTGCAATTTTTTGGTGTCTTTAGACATTCCTTTCCAACGATATTTAGTGCGGAGTTTTTCTGACATTCTTTTGATGCCAGGGTGACCTCCGTATAATGGGTCATTATGATACGTTTGTAGGAGTTTTCTTTTCTGCTCGTCAGCAGATATTTTCTCTAATTTTGTCGTTAACGCTATTGTTAGTTTATTTAATAACTGGTTCGCACAGTTTTTGATATCATTGATTCGAATCATATTGAATACATCCTCATTTAATGAGAGTTGCAATTTGAATATTCCCTTATTACCGGTTATTTTCCCCAACCTAGGAATGAATTGACTTAGATCAAAGCTTCCATTAGCAATAAGGTCATCAATCTTTACATTTTCTAAAGTTTTTCTCCCGTATTTAAGGCTACACTTTGGAGTTGTACCAGAGAGAGAAATCTTTAGGCTAACACATTTCTCTTTACCTCCTTTCCATTTAGTGGTTCGTAGACCCTAGGAATGTCTGACACGCTTGTTAATTTTTTATCTTTTTGTGTTTGGTCTTTCTTTGATTTAGACCGTGTTGTTACCATATAGAGTCTCTTTATATTCTTAATATGGTCAAAATCAATTCTGAAGAGGGCATCGGCTCCACAGTTGTCCTTTCCTTTTATGTACTGTATTTCAAAGTCATATTCTTCGAGGTCCAATCTCATCCGCGTTAATTTTGAAGATGGATTCTTCAAAGAGAACAAGTAGGTCAATGGGCGGTGATCACTTCTCACCAAAAATTTTGTACCATATATGTATGGTCTGAAGTATTTTATTGCCCAATGTACTGCTGCGAGTTCTTGTTCAATTACAGATTTGTTGCTTTCACCTTTGGTAAAGGATCTTGATGCATATGCCACAGGTAATTGTACACCCTTATGCTCTTGGCTTAAACCGGCACCGCATGCATATTTACTTGCATCGGAAGTAATGCAAAATTGTTTATTGAAATTGGGGTACTGGAGTATTCTTGGGGTTAAAAGTGAATTCTTTAAATACTCAAAGCATTTTTGACACTCTTCAGTCCAAATAAACTTTCCATTTTTCCTAGTTACTTTTGTTAATGGCAGAGAGTTTTCTGCAAAATTCGGTATAAATCTTCTGTAGTAATTACAAAAGGCAACAAACCTTTTAGTTTCGTCCGCGCTTTTTGGGGTAGGATATGTTTGGATTGTCTCATATTTTGAGTTATCGGTAAGAATTCCCTTGTCAGTGCATTTATGACCCAAAAAGTTTACTTCATGTCTGAAAAATATACACTTGTCAGGATGCAGCTTCAGATTATATTTTCTGCACGTCGTGAAGACATCCCGCAGATTTTGAATCATATGTTTTTCTGAGCATCCAATTACAATAAGATCATCCATATACAAGAATACTTGTTCAGGCGTAAGACCAGAAAATGCTATTGACATCATTCTTTGGAAGGAGTTCGGCGCTACCTTGATTCCATAAGGGAGACGTTTAAAGCGAAATGATCCTTCATTCGTGGAGAATGAAGTTATATCCCTAGATTCCTCTTTTAATTCTATTTAATGAAATCCAGACATTAGATCCAGACAGGAAAAATATTTTGATCGACCTAGTTGGTCTAGAATATCTTCTATTCTTGGTAAGGGATATTTGTCCGCTATTAACCTTTTATTAATTTGTCTGTAGTCTACAACTAGTCGCCATCTCTTTGCGGAGTTACCTGGAAGGGATTTCTTTGGTACTAATAATACCGGACTGTTGTAACATGAAAATGATGGCTCTATAATATCATCTTGTATTAATTTGTCAACTTGAGCTTTGATTTCCTGTTTTTGAGTATGTGGAATTCTATAATTTTTTATATAAACAGGGGTATCATCCATTATTCGGAACTCTTGTTTATAAAAATTATTAGTTGACATTTTATCGGTTTCCAGAGCAAAAATGTCTAATGTACATAAGTCAGTTAAATGCTTTTTTGCAAAATCAGGAAAATTTTTTGTTAGCCTTTTCAATACTTGTTCACTACGATCGTCCCGGGAGTTTTGTATCTGTACAACACTATAATCGGATAAGTTTTCCGTTACAATGTGAACAATTTTTAGTAACACGTTTGTGCTGGTGGTATTTATGATGCGAACATAGGCATTATTCCTTTCTTCTATAGTGTTCGCTATAAAAATACCTTCTGATAACTCTTGATTTGGTATCAGAATCACTTCATGAGGGCCATTAAGTTTAATTTTCCTCACTACTTCCGATCTAGATGGTAGTGAGGTGGAACCGGGTGTTGGGGTATCATATAATGACACTGTAATTGTAATGTTGTGATTAGGTGGTCTAATGACCAACGACTCATTGTTATGTGTATAATCCAACAGGCAATTGTACCGACGTATAAAGTCCAATCCGATGATTCCGTCGCAGGGTATCGGAAAACTTTCAGGAACTACATGAAAGGAGTGGTTAATTAAATTTTTTTACTATTAAATGCGTGTCTATTGTCCCAATGGATTCTATTGTCGAGTCACCAATTCCATTTATCTTGCATGTTGTTTGGTTATTGATATAAGCATTAGATATTATTGTTGTTTTTATTATGGAGCTATCGGCCCCGGTGTCAACAAGAAATACGACTGGTGAGTCGCATACTTTTGTTTGTAAAATCACATAGCTGCTCAGGTTGAGATTTATATTATATATGTGATGACTGGATACTTTGGTATCTAGTCTATTATTTGTTCCCTCGTGGGATCTCGGGGGACTTGGTCGTTTCCCTGGGTGTTAGTACACCTTATACAGTGACTATTTCCTCGGTTTCCATTACCGCTTTTGTTGTAATAGTTTGACCTACCATTACCGCTGTAATTACCGTCATTATTGCCACCAGTATTACGACCAGTCCCTCTTTGATAGTTGTTAGTATAACCACGTCCGTGGTTACGTCCACGGCCGTGTCTCTTCCCTCGGGAGTTGGAATTCATATACATTATACTTGAAGCATTTGCACTAACTTCAGTACTAGTGTTTATGAATTTACTTATCGCTTCATTTAAGTTTGAAAAAGTACCGACTTTAATGACAAGTTTGACCCGTTCATTGGAAGCGTTTTTTGTAATAGCCTTAACAGCATACAGCTCCGCCGTTTTGTTTGGAAGTCCGTCTGCAAGATATGCTGGTTGTTATGATTTTGTGAGCTCTTGAATTTCAGCTACAAATGTGTTTGCCGATTTGTTATTTTGTTTAATATCCATTATTTTTGCTGTTAGCAATTCAGCGGAGAATTTTTTAGAGTGTTAATTATATCCTCTATTGTTGATTCCGAACTGATTAGATTTCTTGATGTGCCCTTCAGTTTCGTTTTTATAACCCTGACGGCAATAAGCTCGTGGCTTTCTTTCACAGAATCTATCAATTCTAAAGCATCTACAAAGCTTTGCAAATTTTCCGGTTTACCATCAAAATCTGGTATGGATCATTTTAGTTGTTGGCTCTTCCTGTTCTTTAAATAAACTTTTAAATGTCTTGCTTAAAGATTCGTTATCCTCTTTATTTTCTTCTAAAATGGGTTTGTCTTCAAATGATAGTGAATAAATTACCTCCTCCTTAAGTGAGTCTGGTAATTTATTTTCTAAACCCTTTTTTTCTAAAAGTGAGCCTAGTTTATTTTTAACGTCCAGGAAAAAGCCTTCAGCTGCAATTTGATGAACAGGTGTTAGTCGGTCATACCACTGATTTAAAAGTATCCTAATTTCATTTAAACTTTCAAACAATATTCTATAATGTTTTTCTAAGGTTTCGACCTTTATCGGTCTGTCTACCGTTAAACATTTGTATGATTTGTTAAATTTATTTTCTTTGAGTGCTCTGGCCCTTGCGAGTATTTCTATCCAGTCCATGTGAAGTACTGGATTTTAACATGGTTAGGGCAACAATCAAAGAAATGAAGTATATATTATTTTTATTGCTTGAATATATACAAACTAGCCAACATAAACAAAATATAAATTTTACTCAGCAAAGAATAAAAATCACAGTTTAAACCTTATCAAGACCGTTTCCGACTGAAGCAGCCCTGATATAATTTTTTCGCAATGCCCTTTTATGCAACTGGTAAAGAGTTACCAGTAGTTGCGCGGCTAGTAAAGCGATAACTATAATAAAGTAAATAGTAGGATGCTCAACCTTAAGCACAATGTCATTTACTACATTGCCATTCGGTTTGTCTATTTTAGATTCTGAGCCACCCATTGTTTAACAATGTAAAACCAAGCTGATCAAGATTTTATAGATTTGATGATATTTATGTTTGAGTTGAATTTTATGGATCTTTTTGGGATAATAAGGGAGCATTGCCTGAATGTAATCAATCAATTCAAAAATCCCCGATTATATGTTATCAAATTCGGAGGCACCGAAAATATTGTATGTAAATATAAATAGAATGGACACAATAAAAACAAGATCATTTAAGATGTGGGTGAAATTATAAGAGATAATTTCTCTTAAAAATATATTGTCTTTTTTTATAAAATTTTAAATTCCACAAAATTTTCGTATATAAAATTTTATGCATTTAAAATCAAAAGGGGTAGCAAAGCGCACCTAGTGAATGCATAATTGTTGTTTTTTTACTACCGTTTAATACATACATATAAAGATGGATAAATACATACATACATCACATACATAAAATTAATAAAATTTTAAAATCCACAAAATTTTTCGTATATATAACATTTTATGCATTTAAATTCAAAAGGGATAGCAAAGCGCACCTAGTGAATATATAAATGTTGTTTTTTTTTTCTACAGTTTAATACATACATATAAGTAAGATTGGAATCTCCTCAAGTGGTGTTTAACTGGTTGAAAATTAATCCGCTGATACAATAGGTGACCGCTGTAGCTGCTGATGTTGTTGTAAGGATTTGTTCTGTTAATGCGGTTCCGGCTCTAACTCCAAATTTAAAAGTTCCGCTACTTTGTTGAGATGTAGCCAGGAATCTTTGGGATTAAGTTGGGTACGTTTGAGATTACCGAACCGAGGACGGAATTCCAAATATATTGATTTGCGATAATGTATTGATGTTTTGCCATTAGTAGACAACGTTTGGGTTGTTTTTGGTTGTTGGTCCGATCAGACACTGGACCCCGTCTTGCGCCAACATCACAGTGGTAGTTGTAGCAAAACAAGCTAACGAACATGTATGTTTAATTAATTTACACGCTTTAGAATCCATTCTTTACTGTTTTGTTACTTGAAATTGTATTATTATAATTGTTGTTGATATATAATTTCATTAGTTGTTATTATTTTTTGATTTTTTAGAGCCGTTGCTTTCTGCATCAATCACTTGTTTCTTTGTCTTTTTTTAGCATTTTTCTTTCTCTTCTCTATTTATAATTTACGAGCTGGCCCGGTCCGTATTGCTGGCCAATAGTTTAAGCGTTTAATATATATAGATTATCCGAAATCACATTATACATGGTGCACCACTTTTGTAGATTTTAAAGTTTTTTTTTGTTTGGCAGGATCGCCATGAAATGAAAATTCTTTTGGTTTTATTGGGGAAGCCGCAAAATGCGACTTCCCCTTACTTTATTCAAATTAGAACGGAACTAATATTATCTTACAAAAATTAACTTAAGCTAAATGAAAAATAAAGTGAGCGTGGGAAACGCTTAGTAAGCATAATGCATGCTTACTATCTCGGAGTAGTGCGGACAACACACCTCAATAAAGTGAGAGTGTAAAGTTACATACTGAAGGTATTGTAACATGAGTAAAAGCATATTATTAGTTGGATACAGAAGGTATGCCAACTTGGACAAATGTGTCAACCAGTATGATACGTTGTCGTACGGAAGGTATGGCAACATGGATGAATCAAACACACTACAACCTCCAAAGTCCAACTTTTTATATGGAGACGTGGTATGCGAAAGCATACAAAGACAGAGTAAACAGACCAAACCCCTTAGTCTTAGCCAGGAAAGTGTACCATCCGGTTTTGGAAGTGATTCACCTCTCTCTGATGAGGAGCTCGACGCTACCGTCATACTCTCATCTGAGAGAGATAAACCAGTCCAGAAAACTGTAGAGGTTGCTCATACCGGCGCCGAGGTGAGGCCAATACTCGGCGAAGGAATTTTATCGGAGCACACCGATGCCTCCAAACTCCGGCTGAAGGAAGGCGTCGTGGAAGGTAGCCCTAGTGCCTTTATCAACCGCGACGGCTCCGGATCGAAAGAGGGTAAAGCAAAGAGGGGCTACAAACGGTCGGTGAGGTACTGTAAAAGCTTAATCGGCCGCGATCCCCTACAGATTACGGAGAGGAAAACCACACTGATCAAGACGAACTTGAAGGCAGTGCAGAAATTCGAAAAGAATCATCCGCAACTGCCAAAATGTTCTCTTGAGAAGGAACTTGCCTCTCTCCTTACAGACTTCGGGAAGAAGGTGAGTCCAGACGGGGGCAAACCTACGAACGCGTCTGGGGTGGGACGCAGAAAAACTCCTGAGATTGGAATAACAGCTTCGGCTGTTGCACCATCGACAGAAGTATGCGCCGCTCCCACCGTATCTGATGCAGGAGAGCGGAAGAAAAGGAAGAAGAAGACCATTGATGGAAACAATGCTCCGTTTGTCCCAAAGGAGACCAAACCCTCCTCGCGGTTAACACTGAAAAGAGGACGGCCAATTGAGGAACCGCAAAGCAGCCGTCAACGGGTAATCTTCCTCCTAGAACGTGTATCGGCGCTAAAAATAACTTAAATTTAATCTTCCTCAATAATTTAAGCGGATGAGACGCACCGGCGGTTAGGATGGAAGCACGAGCCGGAAGGGTACTCTTTTTTGCCCCCATATACCTACCCTTTGAGTACCCCGACCCGCCAGGCGAAGTAGTAGAGAGGCTGTTCACGGAGCTGAAAAGCAGAGGCAATCTCGTCGTTGGATGTGATGCTAACGCTCACCATTTTCAATTGAGCAGTGAGTCCATTTTTGATTTTATTTTAACACACAATCTCAAAATATGTAACAGGGGAAATGGGGCAACTTTTCAAAATAGGAATAGGGAGGACGTTATTGACTAACTTGGATGAGTCACTCATACTGAGCTGGAAAGTTTCCACAGATTGTTCCTTCTCGGACCATCAAAAACCGAATAGGAACCCGAGAAAGGCTTAACGGGTTAAATTTGCAGAGCACACTGCATGGAAGCTGAGATGTACTGGTAGTCTCCCGGTAGACTCCGCCTCCGATGTGGACGAGTCCGTTCATTTGTTAACTTAAGTCCTGATTGGGAGCTATGAAAGAGTTTGTCCGCTTACCTTCCCAGAAAAAAGTTGCCAACCTGCCTGCTCAGGAAAATAAACTGACGCCTTTTTAATAGGGACAACATGACTGGGTACGGACTGGAAGGCTTACAAATCAGCCTTCAACAAGTACAACAGTGAAATCAAGAAGGACAAACGAAGGTCTTGGGTTTGCTTTACTGAGTCCATAGAAAATGTCAACGCAGCCTCCAGATTCCGTGGAGTGCTTTCAAAGGACCCCAAATCCATTGGATGCATAAAGCGGAATGACGGTAGCTGGACTGACTCTGGTCTAGAGACACTCAACCTGTTAGCCAATACTCACTTTCCGAACTGCTCCGATTCTGGGGGCGATTTTTAATGCTTGCCTGTGTCTTTCTCACATTCCATCACTGTGGAGTGAAGTTATAGTCACTTACATTCCCAAGGCTGGGAAACCAAGTTATGTGCTTCCAAAGGACTACAGGCCTATTTGTCTCTCATCATTTCTATTGAAAACGCTGGAGAGACTATTAGACATTGAGATTAGATCTATGATACCCCTGACCTCGTTGAGCACAGCTCAACATGCCTATATTAAAGGCAGATCTGTTGAATCAGCGCAACACGTTTGGTGGCATTCCTTAGGGAAAATCAACTTTAGTAAAAGCATTGATAAAGTCTAAAGAGTTGCATCGCTACTAATTACAGGCGCGTTTAGGAGCACACCCCAATTCGCTTGGTGTGCCCTATACTGAATACTGCAGGCTTTGTCAGGACAAGAAAGAAACTAAGACCGTGGAACGCTTACTCTGCCCAACTGCCCAACTCTTATAGGACCCGGATTTGTCCCTCTCAGACACCGAGCCAGCAGTCATTCTTCAGTAGCCAGACGACTAAATGGCGATGCGTTAACACACCGTGGAGACAAACCTACTAATTCCTCTATTCTCTATACAATTTCTTATTTCTTCACTCAAAGCTATACATTTCTTTTCTTTTTTCTATTTTACTCTTGTATTTTCCTAATTAGGATGAACACAATGGACCAAAAGGTCTCCGAGTGGAGTGATTGAGTGATCCGCGCATCCTTTAACCTAAACTAACCTAACCAAACAATAACAACAAAACAAACATTTAATATAAATCGGACCTAGTGGGATTCAGTTCAAACACATAAATTTGAACTGACACTTACAGTCCTTAAAATTCTCCCTACAAGCACATAAACTTGAAGTAAAGACGATGATTATTAAATAAATCCAAATTGGTTATGGTCGCTTCATAAAAGACAACTGATTAACTCTTTATTATTTTCATTCTTTTATACAAATAATTTCTTAACATAATTGATCACTTGCATAAAGTAAAATTAGGTCAAATATTATTAATACAAAGTGAATAAATGAAATTGTTAAATATTGAACCTAAATAAACGTTAATAAATGGCTTACCTGAAAATGCTGAATTAACAAACTAGAATAAAGCTGTAAATACGTCACAACTAAACTACAACTTGAATATAAATATGTATGTAAATACGTATGTGTTAACATTCTCCGCCGCGTTGACAGTGTTCAAGCAGAAACGGAGCCATTTGTCGCTGATTGGTGAGTTCTTACAGCTGGAGTAGGTGTAAATTGAGCTAGTTTGTTGAACTTTAAATGCATTCTCCAACTCAGAAGACCAAGCAGAATAATAATGCAGCAACATAACGAGGTGTAGCTAACTGCATGATGGTGAAGACTGGTGGAGTGGATAAGTTGTGGCAAATGCTTAAGAGTTGATTTATTCAACTGCCGTTGTATATTATCTAATACTTCCAGATGAACCTTGTAAGAAGTAGTGTTCGTGAGCGTTAAAATATTTTCTATTTTCTGTGGTGGACGTATAGAATGGATGTCATTTAATCTCACATATGAAGTGTGTATGCTGTTTGAGGGTTCAAAATGTCTATGTATGGTAACAAAATGGTTCTTCATGACACAGTTGGAACCCATCTCCATTATTCCGGCATTCTTGATGATGATAAAATTTGTCTCCGTACCGCATACACAGAAGATTCAACATCGACAGTAGTAGCGAAGATCCATATATTTTGATGATGCAATTGGGTCCATACTGTAGATCCAATAATCTTGTTGAGATTGCAATTGGCAGTTGAATGATTATTAAAGATATTGACTTCACAGGGGTTGGCGACTGCGTTCCTCCGGAGTTTGGACCGCTGATTTCTACATATGTATTCGTCATTCTTTGGTTTAAGGCATCTTGATATGTCCTCAGGTTGGAAAAGTATGTATTCGTCTCTGTGCGCATCTGTAGCCAAGTATGACTTTTCTGGCTTAATGGCTATTGCTTTATGGGACTATTTGCGATCTTCATTCTTTTCCTCGTGATGGTATCTTTCCCATCTTCCTCTTGCCTAGAAGAGCCGATGTCACCCTGCGTTGTCTGGTCTGTGGATAATTCACTATGCTCCTCTGGACACAGTGGAGCCAGCCTCTGAATGGCCCGTTTGTATACTCCAGTTGATGTTTTCACATCAGCAACTCGTACAGCTCCATCGTCACCAGCGAACACATTGAGAATTCTTCCCAATGGCCACTTCATCGGTGGTAAATTATCTTCCTTGATGATGACAATATCACCTTTCCGAAGATTGTTCATCTTTCTCCTCCATTTGTTCCATTGTTGCAGTTCGTGGAGGTATTCATCCGACCATCTTCTCCAGAACTGCTGCTTGATATGTGAGAGCAGCTTCCAATGAGATGTGCTGGATGTCTTAACAGATTCTGCTCTGCTGTCTACTTATGTAGTTAAAGCCTCCCCGATTAAAAAGTGTCCTGGTGTCAATGCTTCAAGACAATCAGGATCGTTTGACAAAGGCGTGAGCGGCCGGGAATTTAGGATTGCTTCTATCTCGATTATGATCGTTTCCAATTCCTCATGTGTTAGGTTTTCCGTTGACACGCGGACTTTACTGCTGCTGGTTTATGGGAAAACCTCCGAAATGCGGTGCTCTTGGTGGGATGAAATGAAAGTGAATGCCTTTAGCGCTTGAGGTTGAAATAATTGATTCTTGTGCTTTATCCGAATATATATTTTCAGACAGCTCCTTTAAATTATTCTTGGCTCCAACGAAGTTCGTAGCATTGTCGCAATATATGTTTTGGCAGTGTCCACGCCGCGCAATGAAGCGTTTAAGTGCGCCAATAAAAGCTTCTGTGGATAAATCAGACATAAGTTCTAGGTGAACTGCCTTTGTCGCAAAGCAGCAGAAGACAGCTACATAAGCCTTGGTTGGTCGCTTACCCCTCACTTTGTAATGTATCCGAAATGGCCCACAATAGTCAACTCCAGAGTTTATAAATGGCCGTGCGGGAGTTACTCTTGTTGCTGGCAGCTGTCCCATTATTTGTTAAAACAGCTGGGGTCGTGCTCTGGTGCACCTTAAACATTTTTGAATCGTTGATCTGGCAGTTATTTTCCCTCTGATTGGCCAAAATCGTTGTCTTATTGTGTTTAACAGCTTGCTTGCTTGAGGTCCACAATGTTTGTTTTCTTCATGAATCGTCGTAAAAAACAATTTTACTAATGGACCGTTATATGGCAATATTATTGGATGTTTTGCCTCCGGTTGTTCCAATCTTCCATCTACGCGAAGGACACCTTCTTCATCCAAGTAGGGCGACAGGCTGCATAGAGAGCTGTGTCATAGACAAATGAAGATATAGACAACGAAAAGTTAGTTTTGTCTTTTTTTCCAGATGGCTCTCATCATGTTTTGCATAGTCAACATGCTGATTTACGCGTTCAAGCCACTCGACTTCGAAAACACATTTTATCGTTTTTCAAGAATTTCACTAGAATATTCCCATATTTTTCGATGTCATTACGTACTTTTCACATTTCTTTTATTATGAAATAATTTTCAGCTGACAAATATCCTACAGTTTTTGTTATTTTTAACATTTTTGAATTGAGTGACTTCAAAATTCCCACTCAAACCCCTGAAACGATATGGACGACATCTGCTGATCCGATTTTTTTTCGAAGATAAATGGTGAGAGCATTTCGTTGTCTATATTTTCATTTGTCTATGGCTGTGTTTGCTAATTTGCTTCTCAGCTTTCAACTCTTTTATTTCAGTTGCGAATTCTGCCGATTGTATAGCATGAGTAATTAACCGGAGGGAGTCATCTAACTCCTCAGGGTTAAGGGCCTTACTTCTGGGCCGCTGAGACCTTTGCATCCGCGCATTTCTTATGAAACTGAGGACGTATGACACAATCCTTTGTAGTCTCCTGAAGGAATTTTAGTGATCGATTCCATCTAATTTAACGTTCGTTGGAATCTGCCAGTTAGATATGTCCAAATCGTGATTCGGTTGTGCAGGTATAATCGTTGGTAAAACAAATGCTTCCAAATAAGATGAAAATCCAGAATTGTTAGACAACATTTGCATTCAGATTCCGACATCGCCAAGAATTGCTTACATTGATAAAGACGATGTTGACCATTATTGCATAGCTTGCAATTACTGTGATTCTCCATTGATGTTATGGACTAAACAGCTTTGCTTGAACCTTTGTGAGCAGTTGCCACTTTCCCAATCGATTCCATTGACTCTTTCTTTCATGGAAGGGACCTCCTTCGTAATTTTTACGATTGCATAAATCGTATGTACAACGAATGATCCAACTTCTTCGTAATCAATTGGATCAATAGCGCGTCCCACGACGAAGTGTCAATATCCACGTTGTTCAGGACCAGCATACATTCCCTCGTCGTATCATGCAAAGCTTTGATAGAAGCGGTTGATGAGGTTCCTGTTGGCTGGTTCAGAATACGTTCTACCAATGTTGAAACAAGAACCCGTTTGTTATTGTGTAACGTTCAGGGGCGTGTGTGAAACCGTAGATTGGTTTGACCATGGTGACAGGAGGCCTACTCTATCATTTTGTATCGGCTATGCTCAGTCGTCCACACACGGCTACGTACAAAAATATTTATGTATGTCACAAAGAAAATATCATCGATTATGTTTGTTGTTGTTGCAGACTCAAAATGTTGTTGTGGTGGGTACCCCTAGATGACAATGGGTACCCCTTATCCCTCCCATGGGTTCTGTAAGAACCCCCATATGGGCTTCAAAATATTTGAAGACCCCCAAAACTTTCGCTGGCTGTACCTCTTTCCTGCTTACATATCCTTCTTAAATAAATTTACTGGAACATTATTAATTTTCTTTAAATTCAGTCAAACAATTCATATTTATTCTTAAGAACAATTTATACTTAAGGATAATCTTTAGATTTACTTAAATCTATTTACATCCGTAAGTAGAATCAAATACACTAACAAAGAAATAGCAAAAATAAAGCACAATTTAATATTAGGATACATACAAAAATTATTAAGAGAATTTTTGTTTGTTAATCCCATTTCTTGTGCCAAAATGCACTAAATTTATACGCCGAATGATACCTAACACCTATTGAGCTCAATGGTTAAGGCTTAGCCCCTTTTAAATAATTTGGACTGTACCGCTTTTAAATAAAGGAAGTGGGATCAACAATTGACAAATTGAATAGAACAATTATAAAAAAAATATATAGATCTGTATGAATATATATAGGTATATATATGTTTATATATACATATATATACAAAATTTTAGGTATAAGGATTTATAAATTTAAATTGGCTTTACAAATTGCCCTTAAAGGTAAAAGAAAAAGAGATAAAAAAACTTAAACTATGATTTTTAAGAGTACGCCGTCTGCACTAACTACATCAGCTTATAAAGTTCCAAAATTGTTATGAATAAATTCATATTTGAATTTCAATTTAATTTAAAAAAAATATAGCCAAAAAGAAAGAAATCTGAAAAAAAATCAGAAAATTCTAGGTTGCTAATTTAATTCCAATAAGAATGTAGTGGAATAATTTCTCAATTGGAACACAAGGTTCCGTTACCAAAAACAATTTCACAAGGGCACTAAACACGTGGCGAAGAACCGTTACTTTTTGTAGTAGCCAAAATTTAACATTAAAATTTATATAAGTCAACATGTACATATGTACAAACTTATATACATATGAGGAAGGTTTTTTTAAAAAAAATCGTTAAAACACAAAACTAGGAACACTGGATGTATCCGGAAAGTTTCTAAAACAGCTCGGCTGACCGTCGAGGAACAGGTTGCAAAAAAAACACAGGGCCCACCCCTCCCGTCTGTGACTGAAGGAGGTGGGTAACCCGGGGATGATGATTGACTGCTTCAACTGTACCCGTGTGATTGCGTACTTACTCCGTTATTCTCCTTTAGGCATATAGGATTTTCGGCTTACCACAATTTGGGAATATGTTGATATGGTCAGATTTTGGTCTCCTTAACAGTACCGATGGGATTTGTCCTTATATTAGGTAGCACTGCCCTTTAAAGATAGAGTACGAATTGACACGCAAAAATGTCCAATAACCTAACCTTGGGTCTTAGGCGGCGTGGTTGGCGGTCTTTTTTTTTGGAACAGTGTCCAAGCAAAAATTCAGATTCTGCCAAAAAAATTGAAAGAAACACGAAAAATGTTGGCGTTAAATTCCCGCTCATGCTAAGGAATCTCCTTAAAATCTCACCTTTATTATTAATCAAAACGAATTTATTCGGCACACAAACACTACGTTATCCACAATGATGGGTAACTTCAAATTATAATTGGAGAGGAGAATACCGGCTCTGACTGGTGTTAAATTGCAATTAAACTTTTCTTTTCCTCTAATGGCTTTTAGTTGTGCTGCTTCAAAAAACTTTTCTGCAATAATGCAATTTTTAAAAGTTGGCTGCAGTGCGCCATCGAATTGATAGGTTGCCATAGATCGAATAAAGTTGACACCTGATGTCAGGGCTACCAACGACTGCGCACAATGAGGACGTTTTTACGCCGTCGCTTGCGTCGTCGGGTTGTGGTAGGTTATCACAACAAACCCGAACAGTCTACGAAGACCAGTCGGAGTAACGCTGATTCGGGACGTTAACCTAACTTTAAAGATCGGGTGGGGAAGAACCTTGACCCTGATATCATAAAAAAACAACAACAAAAATACAACAGCGGGGTAACTACTTCAAAGGTACTATATGTTGGAGGTCTTTCGAGTGATATACCCCTATCTTACGTCCTTGTAGATCCTCTATTTCATAAAGTGAGGTCCCTACCTTTTTGACAACTCTACATTTGACAAATTTCCGACAGAGCTTTGAATTAAGATGGCGGGCAGCGTCACTTAATACAAAGTTGCGTCGAAGTATTTCCTGTCCGGGCTTGAAGTGAACTTCACGCGATCTGGTGTTATAACGTGCCGCTGACCTTTCGTAGGAATCGTGGAGTTTCTCTTTAATCGTGTTTCGGATTAAATCGTGTATACTGTGTTTAGGAATAATTTCGACCGATCCGTCTTCTAAAGTGCCTAGTTTACTCGCTAAGGTATACGCGCTACCGTGTGTGATCATGTGTGTTCCGAAAAGTGAAAAATACGGTGAACATCCTATGGATGTATGGATTGTGGATCGAAGTGAACACTCTATAGCTGATAAATATCGATCCCAATCCTTCTGATCTTCGGATACATAAGTTCGAATCGCCGCAATAATTGTTCGGTTGACTCTCTCCGATGCGTTCGCTTGCGGAGAATATACCGCGTTTCGGATCTGAGTACAGCCGTATCGGTCTAAAAATGAAGTGAATTCGGAAGAAATGAACTGTTTTCCGTTGTCCGAATGGACGGTTTGTGGTACTCCAAATTTGTGAAAAACTTCACTTTCCAAAAATCGAATGACGTTTCTCGAGTTTGCTTTCGCTAAAGGCTTCAAAAGAACGAACTTTGTTAAGTGATCTAATACGATAAAGACGTATGCGTTACCTAACTTAGACCTCGGGAAGGGTCCTATAAAATCAATGAAAATTTTCTGAAAAGGTCTATCAGTGACGGTCTCGTTTCCCATTTTCGGTCGTAACACCTTGTTTGGAGCTTTCGTCTCTTTACACAAAACACATGAGTTTATATAATCTCGAACTTGCTTCGCCATTCTCGGCCAATAAAAATATTGTCGAAGTGCAGCTATAGTTCTGCCAATACCACAGTGACTCTTTACTATTGACTTGTGAGCATTTTCTATAAGTAATTCGGTTAATTCGGATGGAACCCAAAGTTTCCATATAAAATTCTCATGTATCTGTGTGCCATCAGACGGAAGTGTCTTTTTATAAACAAATGAATCTAAAATTTTTAAATCCGGAAGACTGTCTTGGTTCTCACGCACCATTTCAACTAATTGTATATATTCTTCATTCTTGAATTCGGGCGAGTTTAAATCAATCAAAGGCTTTTCATCAGTGAACATGTTGATTTCATCCATGTGTATGCGGGATAAAGTGTCCGCAACTACATTTTGCGACCCCTTACGGTGCTGAATATCGAAATTAAAAGCCTGTAGTTTTAAACTCCACCTCGCTAAACGACCACTGAGATCTTTCTGTCCCATCAGCCATTTCAACGCACTATGATCAGTAACAACAGTAAACGGCATCATCTCAATATATGGACGGAATTTCTTTATTGCACTGATCACGGCTAAGCACTCTCGCTCAGTGACACTATAGTTCCTTTCGGCATTCGTTAACTGGGCAGAATGAAAGGCGATGGGACGTTCCAAACCTTCAGCGTCTAGCTGGAACAACACTGCGCCTAACCCTAAATTGGAGGCGTCACACTGGACATAAAATCTTTTGTCGAAAACTGGATGATTCAATACGGGACTTGTGGTTAGAGCTACTTTTAATTTGTTAAAAGCCTCGATTGCATTTTGATCGAAAGAGAAAACTTTGCCCTTCTTCAAGGTGCTGGTTAAAGCAGCTGTAATCTCAGCATAATCTTTAATAAATCGCCTGAACCAAGAGGCCATCCCTAGAAACCTACGTACGTCTCTAGTGGACTTCGGAATCGGAATATCAGTAATTGAGTTAATTTTGGAAGGATCTGGTTTTAATTTACCTTCGCCAACAATATACCCCAAATATTTAAGTTCTCTGCGGCAAAATTTCGACTTCTTCAGATTGATGGTCAGGTTCGCTCTGGACAACATTTCACCTACCTTACGAAGCAGCTCGACATGTGAATCAAAGTCTGGAGAGACTACTAGCAAGTCGTCGAGGTATACGAAAACTTTGTTCTTCAGTTCCGGTGAGATCACTCTATCCATTAACCGACATAACCGTTGGGCTGCATTGCATAACCCAAACGGCATGACAGTGAATTGATAGTGTGGTCTCCCCGGCACTGTGAACGCAGTCTTCGGACGGCTTTCTATTGCCAGAGGAACCTGCCAGAATGCATCCTTCAGATCGATGCTCGATATGAAGTACGTGTCTTGCAGTCGGCCTAACAAAGCATCAATAAATGGCAGCGGATATGCATCTTTCACCGTGACTTCATTCAACTTACGGGCGTCTAAACATAGTCGATTTTTTTCGCCTCTACGCACTAAGGTGACTGGAGAATTCCATGGGCTTGTACTTGGTTCAATAACACCTAGACTCAACATGCGATCAAGTTCCTGATATATAAGATTTTCGACAGCTGGAGAAACTGGATAATGTCGCTGCTTTATTGGGACAGCATCCCCTGTATCAATCACGTGCTCTTCCAGATTTGTCTTTCCGAGACCATGCTTATCGGAATCAAGGAAACTTTCTTTAGCTTTCTCAAGTAAAGCTAATTCATCATCGGATAAGATATGCATATCAGAATCTACTTCTTTAGAACTGATCTCTAAGCTGCTAATAAGTTTTGGTGCTACACTGAATTCTTTCCAAAAATCTATACCACAATACATCGAATTCTCTAAGCCAGGCACAAGATAAACCTCCATGGTTTTCGTCTTACCATCGTACGAGAGCTCAACACTAACTTTTCCACAACAAGAAACTCGTTGACCATTCGCTGTACCAACGCTACACTTATATACAGGATTAATATTCAATTTTAATTCATCAATCAACGAAAAACAATTTTTGCCTAAGCAAGTTACCGTGGCTCCACTGTCAAAAAGAGCTAACACTGCTATGCCATTAACAAGAACTTCTCGAAAAGGTCGGGGATCATTTGATTTATTTTCGGAAAATGTGGCAGAAGAAATCGATAGTCTTTTGAAACGTCTAAGCCTATATCGTTCACGTGCCTTCAAGATACGTTTGGAAACACAAACACCAGTATTTACAGAAATTTCGCAATTAAATATTCGTTCTCGGGTCTTTAAATATTTTGCCATGCGTACGTGAAATGGTAACGTCAAATCAGGTTTGGATCTAATCAGAGGTTCAGATTGTTTTGGAGTTACTAAATTGTCAACAATAGGTGGATTTTCGGGAATATGGTCTGAATCTAGTCAGTCCACGGTCTGTGTAGAAACTGATACAGATTTAAAAGGATTGGATGGACGAGTACTCTTCTTGCAATTATTGCACTGAGGAGCTGTTATTCCTGGTGAACCGCATTTAAAACAAAACAAAGATCGTTGTGAACTGGTACATTGTTTGAAAACATGACCGTTGTCACCACAGTTCCAACAACGAGAAGTTTCAGTTTTGGGGAAACTAGTTACCTTCGGTCGCAGCTTCAACTCATCAACTTCCTTAGTGATTTCTTTATAATCGGAATCGAAAATTTCATTAACCATGCGAGATGGTGCGTTCGTCCTAACCCTAGCAACTGACTCCCTGTCTAGAAACTCTTCAGCCTTCCTACATTCATTGCGGAGCTGTTCCACAGAATAAATATCAGCACTAAACAACAGATGAGCAATTCTGGGTTTTAATCCTGCCTTGATAATATCGATAACCTCATAGTCTTGGAGTGATTGCCTTAATTGGGTGCGCAAAATAGTGATGGCGTCTATATACTGAGTCACAGTTTCATCGCGACCTTGTTTCCTATCCATCATCTGCCTCAACACATCCAAGTTTGATTGGTATCGCTGAAATTCACGGGTCATATTCAATTTAAAATTTTTCCAATTCATGTCTGGATATTGCCGAGTTTGAGCCCAGTACCACTGGTTAGCACGGCCTTCTAACAACAAATGAAAACCTTCTAATAATTCTCGCTCTGAAAATCCATAACTCTTCCGCAGTCTCTCAACTCTGAATAAAAAATCCTCAATCTGTGGAGTTTTTGTAGTACCGTCAAATTTTACGCCCCATTTGCTGATGTATGGGTATTTGGGTCTACTAAAACAATTCCTATTATCAACATTAATAAAATCATCATTTGGAATATTCGAAACGGTTGGTGCATTAGTATGAACAGGTGCAGTAGGCATTGATGGTAATTCATGCGGCCAATCAACGCTCTGGGCTGCAGGATTGGATGAAGGACCTGCATGTGGACTCGATGTTTGCGAAAGGGCGGTCTTAACAGCTATGGATACAGCTTTCTGCATCTCCTTCCTCATCAGTTCAAGCATCGATGCTTGTGTCGCTTCCAGTGCCGACTCAACTACCTCAACAATTCCTGTACTATTCATTCTCTCAACCTGCTCACCACTGTTACCAAGCATAGTCAGGGGACTAAACGATGGCGTAGTGATCGTACTACCATCTTCAGTTACCTTATTTGGATTTGGCGAATCTTCAACATCACTAGATACTGTTCGATTATTTGCTTCTACACTGGCAGTATTACCAGAGGGTACATCATCTTGCGTTTGGATTACCTGACCTGTTCGGCTATTCGACCTGGTACTAATACCATAAGTTTTTGGCTTTGCTCCAGTGCCTTGGTGCATGATGTCCAATCAAAAACAAAACGAATAAAAATTTTGAAAATCTAAACTATGTAATAAATTACTTGATCCGAAAAATAGAATTTTAATAAAACTCAAAAAAAAAATGGAAAAAAAAAATTTGCAACAGTGTCTATATTCAATCCAAGAACCAATAGATGTGTTACTGTTAATCCGTAACAAAAGCTTATAATAAAAAAAAACAAAATTATAGTCAAAACTGATTACCGATTCACAAAAATCGAAAGATCTCAAATAAATTCAAAATCACAAAAAAAATCAAAACTTGAAAATCAAATATGATCAAAATGTTTCATAAACTTTTGGTTTCTTTTCTTCTTCAGAAAATCAGATCATACAAATTCAAAAGGATATTATAAACAGTTTTGGTATCAGCCATATAAATCAACAACAACAATAAAATGAGTATATAACTATGATTAGTTATTTGCAACGCAATAATTTTCTTTTCAGAAAAAGGGAAAAAAAATAAGTGAATATCTTCAATATGTCATAAAATCACAAGCCAAATAAAATATCGCAAATTGTCTTTGACCATAAATGTCAATGGCTAATGACCATATATCTTCTATGACTTGTATTTAAATATACGATTTTGATATAATATTTTATCGCAAATTGGATATTATCATAAATACAATACTCCAATGACATATAAAATACCTTTCTATAACGTGAAATTCTAGAAAATCATTATAATTAATTATGTTGAATCACTATTGACTGTCGTCATCTAACAACAACTCAAGACAGATTCAAAGAAATCAATACAAATCAAAAAAAAAAAAAAAAAAACAAAATATGATACACCAGGATTAAACCTGGCTTCTACGTTGGGCGCCATTTTGTAACGTTCAGGGGCGTGTGTGAAACCGTAGATTGGTTTGACCATGGTGACAGGAGGCCTACTCTATCATTTTGTATCGGCTATGCTCAGTCGTCCACACACGGCTACGTACAAAAATATTTATGTATGTCACAAAGAAAATATCATCGATTATGTTTGTTGTTGTTGCAGACTCAAAATGTTGTTGTGGTGGGTACCCCTAGATGACAATGGGTACCCCTTATCCCTCCCATGGGTTCTGTAAGAACCCCCATATGGGCTTCAAAATATTTGAAGACCCCCAAAACTTTCGCTGGCTGTACCTCTTTCCTGCTTACATATCCTTCTTAAATAAATTTACTGGAACATTATTAATTTTCTTTAAATTCAGTCAAACAATTCATATTTATTCTTAAGAACAATTTATACTTAAGGATAATCTTTAGATTTACTTAAATCTATTTACATCCGTAAGTAGAATCAAATACACTAACAAAGAAATAGCAAAAATAAAGCACAATTTAATATTAGGATACATACAAAAATTATTAAGAGAATTTTTGTTTGTTAATCCCATTTCTTGTGCCAAAATGCACTAAATTTATACGCCGAATGATACCTAACACCTATTGAGCTCAATGGTTAAGGCTTAGCCCCTTTTAAATAATTTGGACTGTACCGCTTTTAAATAAAGGAAGTGGGATCAACAATTGACAAATTGAATAGAACAATTATAAAAAAAATATATAGATCTGTATGAATATATATAGGTATATATATGTTTATATATACATATATATACAAAATTTTAGGTATAAGGATTTATAAATTTAAATTGGCTTTACAAATTGCCCTTAAAGGTAAAAGAAAAAGAGATAAAAAAACTTAAACTATGATTTTTAAGAGTACGCCGTCTGCACTAACTACATCAGCTTATAAAGTTCCAAAATTGTTATGAATAAATTCATATTTGAATTTCAATTTAATTTAAAAAAAATATAGCCAAAAAGAAAGAAATCTGAAAAAAAATCAGAAAATTCTAGGTTGCTAATTTAATTCCAATAAGAATGTAGTGGAATAATTTCTCAATTGGAACACAAGGTTCCGTTACCAAAAACAATTTCACAAGGGCACTAAACACGTGGCGAAGAACCGTTACTTTTTGTAGTAGCCAAAATTTAACATTAAAATTTATATAAGTCAACATGTACATATGTACAAACTTATATACATATGAGGAAGGTTTTTTTAAAAAAAATCGTTAAAACACAAAACTAGGAACACTGGATGTATCCGGAAAGTTTCTAAAACAGCTCGGCTGACCGTCGAGGAACAGGTTGCAAAAAAAACACAGGGCCCACCCCTCCCGTCTGTGACTGAAGGAGGTGGGTAACCCGGGGATGATGATTGACTGCTTCAACTGTACCCGTGTGATTGCGTACTTACTCCGTTATTCTCCTTTAGGCATATAGGATTTTCGGCTTACCACAATTTGGGAATATGTTGATATGGTCAGATTTTGGTCTCCTTAACAGTACCGATGGGATTTGTCCTTATATTAGGTAGCACTGCCCTTTAAAGATAGAGTACGAATTGACACGCAAAAATGTCCAATAACCTAACCTTGGGTCTTAGGCGGCGTGGTTGGCGGTCTTTTTTTTTGGAACAGTGTCCAAGCAAAAATTCAGATTCTGCCAAAAAAATTGAAAGAAACACGAAAAATGTTGGCGTTAAATTCCCGCTC
This sequence comes from Musca domestica, assembly GCF_030504385.1. NCBI lineage: Eukaryota > Metazoa > Arthropoda > Insecta > Diptera > Muscidae > Musca > Musca domestica. The sequence continues at coordinate 10,714,551 of NW_026712328.1, read as the reverse complement.
ATGCTAAGGAATCTCCTTAAAATCTCACCTTTATTATTAATCAAAACGAATTTATTCGGCACACAAACACTACGTTATCCACAATGATGGGTAACTTCAAATTATAATTGGAGAGGAGAATACCGGCTCTGACTGGTGTTAAATTGCAATTAAACTTTTCTTTTCCTCTAATGGCTTTTAGTTGTGCTGCTTCAAAAAACTTTTCTGCAATAATGCAATTTTTAAAAGTTGGCTGCAGTGCGCCATCGAATTGATAGGTTGCCATAGATCGAATAAAGTTGACACCTGATGTCAGGGCTACCAACGACTGCGCACAATGAGGACGTTTTTACGCCGTCGCTTGCGTCGTCGGGTTGTGGTAGGTTATCACAACAATTGTACCGTTCTTGGAGCAACATCCATGCAGTTGCGTAGTTGTCCTCTGTCAAGGCTAAGTGGCTTATGAGTTTTCCAGCCTCGCCCGACAAATTTGTTTTTAAGTACCACATCTTTTGGACATTAGGAAGATGCTGCTTATATACCATCTCCAGAAAGAGTTCATAGAACAGACGCCACTTCAGACAATCCTCATTGAATTGAGGGATTGTTACCTTTGGTAGTTGTCTTGATTCAGCCCGATTCTCGAAGGATCCTCGACCTGTTGCCAAATTTCATCGTACAGGCCTGTAATTTGACTCCACAGCCCTTTAATCGACTCTTCTTTTATCACATAGACTTGTTTTGACTGTCCCGTTTCTATATTTTCCACCGAGGCGACCGAGGGCTGTCATTCTCGACTTCACCCTTCGGGCCAGTCCCTCAACTTGAGCCGACGCAGGTTCCTTAACCTGGGCTGATGCTTGGGGTTCTGAATCATTTTCTGGCGATCTTGCCTTTGCGGGTTTATCTGGATTGACCTTGGCAGACTTCAGCTTCTCCAACTCCGCCTTATATAGTCCACTGTTGCATTGAACTTTTCTCCTATGGCCTGGTGCAGATTCTCCGCTATATACGGATCATCCTCTGCCAATGATGGATCTTTGCGGATTTGGTTTTCTGCCATTTCAAACGTCTGCCAAAGCTGCTCTAGCTCCTTACGCTTGCCAATGTAGAATTCCTCAGTTCTTCTTTCAAGCGGTGCCTTCCTAATTGTCGCTATGAATTTTTCGAAATTACTGCCCCTTACTTCTTGTTGGACTATTAGGTCTTGAAGCGATGCCATTGTTGATATTTAAATTTTTTCCAAAGAAATTTGTGTACAAGATGCGTGTGTATCCCGTCTGACAAAACCGGATATATGTTGCCAAGTCCTTTACCACTTGTGGGGCAGAAGGCTGTGTTTAACGACACGTATCACGATCAACCTCTTTTACCACTTGTGGGGTAAAAGAATGTGTGTAAACGAACGCGTATTACGATTCAAATCATTTACCACTTGTGGGGTAAAAGGATGTGTGTTAACGAACGCGTATTACGATCAAAATTCTTTACCACTTGTGGGGCAAAAGGATGTGTGTAAACGAACGCGTATTACGATTCAAATCCTTTACCACTTGTGGGGCAAAAGGATGTGTGTAAACGATCTTGTTGGGGTCCCCAAAAAATGTTAATATAAATCGGACCTAGTGGGATTCAATTCAAACACATAAATTTGAACTTACACTTACAGTCCTTAAAATTCTCCTTACAAGCACATAAAAGACAACTGATTAACTCTTTATTATTTTCATTCCTTTATACAAATAATTTCTTAACATAATTGATTACTTGTATAAAGTAAAACTAGGTCAAATATTATTAATACAAAGTGTATAAATGAAATTGTTAAATATTGAACCTAAATAAACGTTAATAAATGGCTTACATGAAAATGCTGAATTAACAAACTAGAATAAAGCTGTAAATACGTCACAACTAAACTACAACTTAAATATAAATATGTATGTAAATACGTATGTGTTAATAGGTAATAATAATACAAAATGTTCGATAACAGAAATCTATAAAATTCAATTTTTACCTAAAGTTACTTACAGTTTGCACATTTTTATAGAAAATAGGTATGTCTGGTTACCCTTAAATTTGTAAGAATTGCTGATTGTCTGCAAAAGAGAGCTATTTGAGAGAATAATTTTGACAGTTCATCCACTGATAGTTTGTAAATTCTTGCTGAACAAATTTCTTCTTGCAATCACTTACAAATCTTCTTCTCCCTCCGATGATTTATGTATTTTCAATTCTTTCAGTTTTTTCATGGACGGTTCCAAACATTTCTATACATGAATACTCTAAATAAACATTTGGACAAACAATTAAAAATCAACCAGACACACCTAATATTAGATCATCAGCTGATTGAAGATCAGCTGCATACATGGCAGAAGAATACAGGTAGATGCATCAACGCTTGGGAGCATTGACATGTCAAAAAAATGTAAATGTTTTTTAAAATATAAGTAGATTTTAATAAGTTTTCTTATACGACGTCATTCGGAGGTTATTATAATTCGTGCTTTCCAACAATTTTTACAAATTTATATAATTTTTCATTCAACATTTTCAATTTCAAAATTGGTTTGACAGTTCATTGTCCCAGCAGCTGTGCCGATGCGTCTACCTATATTCTTCTACCATGGCTGCATATTAACAATTTTTAAGTGCCCAGCATACGTTAAAATGCATGACATGCAATTTGGTGGTGTTACGGTACGTTTACATATAAATGAATTAACCCACTGGATTTGGATTAAAATTGTCATATCCATTACTTATACTTCAAACAAATTACAGACATTCTCGCTCTCTTCGTAACATTTGAGACCGTGAGCAAGTCTCTCGCATAATTTCAATCTGTTTTTATTTTAAACATTCCGCCTTCTCATTCACGCAATGTAGCGTAATCACATACGTCACCGTTAAGTTAGAACAAGACAACAATAGTTCTAAGCATGGTAAAATGAAGAGAAGGTAGATCAACTTTGAAAAAATTGCAAGTATAGAGGTCTACCTGTTTGGCTTGTAATGTCAGAATTACTATCAAAACAATAAAAAAAACAAACAACTTGTTGCATTGATTTTGAATAAATAATTTAAAACCGCGAAAACTGAATGAATGGTCAAAATTTCTTTTCAATATCATGTTCTATATAAATCTTATGGTTTATTTCGCGACAAAAACTGTAGATTTTGTCGATGCATTCGTTGCAATAAGCATTTTGAAAACACCCGAATTTGAATATTTTCTGAACAATTTTTTATTATTGAAAAGAAGACACACACATAAGCAAATGAAGTTGACATGTTAAGCCAGAAAAATAAAAAAATTTAAATCATATGGTAGTTCTGCCCTACCTTGAATTCATTGTACCATGGTTCTAAGTATACCATGTTAACCATTCGCTTTGTAAACCCATCATAGAAAGAAGAAGAAGACTCAAATAAAGAATTACTTACTTACACTGTCTTTACACGGTGCAATTTTTAGCTGGCATTTTTATCAATTCTCTTTTAAAATTTCTGCGTAAATCTTCGCGCCTTTACACGGTGGCATTTTACGATAATAGTGCTTGGCATTTTTTCAGACATTTTATTTTATTCAGCATTTCGTATAGAGCTAATTGTTTGTAACAGATATTTATAAAGAAGTGATTTAAAATTAAATGTGTGAATCTAAAGAAGAAATGGTGGAAAAAGTTATTGAGGTGTTAAATATTGCATTATTAACTTTTATTTTAACTTTCTTTTTTTACTTTTTAATACTTCCAATTAATTTTCATATAATTCAATCACTAAAAACATCACATCACAATAAAAGAAACGCATCAAAAATTACAATAAAGAAACGATATGAAATGTCAAAATCAAAAAAAAAATCGGAAGAAGCAAAAAGAGAAATGCAAAGAAAATGTAGCAGTGTAACACTGCCTTTACACGGTGACATTTTTTAACCATGCCATTTTTTTTTGTTGGTAAAAGGTGTAGAGAGACAAGGATAGAAGAAAAAATGGCACGATAAGCCACCGCACAGGGTTACATGCCATTTTCTTTGCATTTCTCTTTTTGATTCTTCCGAATTTTTTATGATGTTGATATTTCATATCGTTCTTTTATTGTAATTTTTGATGCGTTTCTTTTATTGTGATGTTATGTTTTTAGTAATTGAATTGTATAGTGAATTATATGAAAATTAATTGGATGTATTAAAAAGTAAAAAAAGAAAGTTAAAATAAAAGTTAATAATGCAATATTTAACACCTCAATAACTTTTTTCCATCATTTCTTCTTTAGATTCACACATTTAATTTTAAATCACTTCTTTATAAATATCTGTTACAAACAATTAGCTCTATACGAAATACTGAATAAAATAAAATGTCAGAAAAAATGCCAAGCACTATTATCGTAAAATGCCACCGTGTAAAGGCGCGAAGATTTACGCAGAAATTTTAAAAGAGAATTGATAAAAATGCCAGCTAAAAATTGCACCGTGTAAAGGCAGTGTTACTTCAAATAAACCATTTGTAGTAGGTTAACCCTGAAAAAATTTCTAACGTAAACTAAACATTAGTGAAAATTTGTATGTATGGGTCACACCTACGATGCATGAAGCATATTCTCATTGGCGACGTTTTTTCAAAGGCAATGGGTGCGTACAGCTGTTGGATACTGGGAAAACTGTTCATTCTTTAAATATTTTTTAAATAAATTTTCGAGCGCGATTTTTTTCTGTACCACTTTTTCATCCAGATACTGTTATTTCTTTTTTTAAACACATGACCAAAATTGCCAAAAAATTATCGTTCTTTATCAACATTGACTGCACAGCACGAAATCAAAAGTAAAATGAATGCCTGAACCATGTCATGTACACGTACACGATTTTGATGTCATGCATTTTGACCGTCTACAAGCATTTTACATCGGTCGCAAAACAATGATTCCATTATTTTTTAGATAATAAGCATTCAAATTTGTATTCATGACCGAATTATTACAAGATTGCAGCAAAACAACAAGAAATGCAATTCATATACAACCACATAGATAATGGTTTATTGGAAAGTTAAGCAAAAATGTTAGGTTTTAAGGAGCAAGTTGAGTTTAGGGGCTGTGCTCTGATCATTTTGAAATTTTTACCACAGGTAGGTATTTTTAAACTGATTACGGCAATATAAATTTTTTGTGGGGGAAATAACCGGTTACCCGGTTATTGGACCCGAAAGTTCAGATACAATGTTCGGTTTTTATCCGGTTCCACTGAACCGATACAAACAAAATGGGTATCATTGGAAAGCTTATGAAAATACCTATCCAACAAGTGGTCACATGAACCGGTTACAAGAACCGGTTCCAGAGTAATGCAAGAAAATTGATATTTTTTACCAGTACTTTTTGAAAAACCCATAAAAACTCAAAAATGGACCCATTATAAGGTATTAAAATCTACATACCGTATTATAGCCAACAATATTGCCTTTCCAAAATGGTATCATACATGTTGATATCTTTTGTAGTTCCGAAGATATTAGTGATAGAAGTCATTAATTTGCAATTTTTTCTCCAGTCAAATGTATCTAACCTCTATAGCATTTTTAAACAGCCGGCCTTCGGCCGGGGTTTGAGATTTTCTTCTCTGGGGTATGTCCAACACCGGCTACGCGATCGCTAGTTTTTCTTAACATCGTAATCTTTGTAGGTAGCCGGCCTTCGGCCGGGGCTTGAGATTTTCTCCTCTGGGGTATGTCCTACACCGGCTACGCGATCGCTAGTTTTTCTAAACATCGTAATCTTCGTAGGTAGCCGGCCTTCGGCCGGGGCTTGAGATTTTCTCCTCTGGGGTATGTCCAACACCGGCTACGCGATCGCTAATTTTTCTAAACATCGTAATCTTCGTAGGTAGCCGGCCTTCGGCCGGGGCTTGAGATTTTCTCCTCTGGGGTATGTCCAACACCGGCTACGCGATCGCTAATTTTTCTAAACATTGTAATCTTTGTAGGTAGCCGGCCTTCGGCCGGGGCTTGAGATTTTCTCCTCTGATGTATGTCCAACACCGGCTACGCAATCCATAGTTTTCTAAACTTTTATAATTAAAACACCTTTTATTCTTAATCAATTTTTTTATACTTTTTCTTAATAAATAACGCTAAATTACAAACTATATGAACAAATTAGGAAACAAACTTAAATTAGAAATAACAATAACAATAACAAATTTAAATATTAAAAATTAAACAATTAAACAATTAAAATTTTCCTAGGTGCGCCTTCTTTTTTGAGGTGGTGCGTCCTCATCTTCTGAACTATCGGACTCCTCAGGAGCACTCACCTCCAATACCATATAGGGTTCCGCTGAATCCATTTGGAATTCCTGCCTTTGCTTTTCAACTTTACTATTTGTGGGGTCATAAAGTTGACCAGCAAAGCGCAGGAATTCCTCAAATGGATTTTTCAGATTTGCGTGACACCACCTCAAGAATATAAATTTCTGTATATAACCGTTGAAAAATATTTTTCTACGGTTATATGCAGAAAGTGATACCTTGAGGTGGCGCCACAAACCCTCTATGGTATTAGTGTGGTGCCCCGTTTCGGGATCCACAAAATGTTCAGAATGGTTCACCTTTCGATGGGTGTACCCCTCCTCATCCAAGGTATCATAAGCCTACAAAAATAATATTTATTATAAAATAAATATGTCAAGATATTATATATTCTTACCTTCCAAAAATCGGAAATAATCACGGAACCGGGTCTTACATACTTTTTAATGAGGGGCAGCAAGGTTTCTTTCGAGCGGTCTTGAACGGGAACAATAAAGCATTTATTTGTTTCCCGTTCAACACCGCCGAAAACCCATTGCCCCTCAACAGGATGGCCACGGTGGTACTTCCTCTTTCCGATTTTAGACTCGTCGATCTCGACAATTATTCCAGGGCCGCCTATTTGCAATTGCGTCTGGAATGAACTAAAGACAACAACTTCTCTACAGAAGTTGTTCCAGTCCACTGCAGTCCGCTTATCAATTTTCGTCTCCCGTATTATGTCTTTGAGAGGGCCTCCCCTCTCAACCCACATAAAACTGAAGACGATAATTTGGCAAATTGAGAGATGCGAATTATCAAAAAACGTTCCTTTTCGTAAGGAACGTTTCAGATTACAACTCCCAGTTCGACGGCCCCGAAACTTCTTCTGACACCTAAAAATAAATATAATAAGAACTTGAAATTTATAAAATATAATTTACTTACCTCCAAATCCACCCATCGCAACAATCAACGTATGGACCCAGCTCCATGCAATGCCCACGATTGCATTTTAATTGTCCAACATCAGGAATTAATCCCCACTTCTGCAATTGGTGGAGGGCACCTTCAGATAACGCTCCACTGCGTTTATAATCGAAAATTTTATAAATTTCCAAAAGTTCGACACTTTCCATTGTAACGAAAATTTTAATTAAAAACTAGCTAAATTATAACGGTACTTTTTAGATATTCCTTTTCCACCCACATTCGCAGAAATTCTTTGTATCTTAATTCCCTTTCTACTCAGTTTCGTGAAAAGGAATGCAAAAAATGACGTTATATTAAAAGCACTTTTTAATCAACACCGAATTCAAACCAAAACAGATTAACAAAAACGTTAAACCCGACATAAAACTTGGCTTCACTCATACTACTTTCATAAGTAACAACTTTAAAAGCCAATATCTTCGGAATTACAAAAGATATCAACATGTATGATACCATTTTGGAAAGGCAATATTGTTGGCTATAATACGGTATGTAGATTTTAATACCTTATAATGGGTCCATTTTTGAGTTTTTATGGGTTTTTCAAAAAGTACTGGTAAAAAATATCAATTTTCTTGCATTACTCTGGAACCGGTTCTTGTAACCGGTTCATGTGACCACTTGTTGGATAGGTATTTTCATAAGCTTTCCAATGATACCCATTTTGTTTGTATCGGTTCAGTGGAACCGGATAAAAACCGAACATTGTATCTGAACTTTCGGGTCCAATAACCGGGTAACCGGTTATTTCCCCCACAAAAAATTTATATTGCCGTAATCAGTTTAAAAATACCTACCTGTAGTATAAATTTCAAGTCAATCCGAGCACAGCCCCTAAACTCAACTTATGCCGGTTTTAATGCATTCATATCCTTCCTCTCAATGTTTGGATGTCAACAGTAAGTACAAATCCTGGAACACTTCAAGAAATCGATAGGAAGTAGTGGAAGAAACAACAAGGGATATTGAAATCAAATATACATATTCATATGCAAAGTTTAAAAACATGGATAATGCGGTTTCACATTTTCTATACCTCGAAAAAAGTTTTCGTATCATCGGCGTTGACGTTTTGTAAAGTATATCAACTTTTGCCTCCAATTATCGGGAAAAGTTCACATTGTACTGACGTGATATATATTGTATATACTTGATATATATCAAACAAGTAAAAAAAGGCCTGGCCGAACTTTTTATACCCTCCACCACTATGATTAGCAAAGTGAAATGAATGATCAAAGATGTAGAATACCTTATACATTAATACTTAGTATGTAAATCTGTTTTAATCGAAATAAATAATAACTTAAGTAGCGAAACCCATATAATTTTGTATTATGGGGGCTTTACCTAAACGTGGACCAATATAGCCCATTTTTAATTAGTCTGTATATAAAACAAACTTTTGCGCCAAAATTTCAACAAAACGCCTCATAATTTTATTCTAATCAGTAATTTGTACACCTTTTGGGGTCTCCGACGAATATTTCGAGGTGTTGCAAACGGAATGACAAATTTAAAATACCCTCCATTGTATGGTATATGGGGCACTATAGTGATTTACTCCCATTGGATTTCAAGTATAAGACTACCAAATGTAGTGTCAAAATGCATTGTTGTGATTGAAATCAGAGAAAAGATAATAGCCAAAAAATGTAAACAAATTTTGACATTTCATCTGGTTACAATTTGCAGGAACAACTTGTAATTGCGCCATGTCTGAAATAGATTAAATCGTAGTAGTTTTTGCACTATTATGATTTCACTTCTTTGGATTCCAAAAGGTGGACTTACTAAACGACCTTATGTAGGTTATGTTTAAACACAAAACATCTTATGGGATTTTACACTAATATTACAATTGCTGCTACTTTCAATTTTTAAATGTGAACATTTAAATTTTGGTGCGTATGCGGTTGCTTCTTTCCGGAACCTTATAGGATCTACTACATTTGCAATATTTTGGATATCATAAAAAAAGTTATCATATGCTCTGTTCCAGAGTCTGCAAAAAACTACTAGTTTTGCAATTTGTTTAAGTATCATGAAAGGATAATCAGTTATCGTAGTAAAAACGTTATCATTCTTTTATTATTATTTAATAACATCTGCAACACAAAATAAGAACACAATAATTAACAAGTAAAAAAGCAATAAGTTCGGCCGGGCCGAACTTTGAATACCCTCCACCATTTGGAACGAATTAGAAAATTTTCAAAAAAAAAATCCATTAAAAATTCTTTTAAAATCTTTAAAATATCTAATATAGGAAGGTGCCGATATGGGGGGATATACGATATTGTGGACCTATAAAGACAAATCTATGTCTGCGTGTAAAGTACTCACAAGGAACTCCTTGTGTGGATTTTCAGATAATTCCATTGGAAAAAGTGGCTAAAATCATCAAAATACGGAATATAGGGGAGTACCGTTATATGGGGGATATACAATATTGTGGACCTATATAGACAATTCCGTTTCAGGGGTAATGTGCTTACAAAGAACTCCTTGTGTGGATTTTCAGACAATACGATTGGTAAATGTGGCTAAAATCATCAAAATACCGAATATCGCGCGGTATCGTTATATGGGAGCTATACGTTATCGTTAACCTATATAGAGAATTCTCGGTCGGGGGGTAAAGTGCTGACAAAGAACCCCTTGTGACCATTCCGTTGAAAACTATGGCTAAAAACATCAAAATACCGAATATCGGGGGTACCGTTATATGAGGGCTATACGATATCGTGGACCTATATAGATAATTCTCTGCCGAGGTATAAAGTACCCACAAGGAACTCCTTGTGTGGATTTTCAGACAATTCCGATGAAAAATGTGGGTAAAATCATAAAAATACCGAATATCGGGGGTACCGTTATATGGGGGATATACGATATCGTGGACCTGTATAGACAATTCTCTCTCAGGGGGTAAAGTACTCACAAGGAACTACTTGTGTGGATTTTAAGACAATTCCATTGAAAAATGTCCTAATACTGTACCAAGTGAAGCTTTATGTTGGGATATCGATTCCGCACCAACTTTAAAATACCGATCGTGAGATATTTTTTTTTTGTATGAATAAATCTGGATTAATCAATAAATCCCTATAGGGATTAATTACCTGATGTTTGTTTTTGTATGTATAGTAGAGTATCCAATTAATCGGGGTTAGTCTTTGTTCGTCTAAAAAATTAATCTACTTTGGGGTTTTTAATTTGTTCGATTAATTGTTTAAGAGTCTTAAATTGCTCGAATAATTCGATTTATCCTATAAGTCGAACAACTCGAATTTAGCGTGATTTTTTTTAAAAACGAACCTAAAATAATAATTCATGTAAAATCAACAACGCTTAATAAAAATAAAAAGGTACATACAAAATGAGATCCCGGTATTACATTAATATCCCGTTGTATACGATATTATGGACCTATATAGACAATTCCCTTTCAGGAGGTTAAGTGCTCACAAAGAACTTCTTGTGTGGTTTTTCAGACAATACCATTGGAAAATATGGCTAAAATCATCAAAATACCAAATATCGGGGGGTACCGTTATATGGGGGATATACGATATCGTTATCCTATATTGATAATTCTCTTTCAGGGGATAAAGTACTCACAAGGGAATTTCAGATAATTCTATTTAAAAATGTGACTAAAATCATTAAAATACCGAATATCGGGGGGTACCGTTATAGATATAGCCCATCTTCGAACTTGACCTGCCTGCAAGCAAAAGAGAGATCTGTGCAAAATATTATCTTCCATCTTAATTCGTTTTGACTGTAGCGTGATTACAACAGACGGACGGACAGGGTTAAATCGTCTTAGAATTTTACGCTGCTTAAATGATTATTTCGATGAGTTACAAACGGAATGACGAATTTAATATACCCTCCATACTATATATGGTAGAGGGTATAAAAAATAAGAATTTATTTAACACGTTGAGTGCCGTGTGTTATTTTCTACGGCACTACACTAAAGTGGATAAATACTATACTATGGCACCTAAAAAAAGGTCATTTTGTTTAACTTTGAGAATTTTCACTGCATTTTTATTTTGTAGCTTCCCATTTCTTCATGCGGGAACTGCGACTTAGGCGAGTTGCTTCATTTTTTTTTTCCTGGCATTCAAGTTTGTTTGCTTCACTATTAGCTCGTAAACTTCTTCCGTAAACATTACTTTGAAAATACCTGCTGGCATTATTGAACTCGAGTTCACATTGGCTAAGACTGGTGAAGCGGCAGTGTCAGCGAATATAAATGTTTTTAGCGAACTTCCAGTTCCCATAAAAATATTGAACATCCATTTTGCGCTACGAACTGTACTTTAGAGAGACTACACAAAAAAATAAATAAAAATAAAATATAATCATGTGACAGCCGGCGGTATACATGGCACCAAAATAAAATTGTATGATCTAAGTGCTACATGGACAGCCGGCTGTCACGCTATATAACGGTACAAACAACACACATAAACAAAAATCTATTTTCACAAATAACTTTTGTATCACTAAAGAATAATTTTTACCTGTTATTAATTATTGACACCTTAATAATATATTTTGAGTTTGTACGGTGGCACTCAACGTATATGTGGTTAGTACAACTTATGGAAAAAATAGTCTTCATATAACAGTTTTCATTTAAGTGGTAATTTTCGAAAGTTTTTTTTTGGAAAATTTCAAGTTACTAAAGCTTCTGGCCACCGAACATAGCTTTTTTACTTGTTCCTTTATGATATAGAAAAAATCCAAACTTTTAGAATCCTGCAGGTTCTGGAACAGAGCAAAAATCTTACTAAGAAAATGTAGTCAGTCGAAATTATAGAAATATTGAGCTATCAATTAGACATATTTTTGTGCAAGAGGGTTAGTGTAGACCGATTTCATTTCTTCCCATACGAATGGTTTTTGTTACAGATCTAGGTCTTTCTCCGTCAGTGACCAATCCTCAGTTAATACACTTGGCAACTAGCTGTGTGTATAAATTGCTATTTGAAATAATCGATTATTTCAATTAATCGAAGGAGAATTCACCATGCAATTACATCGTTAATTGAGGGTAAAAACCTCTAGTTATATTTTATATTATTGTTATATTGAATGGGGTTATATTAATTCAGCACTCAGCAGTCTGTCTTAAAACTAGATTTGTAAATTCTAAATTATATATGTATATCATTTTGCAATTAAATGAAATCTTTAGCAACTGAAATTAAACCTTTTGAAACGGGAATTAAACCTTTTGCAAGAATGCTCTATATACATAAGAGATCTGCTGTAAAAATTACACAAGCTGAAATGCGGGATTCTTTACTAGGTAAGATGAATAGCTATAACTAAATAACAATAAAATAAAGCAAAATTTTGCATCTCTGTCCTGCTTATTTAAACTATGATAATATGGTCCAATTTTTCTTTCAATTTCTGATTTAGCCTTAAGTATTAAAAATATTTTATATTTAATCATTTTAAATGAAATTTATAATCTTTTCGGTTGCAGAAGGTTCAATTTCAAATTCAAAAATATTCATTTCAATTACAAAGGGTTTGATTCCAATTTGCAAATGCTTTAACGCCGGAAATCAGAGCTAGTTCCCGGTTTCATATCCTGATGCTATGCATCGATATAATTAATATTGTCTTTAATTGCTTTTTATTAATTACATTGTTTTCCATAATGTTTATTCGCTGTAATGTAATTTTCACTGCAATATAGTACTGAACACACAACATCTTGAAACCAGCCAACACGAAATAATCATTACTTCATTCCCTAACTACCAGCTTTTCAGCTAAAATTCTTTTCCTCGAGTTAAATGGAATTTTTTTATACAAAAAAGGTTGTAGCTAATATATACCAATAAGTTTGTAATTTTCGAAATTTTACCTAAATCAAATAAAACTCAGAATTTATATCAGGTATTAATTGATAAATGAAGAAATCTTATAAAAAGTGTATAATGGTGACATCGTGTGATTATACTTAACCTTTCGACTCGAATTCCGCGTGTACCAATAATAATTTTTATTATCAAAAGTACAGCCTACTAAAAGCGTGATTGAGAAGGCTACATTGGAAGCTCTATTACTCTCTGAGAGGGCAAAACATTGTCATTCTACCATAATCTGAAAGAAATTATTGGCGTGGCTGATGTTGGTCTTGAGTTTCAAGAACTTTTCCCTATCAAGTAGACTTCAAAAAGTATGCAGAAAGGAAGAAAATTGTAATATCATCTGAAAAGCTAGATAACCAATCATCCTAATCTAACAAACTAACTGACAAATGTAGGGACTTTAGACAAAATTTTAGATGGGTGCATATCTTAAGTCGAAGATATGGTGGGTTTTTGAGCACTGACTCCCGAATATCCGAGGAGGATAGTTGATGTGGGGATTGATCATTTTGTGTCTTCTTCTGTTTAATTGATCCACTGGAGAGTTTCAACTGTCATCGGTAATATGATAGATCAATTGTTTTTACATTTTGTTGTTTATTTTTTTGTTTACCAAAAAGGAAGTCTATAAAAAAAATTATATACGTAATTTAAAGCCAATGTCACAAAACTAATCAATCAAACATTTTTAGGATAATGAGTTATCAGCACTTGAATTGTTTTGGATTGCAACTTATTTACTGCTACCGATTAGTTGTCCAGATAAATCAGAATAAAAGTCACATGTAAATTACATGCTGGTTGGTTCTTAACGATAGTCTTTTTGAATAACAATCAATAGAATGAGTTTTGCTATTTTTTATCAATCGCTATTTATAACGATAATTTAGTTTGTTTTATTGTTTCAAATCCTCGTATAGGAACTTTACACTATTTATAATTGAGTTTAAAAATGTTAGATAGATGCAAATATATCTCTTATTCTCTATCATTTGAAATACGTTTGTGAATTTGTCTTCATAACGGAGAAAACCACCCCCCCAAACTCAAATTTTGAGAACGTCCGTTGACGTCAATATGTCAGCGACAAAGAATGTTGGTATTGATTGTAGATACAAGTTGTTGGAAGAACAAAACATGGTGCTATTGTCGGAATACAACAGAAATTGTCTTGAAAGTCAGTTATATAATATCTCCGAATGGTCAACCTGTAAAAGACATTGCTCTCTAGCAGAGATAAGAAAATAAAAGATTAAGCCAGGCAAAATAATCGTGATAGACCGCAAGGACCTTTTATAAAATCTTACAATACACGTATTAATGTACGAAATCTTTCCCAGGAAAGATTCCAAAATAATAGTTCTGATTGGGAAACTGTTAGAGAGAATGGGGTGGAAGCTAGTTTCCTGATATACAAAAACGTCCTGGTAAAACTTCTAAACGAATAATAGATTACGATCATATTAGCCGCATAGTAGAAAACACGGTAGCGAAGATGATACAAAATTTAAATTTGACACACTCTACAGCAGAAAAAGGTAACAACCATTCCCAAAATGTCTTTTTTTTGAATAGAGATTCCATATCAAATGTAACACCCGGAATTAATATTCTCTGAAATAATAACAGAAATGTTGCGTGACTTGATAAAACTGTGAAAAAAGAGGAATTAATTCAAATTCTTACCCGCAATTTGCAAAAAACTAAGCTCCTTTCTGAATCCAGAGCCCAATAAAACACCACCTTTACAAAATTTGAATGCCAAATTCAATACAATTAACGGCATAGATTCAAACCCCAAAATTTCCATTCTTCAACATTTATACCCAAAACCATATAGTTAAATTAATTAAGAATAGTCTCATATTTCCTTTTCATAAAAGGTGGGAAAACTATGTAAAACGAAGAAACGAAATTTATGAAGCTTCAGCTTTAATATGTTTCATAGAAATAAACCGAAAAGATTAATTATTTCCTAATTCGAAAAAACGAGAACAAAATTGATCCACCATAAAATTAAGGTTGACGAGCAACCCCCGTACAACAAAGATATTACCCCAGCTGTAGAAAAATGAATGTATCAAGACGTGGATGTTATCTCTGTGGGTAATTGAGCCCTCTTCTTCATCTTGGAGCTCACCAATGAGGTTGGTTTTTAAACCGAATAAAATTCGCCTCTGCCTGGCTGCCAGACGCCTAAATTAGGTGACAATAAAGGACACGTATCCTTTACCCAGCATCAAGGTTATTTTTTAGGCTCTCTAAAGCTCATATTATCACAAAGCTAGGTCTAAAAAATACCTACTGGCTAATTGGTGTTACCGAGTACTCGAACCTTTTTACAGTCCCCGGGAAACCTCTCTACCAATTCCTTGTAATACCTTTCGGGTTCGGCAAATATGTGTAGACTAGCTCATTACCCCCCTGAAGCTGGAAAAACTTCTCAGTAGTGAACCCATTCTCTCGAATCTAGAATTCACAAAGAAGTTCTTGCATTGTGATGCACGCGATGTCAGCTGATGAAATTGCTTCCATTCAAATTACCGAGCCAGAAAGCGCACTTTGATACTAAAGAAAACATGAATTTGCCTAAAAAAAAAAAAAAAAATCTCTAGACCCTTTTAGCGAGTGTAAGTAGATATATTATATAATAGACCCCTATCCGCGTACCAAGCAAGGATATATAGAAATTTGGATTATATTGGATAATCTAACAAAGTTTCATTGGCTTCATTTCATTATATTTTTGAAACATGTGTTATATATATATGATGTACCCGAAACACTTTAAAGTGACAACGGCTCACAATTTAAAGCCAACGATTTCAATGCACTTTTGACTTCTCTAGGTATAATACATCCACAATCAAATGCTTCGGAGCATGTAAACCGTTCCATAATCGCTGGAATATGGAATTATGGGACCGATACATGACCTTTATTGATTGCTCGTTAAGGAACACCACTCATCAAGCTATTAAAAGTTCCCTGTATAGAGCACTTTTTGGACTTGATATGGTTACCCATGGGAGTTCATACAAACTCCTTAGGGCTTTGGATAGTCTCAATGAACCGAGTGTCAAAAAAGTCGTGATGATGAACTTCAAGTAATAAGAGTCAAATTAAGAGAACGCCTAGCTCAATCACATGAGACAAAGGCTAATTAATATAATTTTCAGTAGGTGGTGACGTTTTCCCAAGGAATTTCTCTGAGTTGTCAAATTGGGAAGTTTAACTCAAAATTGGCCCGTTATTTATCAAAGCGAAAGGCAAGGAGGTAAATGGTGATAATTATTACGTCTTACAGGACATTGACTGTAATAATACAGGAACGTACCATGCTAAGGATGCTAAGTCATACTTCTCCCCCTAATACTACAACAACGATGAAGCAGTACGTGGTTTGTAATAACATTTTTTTAAAAATTTAAATATTATTAATTTTTTTTCGAAACACTGTTTATTTAACGCGCTATTCACTGCAATATAGTACTGCACACACAACATCTTTAAATCAGTCAACAACACGAAATAATCATTACTTCATTCATTAACTGCCTGTTTTTCAGCTGACAGCGGCTTAACGCGTAGGCATCGTGACTGCAATAATAGATTCTAAAACTCCTTTCCTCTGTAACCTTCCTCGAGTTAACTTGAATTTTTCTTTTCCACAAAACAAGTTGTATCCAATATACTATTATATTATATACTCAGTATTTATATTAAGTAATAATAATAAATCTTATAAAAAGTGTATAATGGTGATATCGTGTGGATTTATTTATTGTTTTTTTTTTTAGTCTCATCTTCAGAGTACTTCACCTTTCGACTCGAATTCCGCGTGTCCCAATAACCATATTTATTAACAAAAGTAGAGCCCAATACAAGCGTGATTGAGAAGGCTACTTTGAAAAAGTTAGAAGCACGGGACTCTCAAAACGACTCGCACATCTAGTACATGTGGAAATTCCAAAGTAGATGGATGTGAGATCTTCCAATCAAACGAAATTTACGGTCTATAATCCCGACGAAATTTTATCGGAAGAAATCACCGACATTCTACCATAATTTGAAGGAAATTATTGGCGTTGCTCATGTTGGTCTTAAGTTTCAAGAACTTTTCCCCATCTAGTAGACCCCAATAAGTAAGTAAGGTCATAATCTGTTTAGTTTTAACCTCTAAATATACTATTACCAACATCATTATTATCTACAGAACTGTCCTGATGACCCTGGGTTTTGCTTTCCAAATGTGTTCCCATAATCCAGTGTAAATCATCGTAATCCAGGGTAAAATACAATTAATTGCATATCAGAAACCACCTTAATTTAATCTATTATTTCATCTTTTCCAATCATCATAATTAAAATAGAAAAACAAGTAAAAAAGCTGTAAGTTCGGCCGGGGTAATCTTTGAATACCCTCCACCACTTGGAACGAATTTGGCAATTCTCACAAACAATAAAATTCGTTAAAAATTCTGTTAAAATCTTAAAAATACCAAATGTAGGCGTTATATTAGGGTCTATACGACGAGGTGGACCTGCATAGCTAACTTTCGTCATACCCCATTACAATATCCAAATGCGAAACTTAAAAAAAATCGGTGAATAATATAGCTAAAATCATCATCAATACCGTTATATGGGAGCTATACGAAGACGTGGACCTGCACATAAAATTTCCTGTCTTTGGCTGTATTATCCATTACGAACTTCAAATACCAAATTTGAAACAATTCCGGTGAATAATGTCGCTAAAATTATTAAAAACCCGAATATCGGAAGGTACCCTTATATGGGGGCTATACGAAGACGTGGACCTGCACAGACAATTTCCTGTCTTAGGCTGTAGTATCACCATTTCGAACTTAAAGTACCAAATTTGAAACAATTCCAGTGAATAATGTCGCTAAAATCATTAAAACCCTGAATATCGAGAGTTACCGTTATATGAGGGCTATACCAAAACGTGAACTCACATGGCCCATTTTCAATATTGCAGTCATAATATACATTTGAGTAAAATTTTATCAATCTACTTTATTTCGTTGAGAAGCTAGAGTGATTTCCACAGACGGACCGACATCGCTAAATCGACATAGAATTTTATGCTGATCTACAATATTTATACTTTGTGGGGTCCAAAATGTATATTTCGAGGAGTTACAAACGGAATGAAATACTTTATATATCCTTCTACTATGCAAAGCAAAATAACCCATTATCTTAATCTAAGAAGCGCCAATAGAGGACAAGGCCTCATTCAGCAGCTACAGCGACAAACATGTAAGTGGAGAGTTGTACCAAGAAAACGTTTATTATTGTATCCTTGTACCATTATTATTATTGGTATTGATTTTCCTTTGCAATCATTGATTTTGATTTGCGATGAGTGACTGTTTTGCATAGCAACAAGAAACCATTGTTGAAGTGATCAGAACTATTTGTTTTTGTTTGGTTCCGATCTTCATTTTTTTTGTTCTTTCCTTACTTCCCAACGTAATGTTTGCTTGTATCATGTTTTGGCTGTGCGCTACAGTCATTCGATCGTACTCGACATTCAATCGAATCATTTGTCATTTAATATTATTAAAGTTAAATATTCTTGTATCATGAAATTTATATTTAGTGTAACAAATATTTACCTACGGGTTATTTCCTATAATTTACAATTTATTGCTATAAAGCTAACCGGTTTATAGCAATAGAAAAAACATTTTTTAAAATATCTTCTAGGTTTTCTTATTAGTTTCTAAGTGGGTGTGAACATTTAACCAACTAACTTACAAATGTAGGGACTTTAGACTTTTGTCTTGTTTTAGGGTGAGAGAGAACAAGAATTCCCCCATGTTGGCTAATGGCTAGCTTCTTCAATGAATCCCGTTTATTCCCGTTCGTTCAATATTCAGAATTGTCAACAACTTGTTAACTATGATCAATTGGTATAAACATGCATACGTAAGGCAATCTCCAGCGATGTGAAGGAGTAAACAATATGTTTATGCTGTGATGGCGTTTAAACAAGTAGCAACAATATGCGTAGCTGGAGCCTTTGGGAGCGCCGTTAACGGGTAAAAATCTAGTTCATGCAAAAAGACCGCTAGTAAAAAGGTAGCAGCAACATACGTCGGTAAAGAACAATCAAGCGCAAGTAAAGTTAAAACAACTTGTTTACGCGAAGGGATATCGAAGTAAAAGTTACCAATAACATGCCTCGGTAAGGTATTGTCAAGCGCCGCGAAGGATATGTTTACACAAAGGGACATACAAAGCGAAGGTATGTGAAAGCACACCGTCCTGAAACCGATGCCTATAAAAGGAGTGGCCAGCTGTGAGTGGGGATCAATCAAGTGAAGACCGGTGACATAATCAAGTGCGTGAGTTAATTAGGCAGTGGCCTCTTATCAACAAAGTGAGTTTCAGTAAGCCACTCAGCCACAGGGTTCCGATCCGTAGAAGAGCTGCAGGTGGATTCGCAGAAGCGGAGGGAAATTAGCAATAATCTACTCCCGCGAGTTCTGGAGCCCGGCCTAGGACCCCCATAATATGTGAAACAGAGGGTTTCCCAAGTCGCCGCTAGGCAGAACTTCAAATTTGCCCAGATAATTTATAGTTGAATAATAAAACAGGGTATCTCTGCCAAAACAATCCTCCTTATTAAAGTCGCTGACATACACAAATCGTGCCATGACAGTAGAGCCCGAGCAGGGACAAGAGTAAAGAGCAAACATGATACTACTAGAGAGGTAACTAACGGTTTCCTAATATACCTACCACGTTGCGTACATTATGGGAGAATTGGGGAGCTATTTATATGAGTTCGGGTGGAAATAAACGGGTCGGTTGAGGAAATGCGAATAGGGTTTGCACTATTTCTGGGAGTGGAGCATGATAAAAATGTTCTCGGAAGGCTATTGCGTTAGCAGGAATTTCATATGCAGTCCACATCCAGACAGGACAGTAAGTGCAGCGTATAATCCAAGAAAACGTCAGCTCTTGTGGTGACTAGTTCTTGTGGGGTGACATCTCCTCTGAGATAGGCAGCCCAACACAACTAGCCTCACTTGGTGATCAAAGTAAAGCACCGCCAAACATGCATATTCGAGCCGAAGCCAGGCAACTTCGTAAGTGGAACGTCAGATTCGATGGAGCCCAGGACCCTTTGGATTCCTTGATCGAGTGAAATAATCGGCCAATATGTACGTCCTACAGTCGGAAGTTCTGAGAGACAAGGTTCTAGTGTTGTTGTTGAAATCAGGCAATTTTATTTTGTTGGCAGTGCGGACGATGTAGTGTGTGCACTATAGACTGCTGTTGCAGTAACTCGGCAAACGAGAGTCGCACTCGTCTATTGAACACATCCCCTCAATTGAACACATCCCTACACATGCAACCAAACAAACTGGTGGCAGCCTGTAATGGATAGGTGGGCCTTTTGGAGCGCCGCTAAGGTGTAAACATCTTGTTTATGCAAAGGGACCGCTAGAAAAAAGGTTGCAACATCATAAGTCGGTAAGGAATCAACAAGCGCCATTAAAGTGAAAACAATTTGTTTACGAAGGGATCACGAAGAAATAGGTAACAACAATTTGTCAAGCGCAGCGAAGGTGTACGCAACATGTTTACACAAACTGATTAAGAACTGCCTGTAGCAACAACATACAGAGCGAGCATGCAACCAAACAGACTGGTGGCAATCATTGCGATTGGAGCAATTCGGATTGCGCCCACAGTTTACACAAGAGCCACGACTTCCTCCATCAGTGAAACCTGCGTGGCCATATTGGGGTCTTTATCGGTATGTGCTTCCTCTAGTCAAGATAAACAGAAAATACAAACGTATTTGGGCAATGAGCCTCAGCAGTTCCGTGATATAAAGGGTGTTTTTTAAGCTAGATAGAACTTTAAATTGTAAAAAGTATCATAAAAAATTAAATTTTGATGAAACTTTTTTTAATTGTTTCAGTATACTTTGGCAAATCATCATGAGAGACCAATATATGCGTCGTTTTTTCGACGATTGGACTCGAGAGCAGTTGGCAAATGACCAGTTGTTTTATCGCAAAATTATGTTCAGTGATGAGGTGCATTTTTGGCTTAACGGGTTTGTTAATAAGCAAAATTACCGCATATGGAGTAAGACCAATTCATAAGAGACCCTACAGACTTCATTACATCCAGAAAAATGCACCGTATGGTGCATGGATGCAAGAGTAAAATAATTTGTATGCACAGTTTATAGCAAACGTTCACAATAAGATACTGCAAGTGCGGCTTTTTTAAGTTTAATGGTTTCCTTCGATTTGTGAGAACAATCAGGAGTCCCGGGCTTCATAAAAATACAGGAGATGTTATTGGCGTAAAAAATCACACCAACAGTTTCTTTAAAAAATTATGAATTGTCTCTAGGGCAACTTTATTTTATATAAAATAATAATTAAATATAATTTGTAGCTATATGCTCCCGATGGGATAGTAAAATCCTTATTAATCTTCTATATATATAAAAATCAATTGTTGTTTGTTGGTAACGGAATCAGTTGAGAACGGCTGGATCGATTTGCATAATATTTTGTACAAACGTTCGTCATACCCCGAGTTAGGTTTTTAAAGAAAAAAATATTGATCACGCCCACTTTTTGCCCACTATTTCGATTTATCTAAAATCCTTATATATACCAAAATAATGAAGATATCGGGTTGAAAATTATTACACGAGATATTGTTGACTTCCCTTCCAACCCTAAGTATTTATTTGGGGGCTGAGGAACTAACCACGCCTACTTTTTAATCTAAATATATCATCTATAAAGAAAGAAAATTCTGTTAGTTACTACGCTTATAACTTAAGAACCGCTGGACTGATTTTAACGGTTCATACAAATTCGGAATTGTCTCCTAGCCGAAAAGGATAAAATCCAAAAAAATCGCGTAAAAATGTGATATATTAACATTTTCATTTTGACTTTTGAAATGTACAATAGTAATGTTCTTTTTGTATGATATTTTTTTCATTTTGACTTACTTTTTCTAATGTACATTTGTAGTGTTTTTTATATTTTATTTTTGAAATCGAATATTAAAACCAATTTATTTAATTGACATGATTTCTTGAGAACAGAAATTGAAGGCGGGTTACATGGAATTGTAGTACCGAATTATGTGGTGGCGAAACGGAATAGATTATATTGAAATAATTTAACGCGGTCACACCAAAGTTAAAAGATAATTATTTTTTCAAAATCGCTAAAAAATCACGAAAAAAAGAGATCTCATTGCAAAAATTCACAAATAGGGAAAAAATCGAAAAAACATTTCTATGGAATCGAATTTTATAATAATAGTGCATTCTATCGACAAACTTTAAACTTCGACTTTAAAAAATCATCGAACAAGGTGAAGATTTTTTTCTCTTTTCAGTTTGCTTTTTTTTATCAATTTTGAATAATTTACAATTTTTTTTAGTTTGGCTTATCATATTGAATTCAGTAGATTTTTTGTAAACAAAATAAAGAATTATTTTCACAATATAAAAGAAAGTTATATTAGGTACTACGCTTATAACTAAAGAACGGCTTGACGGACTTTGATAATTCATACAATTTTGGAATGTTATCCTGCCAAAAATCGCGGTAAAATATGCCAATATAAATGTGAACGAAAAACAATCTCTTTGATGTTAGAACGAAAACTCAAAAAATGCAATTCATTGGGTCTGCAATCAGTAAATATGGTATAGCGAATTGAACATTTAGTAAAAAAGGATTTATATCCTTCCAGAAATTCTTCCTTAACTTAATATTTTAAATCGCTTTTGCAGGTCATGATATATGACTTTCGTTTAAGGGTATAGCCCGATTTCGAGTATAGTTTACATTTTAACCATATTTTGAATACTCATTTCAGCAAAGGTTGGTAATTTGAGAAGGAACAATCCTCGCAAAAAATGAATACGGTTTGGTATAACCATCAATGATTTAATATTCGTAATTACTTTGATCGTCTTTGAATTATACTATCATGAAAAATATGAACTTTTAAATGACATAAATAAGTAAATTCCATTCTTACGGTAATGGTTGTAGAAGAGTACTTATCTTTGACTATTCTGAAATCATTCTGCCCCTAATTATGAGGTGGACTAAGGTGGAGGTGGACTAATTCCACACAGCACGGTATTCTCAACGTTGTAAATACAAATCCCAAATTACAGCTAATTTGAAGGGAAAATTTCGCTAAGCTCTTTACAATACAAAAAATTAAGTTTCAACATGGGATTATTATAGATGTTATATATCATATAGGTTTTTAACACTCAATTAAAGCCTACGACTGAATAATAAGATCAAGCTATTCAAACTATCTAAAAGCGACGGTGGGTGATTACCTTTTATAATTTTTGCCATGAATGTTTTTCTATTTAGAAATTACTATGGAGTTGTTTTACTTATAATAAAAATTGTCCCGCTCACATAAGTCTATGCTCTATTATGCTTTAGAAAATATGCACTAAAGACTAAAAGTACTGACCGGCAATGCGGACGGGGCCTGCTAGAAAAAAATATAATTAAGCCCTCCATTTAGATTTATCTAAAATCCTTATATTTGCCAAAATAATGAAGATATCGGTTTGAAAATTATTACACGAGATACTGTTGACTTCCCATCCACACATAAGTATATATTTTGGGGCTGAAGAACTAACCACGCCTACTTTTTAATCTACGCCTACTTTTTAATAATATATATATAAGAACGTTGTTTTAGTTACTACGTTTATAATTCAAGAACCGCTGATCTGATTTTAAAGATTTAGACAGATTCGGAATTGTCTCTTGGCGGAAAAGGATAAAATCCAAAAAAATCGCGTAAAAATGTGAAATTTGAGTATTTACATTTTGACTTTTGAAATGTACAATAGTAGTTTTATTTTGCATAATTTTTTTCCATTTTGACTTACAATTTTCGAATGTATATTTGTAGTGTTTTTTTTTAATTGTAATATTATGTGTAGTCTGTTCGGGGAGTATAAAGCGACAACGGACAAAACTGTTATTTATAGATATAAGCTATAAACAAAATTATGTTAATTACTATTTTTTTAAATCGTTAAAAAAATCACGAAAAAGGACATCTCATTGCAAAAATTCTAAAATCGGGAAAGAAAAATGAAAAATTGTTTAATGGAATCGAATTAGTACATAGTACAGTCTATTGACAAACTTCGTAATGACCTTTAAACATTTGCTGTAAAATATAAACGAACCAGTTAAAGATTTGTTTTATTTTTTTCAATTTGCTTTTCTGTTTTTGTCATCTTTATATAATGTACGATTTTTTTCAATTTAGCTTAAGATATTGAATTCTATTGTTCTTTTTTTTTTTTTTTTTTTTTTTTTGAAAAAAAATAAAGAATTATTTTCACCATATATAAGAAAATCATGTCAGTTACTACGCTTATAACTCAAGAACGGTTTGACGGATTTTAAGAATTCATACAATTTCGGATGTTATGCAAAACGATATTAAATGACAATCTTTCATGCCTAAAATTGTCATATAGCTTTCAACTGCAGGACCTACATCGTGCTTCAGCTGGTAAATGCGAACACATTTAAACAAGCAAAAATGACCGACAAAGCGTTATGGGGCTCATTTTAAAACGTGGACTCACTTCCTTCACATGACAATAATCCGTCCAAAGACAACTCAAAATGCTAAATTCATTGGGACTGCAATCAGCGAAATACCGAATATAAAGCGAATTGGACATTTAGTAAGAAAATAATTTCTTCCTAAACTTTCAAGATACCTTAGATTGCTTTTGCAGGTCATGATTTGGGTCATAGCCAGATAAGAGTATAACCCGATTTCAAGTATAGTTTACATTTTAACCATATTTTTCATACGAATTTCGGCAAATGGTGGTAATTTGAAAAGAAACCATCATCATCAAAAAAATTAATTCCCATCTTTCGGTAATGGGTGTAAAAGAGTAATTATCTTTGACTATACTGAAATCATTCTGCCCTCAATTATGAGGTGGACAAAAATAAATATCAGGCAGCACGGTATTCTAAACGTTGGAAATACAAACTCCAAATTACAGCTCATTTTAATGGAAAATATTGCTAAGCTCTTTAAAACACCGAAAATTGAGCTGAGTTTTCACATGGGGCTATTATAGACGTTCTATATCATAAAGGTCCTTAACACTCAAATTAAAGCCTATGGCTGAAAAATAAGATCAGGCTATTCAAAATATGTAACACCGACGGTAGGTGAACATCCATAATAATTTTTGCCATGAATATTTGTTTCTATTTAGAAATTACTATGCAGTCATAACTTTTCATTAGATGAGTCAGATCTGTGATCTATTATGCTTTAAAAAAATCATTAAAGACAAAAATTACGGGCCGGCAACGCGGACCGGACCAGCTAGTATTATTATAAATGTTAGATATAGTATACGTCGATTTAAGATCTTTTCACTATTATGCAGCGCGGTAGAAAACAATTCTCTTAACACCGACGATCGAAATAGAATAACTATCTAACAACAAAAGCATCATAATTGTTAGATCAATGTACAATTTTTTTGTTTACATAATATTTTTGCTTTCGTTGGTTTATCTGTTACACGTTGTTTTCTTATTCGTTGTTGATGTACATAACTATTTGAAGAAAGGTAAATGACATGAAAGTGACAACAACACCAACCAAAATGAGGCAGTTAGAAATGAGAGATCAAAGTCCATCCACTGTTGAACTTAAAATTATTTGAGTGAAAGAAGAATAAATATATTAGAATATTAATAGGGATGTCAGTTCGGATAATTACGTTTAAATTTAGGTATAAGTAAAATAAAAAATTTTAAAAGTAACAGAAACAAAAGACAATTTCGTAAGGGAATATTTTCAAACAAAAATAAATGCATTGTGCTCTTCAACAGATTTCTCACTCTAACTGCATCTCAAAGTTTCTGAAAAAGAAATGATTTTATTTTTATTTGTCCATTGACTTCACTACTTTTTATGCCGGTTGATTTCGAAGCTCTCTCTTCCATCTTTCTAGATCATTAAGGTATTTCCAACGCATAGTGCTTGTATTGACTGTGTTTGAAACACTAAAGCGGGTATTGTATCGACATTGTGCTGTCGCTCCGGTGTTCTTTCTAGATTGAATATTTGTTCATAGCATAACATAAGCGGACACACCGCATAGAATACGACAAACCGACTAAAGTTTCCCAAGTGCTGCGTGCAAGAGACTTGAGAACCTCGTTCTTAGGTTTAATCATACACAGATAGCTATGGAAAAGATGTTTTGTCCAACTAACTCTGTCTTGAGGGGAAGGCTGACAACATACCTGCCCTCTGAATCCCGACATGTGGTACGTTTTTAATTGGAAGAAGGGCGACAAAATTGGACGTTAGGAACTTCCTACAGTTCCCAAAACCGACGAAGAATCTTTATAAGATCTTCTTTGTCAGATAGACCGACTTTAACAGAAAAGACTTATAGATGTTGAGGGGGAATAGAACCAGTATTGATCCAACAAAAGACCTATTTTGTGCTATTAAGGGGCCTAATACATTAGTGTTAATTCCCTGTACCAGGATTTTCGAATGAAGATCTGCTCCCAGCAAAAGGTCAACAGGGCGGCTCTTGAACAAATGTGGAACATCCAAACGAGAAACGAAGTCGCTATTGACAGAAAAAGAAGGCAGACTGCCAGAGATGGAAGGTAAAATCAGGGCCGTAGTTTCAATTGAAAGCGAAGCATCCAATGGAGAACTTATACATATTGAACACAACTTGCGCGACGTAGTCGAAACTGTCTGATTTATACCAGAAATAGTAGCAACAGTTGTAGTGGAGACGAAGCCTAGTATGTGCTGCAAGCGATCTGTAATTAAATTAGCTTCTGAAGCAGGGCCAATCAACGCTATGGTAGGGAACGTTGTACCCTGGTAAACAATATTCACCATTGCCTTGCCTAATAGGACATTTCGACTTTGAGCGGTATGAAATACCTGTCTATTAGACGAGCTGGAAGTTATACATAAGAAGTGGAGGATTGATTGGGAGACACTACGTTCCTAACTTCAGAAGTTTCTGTAGTCGAATACGTGTACTTATCTCTATGAAATAGAGTGCGATGTCTTTTATTACATTTAATATAATTGTACGGACTACAGCAGTTTTGAGGGACAAACAATTTAGACAACAATTATATCGATTGATGTGATGCATATGTCGTGGACATAGAACGCATGTTTTATTATAGGGTGCTCGGGATGGCCTTGATGATGAAAGTGAATTATGAGTCGTAATGCCAGGATTTGTGAAATGTTAACGAACTTGTTTACTACTTGGATGTCACGAATACAGGTAAGAGTTTGGATGCGGTCTGTAAGAAATTTATCCAAATCTTTCCAGGGAGACAAAGCAGAATTATTTTTGGGGAGCCTTTGAAAAGTCAAATTTCATGCTTGTGGCGAATGTTTGTTGTCAATGTTTTGACAACTGGATTGGGAAATGTATGTATGACAGCGCCGCTGCATGGTGGAAGAATACTTTATTTTTTTAAGTAGATTTTTATAAGTTTTCCTATACGACATCAATCGAATGTTCTGATATGATTTTTTTTAAAATTTTCATACATATGAATAATTTTTCATTCAAAATTTTCAAGTTTAAAATTGATGTGGCAGTTCATTATCACTGCAGCTGTGTCGATGCGACTGCCTTTATTTTCCTACCATGAGAATCTATAAAAAAGGAGTCAAAAGTCGTATTCATAATTTTAAAAATATGTGAGATTTGATTATTTTGTTCTGTATATAAATATATTATTAATATTTTTTTTTATAAATTTATTGTCTAAATACAATCTCTTTAAAAATTCCAACATGGTGGCTCTGAACTCTGGCGTAAGTTAATATTTAAATTTTCATTACCAAAGACCCAGTCGATATTTGTTGTTGGTTTGGTTGGTTTTTCTTTCCAACTTTGACACTAAGCTTCAGTTGCACTTGTTCGACTACTTCTACATACATTGAAATCCCCGGCAATTAGAATAATTGAGGTATCAACGAAACGTTCTTTAATATCACATATAGCTCCAAGCAAAATACGTTTGAAGTTGCATTCTGGATATGAGGAATTCCTGTAAAGTACCATTAGACACAAATTTCTGAATCGGATGAGGGTATATTAAAATGATTTTCTTCCTCTGCTTAGATCTATTTGACAAATAATACTAGCCTCCGAAAACTTTTCGTTTTTAATATAAATTGCGATACCACATTGTATCTCTCACTCCTTTTTCTGTGCGATTGCAATATAGACGTGACAATATTCATAAATTGTTAAAGAATAGTTCTTCTTCCAGGTACGTCTACGTTACCTCAAAACACAATAGGTCACAATGCATTAGAGTGACATCACTAGAAATATCAGAATGATGAGCACTCAGACTTTGAATGTTTTGATAAAATATTGGGAAACTGTCATTCGATGTTATAAAATTATTATGCTGCAAGCGTATGGCTTTATATAATTTAAGCCGTTCCAATTCTCTGCAGAAACTAATTTACCAACAAAATCCGTAAAAAATCGGAAGCTACTTTGATAAGATATATCAAAAATAGAGGCATTATTTAGCCAATATATGTCGTGGACACCCTCGCTGTTGAAATTAAATTCTCCAATAGAATTTGATTACATTAAATTCGTCAAATATTACCCCATTAGCAATGAAAAATTTGAAGAGCTGTCTTATTCTGTGCTGAAAGTTCAACAGGAAATATTTCAATATTTTGAATTTCGACATTTTCGACAGGAATATAATCCAGGAGCGTTTCTTGTGTTCCTTTAATCTGATCTTCATTTATGTTAGAATCAATGGCACGCGATAATAGACTTAAATCTTCGGCTCTTGATCAGCCGGACCCATATCGGCAAACCATTCGAGGGAAATACAAATCTCATGTTCCTTGTACAATTCGGATTCAATGATATATCTCGCTGCTTCGAAAATTTTGCTTGGCCGAATCATGTCAGACATTAAATATTGTGTGTAAGGCGATCTCGCTTTAAATGAACCTGAATATCTTCGGTTTGGTTGGCCGTACTTGGAAGGATGTTGACAGTGGAGGCGAGTGGAATGGGGACATTTACTACGGCACCATTTAAAGCACACTGATGATTATAACCCAACGAAACTATTTTCATAAAGAAAATTCGTGGTGCAATAAATCTTTCTGTCAGCGATATCAGGCCTTGCAGTTCACTAGAAATATCTGGGAAATGTAGACCATCTGAGAGACACATGGACGGAACCTTCCCCGCATTGATTATTTTGTGGCGTGTGTTGCAGAATTTATATATATCGTTTTCAGATGGTAGCTGTTTTGAAAGGAAAAAAACTTCTTTCAAATCTGTGTATTTTTGTAGAAAAGATGTTTTGACCTCCACAACAAATACAAACTTTTGTGTATACACTCTTGATGACATTGCAAAATTCGAAAATTAATATAGATCTTGAACTCGCTGTTGTGACCTCAACTCCGGCGAAAATTTTTCTCTCCTTGCTGAACTTCTCAGAGCTTGTCTAATGTTTATATTTTCCCTGTTTATTGGATCCATGCGATGAATAAGGACGCGGAAATTTCTCATCCTGCTTTCTTCTTGTTGTATTTGCATAGCAGCTTGTCTGGTGACACGACGAACTGAGTTATTCCGCTCTTTTTTCATAGTACGGAAGAATGGATTTCTTCGACGTACTCTGTGCATTGCCGTGTCTCTCTCTCTTTTTCGGATTGGCGGTGTTCTTCATTTTGTCGCAGAATAGATCTTGCCAAAGTATCTCTTTCTCGTTCCTCTGCGATACATTGGATCCATTCTCCGAATTGAATTGGCCCATTCCCTCCGTTGTTCCTCTTCCGGTACGTCGGATCCATTCTCCGAATTGAATGGATCAAAGTGTTCCTCTGTTTTTCCTGCTCTCGGTACGTCGGATCCACTCTCCAAGTAGATCGAGCCTCTCTCCTCCCTCTCTCGTTCTCCTTCCCAAAATGTCGCACCCATTCGATAGATAGAGTGTGCAACGGTATTCCTATCTTGCTCTTCTGCGCGATACGTCGGATCCCTTCCTCGTATTGAGTGGTCCATCGTGTACCTCCGTTGTTTCTGCTTCCGGTACGTTGGATCCACTCTCTGAATTGAATGGGTCAGTGTATCCCTCTGTTGTTCCCCTTCCCTATATGTTGAATCCATTCATTGATTAGTGTGAGCCAAAGCATCGCGCATCTTTTCTTTTGTTTGATGACTTGAATTTTTCTTTTCCACAAAACAAGTTGTATCTAATATACTATTATATTATATACTCAGTATTTATATTAGATAATAATAATGAATTTTATACAAATTGTATAATGGTGATATCGTGTGGATTTATTTATTGTTTTTTTTAGTCTCATCTTCATTGAATTCCGCGTGTCCCAATAACCATATTTATTAACAAAAGTAGAGCCCAATACAAGCGTGATTGAGAAGGCTACTTTTAAAAAGTTAGAAGAACGGGACTCTCAAAACGACTCGCACATCTAGTACATGTGGAAATTCCAAAGTAGATGGATGTGAGATCTTCCAATCAAACGAGATTTACGGTCTATAATCCCGACGAAATTTTATCAGAAGAAATCACCGACATTCTACCATAATTTGAAGGAAATTATTGGCGTTGCTCATGTTGGTCTTAAGTTTCAAGAACTTTTCCCCATCTAGTAGACCCCAATAAGTAAGTAAGGTCATAATCTGTTTAGTTTTAACCTCTAAATATACTATTACCAACATCATTATTATCTACAGAACTGTCCTGATGACCCTGGGTTTTGCTTTCCAAATGTTTTCCCATAATCCAGTGTAAATCATCGTAATCCAGGGTAAAATACAATTAATTGCATATCAGAAACCACCTTAATTTAATCTATTATTTCATCTTTTCCAATCATCATAATTAAAATAGAAAAACAAGTAAAAAAGCTGTAAGTTCGGCCGGGGTAATCTTTGAATACCCTCCACCGCTTGGAACGAATTTGGCAATTCTCAAAAACAATAAAATTCGTTAAAAATTCTGTTAAAATCTTAAAAATACCAAATGTAGGCGTTATATTAGGGTCTATACGACGAGGTGGACCTGCATAGCTAACTTTTGTGATACACTATTTCCATATCCAAATGCGAAACTTAAAAAAAATCGGTGAATAATATAGCTAAAATCATCATCAATACCGTTATATGGGAGCTATACGAAGACGTGGACCTGCACATAAAATTTCCTGTCTTTGGCTGTAGTATCCATTACGAACTTCAAGTACCAAATTTGAAACAATTCCGGTGAATAATGTCGCTAAAATCATTAAAACCCCGAATATCGGGAGGTACCCTTATATGGGGGCAATACGAAGACGTGGACCTGCACAGACAATTTCCTGTCTTAGGCTGTAGTATCACCATTTCGAACTTAAAGTACCAAATTTGAAACAATTCCAGTGAATAATGTCGCTAAAATCATTAAAAACCCCAATATCGAGAGTTACCGTTATATGGGGGCTATACCAAAACGTGGACCTACATGGCCCATTTTCAATATTGCAGTCATAATATACATTTGAGTAAAATTTTATCAATCTACTTTATTTCGTTCAGAAGCTAGAGTGATTTCCACAGAAGGACCGACATCGCTAAATCGACATAGAATTTTATGCTAATCTACAATATTTATACTTTGTGGGGTCCAAAATGTATATTTCGAGGAGTTGCAAACGGAATGACATACTCTATATATCCTTCTACTATGCGAAGCAAAATATCCCATTATCTTAATATAAGAGGCGCCAATAGAGGACAAGGCCTCATACAGCAGCTACAGCGACAAACATGTAAGTGGTGAGTTGTACCAAGAAAACGTTTATTTTTGTATCCTTGTACCATAATTATTACTGGTATTGATTTTCCTTTGCAATCATTGATTTTGATTTGCGATGAGTGACTGTTTTGCATAGCAAAAAGAAACCATTGTTGAAGTGATCAGAACTATTTGTTTTTGTTTGGTTCCGATCTTCATTTTTTTTTGTTCTTTCCTTACTTCCCAACGTAATGTTTGCTTGTATCATGTTTTGGCTGTGCGCTACAGTCATTCGATCGTACTCGACATTCAATCGAATCATTTGTCATTTAATATTATTAAAATTAAATATTCTTGTATCATGAAATTTATATTTAGTGTAACAAATATTTACCTACGGGTTATTTCCTATAATTTACAATTTATTTCTATAAAGCTAACCGGTTTATAGCAATAAAAAAAACATTTTTTAAAATATCTTCTAGGTTTTCTTATTAGTTTCTAATCGGGTGTGAACATTTAACCAACTAACTTACAAATGTAGGGACTTTAGACTTTTGTCTTGTTTTAGGGTGAGAGAGAACAAGAATTCCCCCATGTTGGCTAATGGCTAGCTTCTTCAATGAATCCCGTTTATTCCCGTACGTTCAATATTCAGAATTGTCAACAACTTGTTAACTATGATCTATGATTGGAATATCTCGCTGGGGAAAAACAATTGGTATAAACATGCATACGTAAGGCAATCTCCAGCGATGTGAAGGAGTAAACAACATGTTTATGCTGTGATGGCGATTAAACAAGTAGCAACAATATTAACAATAGTAAAAATCAACAGTAAAACAATAGTAAAAATCTAGTTCATGCAAAAAGACCGCTAGTAAAAAGGTAGCAGCAACATACGTCGGTAAAGAACAATCAAGCGCAAGTAAAGTTAAAACAACTTGTTTACGCGAAGGGATATCGAAGTAAAAGTTACCAATAACATGCCTCGGTAAGGTATTGTCAAGCGCCGCGAAGGACATGTTTACACAAAGAGACTAAGAAAATGCTGTAGCAACAACATACAAAGCGAAGGTATGTGAAAGCACACCGTCCTGAAACCGATCCCTATAAAAGGAGTGGCCAGCTGTGAGTGGGGATCAATCAAGTGAAGACCGGTGACATAATCAAGTGCGTGAGTTAATTAGGCAGTGGCCTCTTATCAACAAAGTGAGTTTCAGTAAGCCACTCAGCCACAGGGTTCTGATCCGTAGAAGAGCTGCAGGTGGATTCGCAGAAGCGGAGGGAAATTAGCAATAATCTACTCCCGCGAGTTCTGGAGCCCGGCCTAGGACCCCCATAATATGTGAAACAGATGGTTTCCCAAGTCGCCGCTAGGCAGAACTTCAAATTTGCCCAGATAATTTATAGTTGAATAATAAAGCAGAGTATCTCTGCCAAAACAATCCTCCTTATTAAAGTCGCGGACATACACAAATCGTGCCGTGACAGTGGAGCCCGAGCAGGGACAAGAGTAAAGAGCAAACATGATACTACTAGAGAGGTATAGTAACGGTTTCATAATATACCTACCACGTTGTGTACATTATGGGAGAATCGGGGAGCTATTTATATGAGTACGGGTGGAAATAAACGGGTCGGTTGAGGAAATGCGAATAGGGTTTGCACTATTTCTGGGAGTGGAGCACGATAAAAATGTTCTCGGAAGGCTATTCCGTTAGCAGGAATTTCATATGCAGTCCACATCCAGACAGGACAGTAAGTGCAGCGTATAATCCAAGAAAACGTCAGCTCTTGTGGTGACTAGTTCTTGTGGGGTGACATCTCCTCTGAGATAGGCAGCCCAACACAACTAGCCTCACTTGGTGATCAAAGTAAAGCACCGCCAAACATGCATATTCGAGCCGAAGCCAGGCAACTTCGTAAGTGGAACGTCAGATTCGATGGAGCCCAGGACCCTTTGGATTCCTTGATCGAGTGAAATAATCGGCCAATATGTACGTCCTACAGTCGGAAGTTCTGAGAGACAAGGTTCTAGTGTTGTTGTTGAAATCAGGCAATTTTATTTTGTTGGCAGTGCAGACGATGTAGTGTGTGCACTATAGACTGCTGTTGCAGTAACTCGGCAAAAGAGAGTCGCACTCGTGTAGATCGGGGGGAGACGGGTCTACCGATAGTCCAATCCCCTCAATTGAACACATCCCTACACATGCAACCAAACAAACTGGTGGCAGCCTGTAATGGATAGGTGGGCCTTTTGGAGCACCGCTAAGGTGTAAACATCTTGTTTATGCAATGGGACCGCTAGAAAAAAGGTTGCAACAACATAAGTCGGTAAGGAACCAACAAGCGCCATTAAAGTGAAAGCAATTTGTTTACGCGAAGGGATCACAAAGCGCAGCGAAGGTGTACGCAACATGTTTACACAAACTGATTAAGAACTGCCTGTAGCAAAAACATACAGAGCGAGCATGCAACCAAACAGACTGGTGGCAATCATTGCGATTGGAGCAATTCGGATTGCGCTAACAGTTTACATAAGAGCCACGACTTCCTCCATCAGTGAAACCTGCGTGCGCATATTGGGGGTCTTTCTTAACTTATCGGTAGTTTGACGTTAGTAAATGTATCACAGAAAAAATCCAATATGAAATAAAAACCACCATTGATATGGGTTACCAAATGGCACCCTACTCATGTGCTTCCTCTAGTCAAGATAAACAGAAAATACAAACGTATTTGGGCAATGAGCCTCAGCAGTTCCGTGATATAAAGGGTGTTTTTTAAGTTAAATTGTAAAAATTGTAAATTGTATTAAATTGTAAAAAGTAACGTAAAAAATTAAATTTTGATGAAACTTTTTTTAATTGTTTCAGTATACTTTGGCACATCATCATGAGAGACCAATATATGCGTCGTTTTTTCGACGATTGGGCTCGAGAGCAGTTGGCAAATGACCCGTTGTTTTATCGCAAAATTATGTTCAGTGATGAGGTGCATTTTTGGCTTAACGGGTTTGTTAATAAGCAAAATTACCGCATACGGAGTAAGACCAATTCATAAGAGACCCTACAGACTCCACTACATCCAGAAAAATGCACCGTATGGTACATGGATGCAAGAGTACAATAATTTGTATGCACAGCTTATAGCAAACTTTCACAATAAGATACTGCAATTGCGGCTTTTTTAAGTTTAATGGTTTTCTTCGATTTGTGGGAACAATCAGGAGTCCCGGGCTTCATAAAAATGCAGGATATGTTATTGGCGTAAAAAATCACACCAACAGTTTCTTTGAAAAATTATGAATTGTCTCTAGGGCAACTTTATTTTATATAAAGTAATAATTAAATATAATTTGTAGCTAAATGCTCCCGATGGGACAGTTAAATTCTTATTAATATTATTATAAATTTTAGATAGAGTATACGTCGATTTAAGATCTTTTTACTATTATGCAGCGCGGTAGAAAACAATTCTCTTAACACCGACGATTGATCGGTTGATTATTGCAACAGGGTAGAAATAGAATAACTATCTAACAACAAAAGCATCATAATTGTTAGATCAATGTAAACTTTTTTGTTTACATAATATTTTTGCTTTCGTTAGTTTATCTGTTATACGTTGCTTTCTTATTCGTTGTTGATGTACATAACTATTTGAAGAAAGGTAAATGACATGAAAGTGACAACAACACCAACCAAAATGAGGCAGTTAGAAATGAGAGATCAAAGTCCATCCACTGTTGAACTTAAAATTATTTGAGTGAAAGAAGAATAAATATATTAGAATATTAATAGGGATGCCAGTTCGGATAATTACGTTTAAATTTAGGTATAAGTAAAATAGGGAGGAAAAATTTAAAACTAACAGAAACAAAAGACAATTTCGCAAGGGAATATTTTCAAATAAAAATAAATGCATTGTGCTCTTCAACAAATTTCTCGCTCTACCTGTATCTCAAAGTTTCTAAAAAAGAAATGATTTTATTTTTATTTGTCCATTGACTTCAATTCTTTTTATGCCGGTTGATTTCGAAGCTCTCTCTTCCATCTTTCTAGATCATTAAGGTATTTCCAACGCATAGTGCTTGTATTGACTGTGTTTGAAACACTAAAGCGGGTATGGTATCGACATTATGCTGTCGCTCCGGTGTTCTTTCTAGATTGAATATTTGTTCATAGCATAACATAAGCGGACACACCGCATAGAATACGAAAAACCGACTAAAGTTTCCCAAGTGCTGCGTGCAAGAGACTTGAGAACCTCGTTCTTACGTTAGCTATGGTAAAGATGTTTTGTCCAACTAACTCTGTCTTGATGGGAAGGCTGACAACATACCTGCCCTCTGAATCCCGACATGTGGTACGTTTTTAATTGGAAGAAGGGCGACAAAATTGGACGTTAGGAACTTCCTACAGTTCCCAAAAACGACGAAGAATCTTGATAAGATCTTCTTTGTCAGATAGACCGACTTTAACAGAAAAGACTTATAGATGTTGAGGGGGAATAGAACCAGTATTGATCCAACAAAAGACCTATTTTGCGCTATTAAGGGGCCTAATACATTAGTGTTAATTCCCTGTACCAGGATTTTCGAATGAAGATCTGCTCCCAGCAAAAGGTCAACAGGGTGACTCTTGAAAAAATGTGGAACATCCAAACGAGAAACGAAGTCGCTATTGACAGAAAAAGAAGGCAGACTGCCAGAGATGGAAGGTAAAATCAGGGCCGTAGTTTCAATTGAAAGCGAAGCATCCAATGGAGAACTTATACATATTGAACACAACTTGCGCGACGTAGTCGAAAATGTCTGATTTATACCAGAAATAGTAGTAACAGTTGTAGTGGAGACGAAGCCTAGTATGTGCTGCAAGCGATCTGTAATTAAATTAGCTTCTGAAGCAGGGTCAATCAACGCTATGGTAGGGAACGTTGTACCCTGGTGAACAATATTAACCATTAATAGGACATTTCGACTTTGAGCGGTATGAAATACCTGTCTATTAGACGAGCTGGAAGTTATACATAAGAAGTGGAGGATTGATAGGGAGACACTACGTTCCTAACTTCAGAAGTTTCTGTAGTCGAATACGTGTACTTATTCTATGAAATAGAGTGTATGAGAAAAGAAAACCAACCGATTCAATTCTGATTTTATTTAAAGAATATGTTTCTTACGTACTACTGAAACTAATCTAACTTAACCTAGTCGCAGCCACACAATTGTTCTTATCTATTCTAATACTGAATGGAGAACATTGCAGGGCGGCTTGACATCTCATTCAAGTGGTCTTGTGCATCTGAGCGCATCGAAATATGTGCGTGTGGGTCATAACCTTTATTATCTCTCATATTATCGTATGCGTCAGCGAACAAGATCACCGAATTTTTCACATGTGATATTTTATGGCGGCTGTGAAATATTTAATTTTAGAACATTTATCTTTTATTGCTAGTTTTTCCCAGCGCTTCAACCGCACTCAAAAGTATGTACAAAGTATTTTGTACATTCTCCCGGGCATCTTAAATCCGTATATTTTAGTGGACTGTATTAGAAATTAAATGGGTGTAGAACAGGACTATATATAAAAAATATTTAGATATTTAGATTTAAAACTAATTATACTATACTATATAAATTATCCTAGGTGACCGCTTGCGGGAAACGGCTCCACTTTTCCATCCAGCCTCTCTTGCCGATACCACCACCTTTATCTGCCGGCTTCATTTTCCATGCTACCGAATTAGTAGTCCATCGCTGCAGCCGTTATTACCCACATAGCAAATGATTGCCATTGGCTTTATTGTAAGCTCCGGTTTGTCGTCCTCTAACGGTCATTGGAGGTTTGGTATTGATTTCTCTAAGGCCATACCCTTCAGGAACTGGAACCAGAGAACTTTGTTTGTCTTTTCCCGCTTCTTCGATTAATTCTTCTTCTGTGCTTAGCGCCTTTATTCCTTTTTCCTTTTCTCCAATATCATTATGTTTTTCGGGTTCTTCATTGGTCAGGGCGGAATTTTCTTCTTCCTTTTTCCGTTCCTCAAAATGAGGACTTGCCGGCGGGAAAAAATTCCCAGAATTACTTTCCATGCTTGTAATCTGTTTTAGTTCGACAGCATTGTGTCCCTCTCTCACACTTGATAGTTGTTTGGACAAGTCATCTTTCCCAGCTTCGACGACTTGCCTTTTCTTTTGTTCCTTGTCCCCTTTTTATACCCTCCACCAAAAAAGGTATGGAGGGTATATTAAGTTCGTCATTCCGTTTGTAACTCATCGAAATAATCATTTTAGACCCAACAAAGTATATATATTCTTGATCAGCGTAAAATTCTAAGACGATTTAGCCCTGTCCGTCCGTCTGTCCGTCTGTTGTAATCACGCTACAGTCTAAACGAATTAAGATAGGAAGCTAAAATTGTGCACAGATCTCTCTTTTGTCTGCAGGCAGGTCAAGATGGGCTATATCGGTCCACTATATCGTATAGCCCCCATATAACGGTACCCCCGATATTCGGTATTTTGATGATGTTAACCACATTTTTCAATGGAATTGTCTGAAAATCCACACAAGTAGTTCCTTGTGGGTACTTTATACCTCGGCAGAGAATTATCTATATAGGTCCACAATATCGTATAGCCCCCATATAACGGTACCCCCCGATATTCGGTATTTTGATGATTTTACCCACATTTTTCAATGGAATTGTCTGAAAATCCACACAAGGAGTTCCTTGTGGGTACTTAATACCTCGGCAGAGAATTGTCCATACAGGTCCACGATATCGTATAGCCCCCCACGGTATTCGGTATTTTGATGATTTTAGTCACATTTTCAATGGAATTGTCTGAAATTCCACAAAAGGAGTTCCTTGTGGGTACTTTATACCTCGGCAGAGAATTATCTATATAGGTCCACAATATCCTATAGCCCCCATATAACGGTACCCCCGATATTCGGTATTTTGATGATGTTAGCCACATTTTTCAATGCAATTGTCTGAAAATCCACACAAGTAGTTCCTTGTGGGTACTTTATACCTCGGCAGATAATTATCTATATAGGTCCACAATATCGTATAGCCCCCATATAACGGTACCCCCCGATATTCGGTATTTTTATGATTTTTCCCACATTATTCAACAGAATTGTCTGAAATTCCACAAAAGGAGTCCCTTGTGGGCATTTTACCTCCCCAAAAAGAATTGTCTATATAGGTCCACGAAATCGTATATCCCCCATATAACTGTAACCCCCGATATTCGGTATTTTGATGATGTTAGCCACATTTTTCAACGGAATTGTCTGAAAATCCACACAAGGAGTTCCTTGTGGGTACTTTATACCTCGGCAGAGAATTATCTATATAGGTCCACAATATCGTATAGCCCCCATATAACGGTACCCCCGATATTCGGTATTTTGATGATGTTAACCACATTTTTCAATGGAATTGTCTGAAAATCCACACAAGGAGTTCCTTGTGGGTACTTAATACCTCGGCAGAGAATTGTCCATACAGGTCCACGATATCGTATAGCCCCCCACGGTATTCGGTATTTTGATGATTTTAGTCACATTTTCAATGGAATTGTCTGAAATTCCACAAAAGGAGTTCCTTGTGGGTACTTTATACCTCGGCAGAGAATTATCTATATAGGTCCACAATATCCTATAGCCCCCATATAACGGTACCCCCGATATTCGGTATTTTGATGATGTTAGCCACATTTTTCAATGGAATTGTCTGAAAATCCACACAAGTAGTTCCTTGTGGGTACTTTATACCTCGGCAGATAATTATCTATATAGGTCCACAATATCGTATAGCCCCCATATAACGGTACCCCTCGATATTCGGTATTTTTATGATTTTTCCCACATTTTTCAACAGAATTGTCTGAAATTCCACAAAAGGAGTCCCTTGTGGGCATTTTACCTCCCCAAAAAGAATTGTCTATATAGGTCCACGAAATCGTATATCCCCCATATAACTGTAACCCCCGATATTCGGTATTTTGATGATGTTAGCCACATTTTTCAATGGAATTGTCTGAAAATCCACACAAGGAGTTCCTTGTGGGTACTTAATACCTCGGCAGAGAATTGTCCATACAGGTCCACGATATCGTATAGCCCCCCACGGTATTCGGTATTTTGATGATTTTAGTCACATTTTCAATGGAATTGTCTGAAATTCCACAAAAGGAGTTCCTTGTGGGTACTTTATACCTCGGCAGAGAATTATCTATATAGGTCCACAATATCGTATAGCCCCCATATAACGGTACCCCCGATATTCGGTATTTTGATTATGTTTGCCACATTTTTCAATGGAATTGTCTGAAAATCCACACAAGTAGTTCCTTGTGGGTACTTTATACCTCGGCAGATAATTATCTA
Source organism: Musca domestica (assembly GCF_030504385.1). Lineage (NCBI taxonomy): Eukaryota > Metazoa > Arthropoda > Insecta > Diptera > Muscidae > Musca > Musca domestica. The sequence goes on along the minus strand of NW_026712328.1, from coordinate 10,674,037 downwards.
TATAGGTCCACGAAATCGTTTATCCCCTATATAACTGTAACCCCCGATATTCGGTATTTTGATGATGTTAGCCACGCTTTTCAATGGAATTGTATTAAAATTAACACAAGTAGTTCTTTGTGAGTACTTCACCCCCTGAGAGAGAATTGTCTATACAGGTCTACGATATCGTATATCCCCCATATAACGGTACCTCCCGATATTCGGTATTTTATGATTTGACCCACATTTTTCATCGGAATTGTCTGAAAATCCGCACAAGGAGTTCCTTGTGGGTACTTTATACCTCGGCAGAGAATTATCTATATAGATCCACGATATCGTATAGCCCTCATATAACGGTACCCCGCGATATTGGGTATTTTGATGATTTTAGCCACATTTTCCAATCGTATTGTCTGAAAATCCACACACGGAGTTCTTTGTGAACACTTTACCCCTGAAACGGAATTGTCTATATAGGTCCACAATATCGTATATCCCCCGTATAACGGTACTCCCCGATATTCGGTATTTTATGATTTGACCCACATTTTTCATCGGAATTGTCTGAAAATCCACAGAAGGAGTTCCTTGTGGGTACTTTATACCTCGGCAGATAATTATCTATATAGGTCCACAATATCGTATAGCCCCCATATAACGGTACCTCCCGATATTCGGTATTTTTATGATTTTACCCACATTTTTCAACAGAATTGTCTGAAAATCCATACAAGGAGTTCCTTGTGAGTACTTTATACCCAGACATAGATTTGTCTTTATAGGTCCACAATATCGTATATCCAACCATATATCGGCACCTTCCTATATTAGATATCTTAAAGATTTTAAAAGAATTTTTATTGGATTTTTTTTTTTTTTTTTTGAAAATTTTCTAATTCGTTCCAAATGGTGGAGGGTATTCAAAGTTCGGCCCGGCCGAACTTACTGCTTTTTTACTTGTTTATTTTTGCTGGAGTGCTGCATTAGGAACATCTGCTCAATTTCTTCCATAATCGACTTCATTTGCTCCTGATGCTGCTGCAGCATCACCTTCTGGAACGCCCGAAACTCTCGTACCATTATTACCATATCGTACTCGGATATATTCAATGCCCCAGGATATTCGAGCTCAATATCTCCTGACGCTTTTTGTATTTTCTCGCTCCTATTCTTGGAACTTTTGATTTTGGAACTCCTTTTCCATTTTTTGGCTTATATATACATATATATATATATATATATATATATATATATATATATATATATATATATATATATATATATATATATATATATACCGAATATATATATATATATATATATATATATATATATATATATATTTATTTATTTATTTATTTATTTATTTTTTTGTTATTTTGCTTCTTCGTTTTTTTACTGCCTTCTTGGCTTTTTTTCATTTATTTATTATTATTTTTTTTAAATTTATTTCTTTTTTAATTGGGACTTTTGATGTCCTCTTTTCAAAATTGCATGTTTTCTTATTTTATTGGGAATTTTGTTGTCCTCTTTTCACTTTGTTTTTGCCCCTATGGCTTTTTTATTTTATTTTGCCCCTTGGGCTTTTTTGCTTTGTTTTTGCCCCAATGGCTTTTTTATTTTATTAATCCCTTTGGCTATTTTTAAAATGCCCCTATGGTCTTACATTTAAAATGGCTCAACGGACTTTCTTTTCTGTAGAAATTCTCCTCTTCTTCTGAAGAATAGCTACATTTACTTGTAGAGAGTCTCTTACCACTGGTGGGGGAAAACTCCTACAATTTTCTCTTTTGTGGTCGCTAGTTCTTTTCACTTTATAAAAAAGTTAAAGCTCGATTGACCAATGGATGAGAAACGAAAACCAACCGAAAGGTTAGGCTGTTGTTTCAATTCTGATTTTATTTCTACAATATGTTCCTTACGTACTACTGAAAGTATTTTAACTTAACCTAGTCGCAGCCACACAATTGTTCTTATCTATTCTAATATTGAATGGAGAACATTGCAGGGCTGCTTGACATATCATTCAAGTGGTCTTGTGTATATACTGAGCGCATCGATATATGTGCGTGTGGGTCATAACCTTTATTATCTCTCAAATTATCGTATGCGTCAGCGCACAAGATCACCGAATTCTTCACATGTGATATTTTATGGCGACTGGGAAATATTTAATTTTAGAACATTTATCTTTTGTTGCTACATTTTCCCGGGCGGCTTAAATGTGTATGTTAATAGTGGACTGTATTTTTATAAAGTTGAATAAATGTATGCTATAAAATATTTAAATATAAAAATATGAAAAGGAAACTAACTATATATGCTCAAACAATATAAATATTTAATTAAGTAACTGCTTCCAGGAAACGACTCCATTTCTTTGTCCAGTCGTCCTTGCCAATGCCACCACCTTTATCTGCCGGCTTCATTCTCCATACCGCATTCATAGTCCATCGATGCAGACCGCCATCATTCACGTCGGAAAGGATTAGCATTGGCTCCATGGTACGCTCTGCTTTGTCGTCTTCTATTTTTACGGCCATCGATGTTTTGCTATTGGTTTCTCTAAGGCAATACCGTTCAAGAACTGGAACCAGAGAATTTTGTTTGGATTTACCCACTTCTTCGCTGTATTCTTTTCCATATTCGATGGAAATGAAGGAGCCTTCTGTATGTAGAGAGTTTCCTTCTTTTTCCTCTTCTGCTATGTTTTCTTTTCCTCTAGAATCGTCGTCGTAATCAACATATTCGTGGAAAATGTTTGGATCTTCTGTGCGTGGCGGCTTTTCTTCTTTTTTCACTTTTCGATTATACCGAAGTAACTTGATATGTTCATCCTGGAGTGGTTTTTCATCAGTCAGTGTAGGTGCGACACCTGAATTTCCTTCCACATCTCAGGGTACTGTCTTCATATGGGTTGGAAGATATTTTTGGTGTACCCTCAGGTACCGTCTTAACTGGTAGTATGTATTTTCTACCAGTACCTTCCATGCCGCGACGTGTTTCACCTTTTCAAAGGCTGACGTCGACGTTAATAACTGGAAATAGTCTGCCAAAGTGGTGATATCTTCTTCCATTTCTTTATACATTTTTAATTTAAATGTTTTAGATGGGACTATTTGTCCTCTTTTCAAAACTTTTTTATATTGCCTTCTTGGCTTTTTTCGATTTTTGATTTTTTCAGTTGTGACTTTTAATGTCCTCTTTTCGAAATTGTAGGTTTTTCTTTTATTTGGAACTTTGTTGTCCTCTTATCTATTTTTTTAAGTTGTTTTTTTTTTTTTGGTTTTGCCCTTTGGCGTGTTTTGTAATTTTTGCCCTTTGGGTCTTTTTTTGTTTGGTTTTGCCCCTATGGCGTATTTTATAATTTTTGCCCTTTGGGTCTTTTTTGTATTTTTTTGTATATTTTTTATTCTGCCTCTATGGCTTTTTATTCAATTAATCCCTTCGGCTAAAATGCTAAAATGCCTCAGCGGACTTTTTGGTAGAAGTTCTTCTCCTTTTTGAAGAACACCTACTTCTTTTTTGGCTTTTCTGAGTTTCTTACCACTGGTGGGGGATAACTCAAAACAATTTTATTTTAGGTCGTCGATTCTTTATGTTTCGAAGGACCAATGAGTGAGAAAAGAAACACGACCGCTGCGTTAGGGTGTTATTTCAATTCTGATTTTATTTCTAAAATATGTTCCTTGCGTACTACTGAAACTATTCTAACTTAACCTAGTCGCAGCCACACAATTGTTCTTATCTATTCTAATATTGAATGGAGAACATTGCAGGGCTGCTTGACATCTCATTCAAGTGGTCTTGTGCATATACTGAGCGCATCGATATATGTGCGTGTGGGTCATAACCTTTATTCTCTCTCACATTATAGTATGCGTCAGCGCACAAGATCACCGAATTCTTCACATGTGATATTTTATGGCGGCTGGGAAATATTTAATTTTAGAACCTTTATCTTTTATTGCTAGTTTTTCCCAGCGCTTCAACCGCACTCAAAAGTATGTACAAAGTATTTTGTACATAGAGTGTGATGTCTTTTATTACATTTACTAAGCAGAATTATTTTTGGGGAGCCTTTGAAGACGTATGAACACAAGAATAAGGTCCCAGCTTTCGGTTGGCACGCCATAATTTAACATGGGTGAAATACACCCATTTATGCCTCTTTGTAACTTCTTTAAACCTAAACTAGTATCACTCATACTGGCAGGTCAAATAAAAGTTACGTTGGTTTTAGAGATTTCCACGCAAGACGAAAATTTTTTGTGGGTAAGTGAAAATTTAGCAACAATGTAACGGGTGTCGCCACAGGTCTTATTGTTTAAATAACACAGACGTTCAATGTCACTATTGCCAGTATTGTTATCATAAACTGCTGAGAACAAGTCTTTAAATGTGGGCCAAGAAAAAAAGTCGCCATTAAATATTTCTATTTCGATCAACTTGTTTTATAGTATTAGGAAGTGTGAACACACCTGATAAATATAATAATATTCTAATTATATGTAAGCGTCAAATATGTCACAAGGTGATATTCATGGCTCAATAATGAGGTCTTCCATCAAGCGAATTAATCTAACAGCAGCGCCGCTGCATGGTGGGAGAATATTTTATTTTTTTAAGTAGATTTTTATAAGTTTTCCTATACGACGTCAATCGAATGTTCTGATATTATTTTTTTTAAATTTTCATACATATGAATAATTTTTCATTCAAAATTTTCAAGTTTAAAATTGATGCGGCAGTTCATTATCCCTGCAGCTATGTCGATGCGACTACCTTTATTTTCCTACCACGAGAATCTATAAAAAAGGAGTCAGAAGTCGTTTTCATAATTTTAAAAATCTGTGAGATGTGATTATTTTGTTCTGTATATAAATATATTATTAATATTTTTTTATAAATTTATTGTCTAAATACAATCTCTTTAAAAATTTTAATATGCACATTTACGCTGTTTTAATTAATTTTATCTTATTTATCATTTTTTTTCTTAATATGGATTTCAATATAATTAAATATATAGAAGTCATGCATGAATAGAATTCGTCATTCATTGCATTAATATAATTTTATGATCAAACATAAATGTATATACTAATACAGATTACAGAGTAAACAATAAAATAATATCCTAGTAATAAATTACTATTCCATCATGGTGGCTGTGAACTATGGCGTAAGTTAATATTTAAATTTTCATTACCAAAGACCCAGTCGATATTTGTTGTTGGTTTGGTTGGTTTTTCTTTCCAACTTTGACACTAAGCCCATGGAGCCAAGAAAAGCTTCAGTTGCACTTGTTCGACTACTTCTACATACATTGAAAACCCCCGCAATTAGAATAATTGAGGTATCAACGAAACGTTCCTTAATATCACATATAGCTCCAAGCGAAATACGTTTGAAGTTGCATTCTGGATATGAGGAATTCCTGTAAAGTACCATTAGACACAAATTTCTGAATCGGATGAGGGTATATGAAAATGATTTTCTTCCTCTGCTTAGATCTAATTGACAAATAATACTAGCCTCCGAAAACTTTTTGTTTTTAATATAAATTGCGATACCCCTTTTATCTCTCACTCCTTTTCCGGTGCGATTGCAATATAGACGTGACAATATTGATAAATTGCTAAAGAATAGTTCTTCTTCCAGGTACGTCTACGTTACCTCAAAACACAATAGGTCACAATGCATTAGAGTGGCATCACTAGAAATATCAGAATGATGAGCACTGAGACTTTGAATGTTTTGATAAAATATTGGGAAACTGTCATTCGATCTTATAAAATTATAATGCGGCAAGCGTATGGCTTTATATAATTTAAGCCGTTCCAATTCTCTGTAGAAACAAATTTATCTACAAAATCCGTAACAAATCGGAAGCTACTTTGATAAGATATTAGCAATGAAAAATTTGAAGAGCTGTCTTATTCTGTGCTGAAAATCTTATCTTTTTGCAATTGTGGCTGTCGATGTTCTTTAAATACCACAGTATACTTAGTGGGAAGTGAAAGTTCAACAGGAGATATTTCAATATTTTGAATTTCGACAGGAATATAATCCAGGAGCGTTTCTTGTGTTTCTTCAATCTGACCTTCATTTATGTTAGAATCAATGGCACGCGATAATAGACTTAAATTTTCGGAATTAACAATAAACGGCTCTTGATCAGCCGGACCCATATCGGCAAACCATTCGAGGGAAATACATATCTCATGTTCCCTGTACAATTCGGATTCAATAAGATATCTCGCTGCTTCGAAAATTTTACTTGGCCGAATCATTTCAGACATTAAATATTGTGTGTAAGGCGATCTCGCTTTAAATGAACCTGAATATCTTCGGTTTGGTTGGCCGTACTTGGAAGGATGTTGACAGTGGAGGCGAATGGAATGGGGACATTTACTACGGCACCACTTAAAGCACACTGATGATTATAACCCAACGAAACTATTTTCATAAAGAAAATTCGTGGTGCAATAAACCTTTCTGTCAGCGATATCAGGCCTTGCAGTTCACTAGAAATAGCTGGGAAATGTAGACCATCTGAGAGACACATGGACGGAACCTTCCCCGCATTGATTATTTTGTGGCGTGTGTTGCAGAATTTATATATGTATATTGTTTTCAGCTGGTAGCTGTTTTGAAAGGAAAAAACTTCTTTCAAATCTGTGTATTTTTGTAGAAAAGATGTTTTGACTTCCACAACAAATACAAACTTTTGTGTATACACTCTTGTTGACATTGCAAAATTCGGAAATTAATATAGATCTTGAACTCGCTGTTGTGACCTCAACTCCGGCGAAAATTTTTCTCTCCTTGCTGAACTTCTCAGAGCTTGTCTAATGTTTATATTTTCCCTGTTTATTGGATCCATGCGATGAATAAGGACGCGGAAATTTCTCATCCTGCTTTCTTCTTGTTGTATTTGCATAGCAGCTTGTCTGGTGACACGACGAACTGAGTTATTCCGCTCTTTTTTCATAGTACGGAAAAATGGATTTCTTCGACGTACTCTGTGCATTGCCGTGTCTTTCTCTTTTTTTTTCGGATTTGCGATGTTCTTCATTTTGTCGCAGAATATATCTTGCCAAAGTATCTCTTTCTCGTTCCTCTCTGCGATACATTGGATCCATTCTCCGAATTGAATTGGCCTATAACTTTTTGTTTTTAATATAAATTGCGATACCCCTTTTATCTCTCACTCCTTTTCCGGTGCGATTGCAATATAGACGTGACAATATTGATAAATTGCTAAAGAATAGTTCTTCTTCCAGGTACGTCTACGTTACCTCAAAACACAATAGGTCACAATGCATTAGAGTGACATCACTAGAAATATCAGAATGATGAGCAATCAGACTTTGAATGTTTTGATAAAATATTGGGAAACTGTCATTCGATCTTATAAAATTATTATGCGGCAAGCGTATGGCTTTATATAATTTAAGCCGTTCCAATTCTCTGTAGAAACAAATTTACCAACAAAATCCGTAACAAATCGGAAGCTACTTTGATAAGATATTAGCAATGAAAAATTTGAAGAGCTGTCTTATTCTGTGCTGAAAATCGTATCTTTTTGCAATTGTCGCTGTCGATGTTCTTTAAATACCACAGTATACTTAGTGGGAAATGAAAGTTCAACAGGAGATATTTCAATATTTTGAATTTCGACAGGAATATAATCCAGAAGCGTTTTTTGTGTTCCTTCAATCTGATCTTCATTTATGTTAGAATCAATGGCACGCGATAATAGACTTAAATTTTCGGAATTAACAATAAACGGCTCTTGATCAGCCGGACCCATATCGGCAAACCATTCGAGGGAAATACATATCTCATGTTCCCTGTACAATTCGGATTCAATAAGATATCTCGCTGCTTCGAAAATTTTACTTGGCCGAATCATTTCAGACATTAAATATTGTGTGTAAGGCGATCTCGCTTTAAATGAACCTGAATATCTTCGGTTTGGTTGGCCGTACTTGGAAGGATGTTGACAGTGGAGGCGAGTGGAATGGGGACATTTACTACGGCACCATTTAAAGCACACTGATGATTATAACCCAACGAAACTATTTTCATAAAGAAAATTCGTGGTGCAATAAACCTTTCTGTCAGCGATATCAGGCCTTGCAGTTCACTAGAAATAGCTGGGAAATGTAGACCATCTGAGAGACACATGGACGGAACCTTCCCCGCATTGATTATTTTGTGGCGTGTGTTGCAGAATTTATATATGTATATCGTTTTCAGCTGGTAGCTGTTTTGAAAGGAAAAAACTTCTTTCAAATCTGTGTATTTTTGTAAGTTCGGACGGGGTAATCTTTGAATACCCTCCACCACTTGGAACGAATTTGGCAATTCTTACAAACAATAAAATTCGTTAAAAATTCTGTTAAAATTTTAAAAATACCAAATGTAGGCGTTATATTAGAGGTGGACCTGCATAGCTAACTTTCGTCATACACCATTACAATAACCAAATGCGAAACTTAAAAAAAATCGGTGAATAATATAGCTAAAATCATCATCAATACCGTTATATGGGAGCTATACGAAGACGTGGACCTGCACATAAAATTTCCTGTCTTTGGCTGTAGTATCCATTACGAACTTCAAATACCAAATTTGAAACAATTCCGGTGAATAATGTCGCTACAATCATTAAAACCCCGAATATCGGGAGGTACCCTTATATGGGGGCTATACGAAGACGTGGACCTGCACAGACAATTTCCTGTCTTAGGCTGTAGTATCACCATTTCGAACTTAAAGTACCAAATTTGAAACAATTCCAGTAAATAATGTCGCTAAAATCATTAAAAACCCCAATATCGAGAGTTACCGTTATATGGGGGCTATACCAAAACGTGAAACTACATGGCCCATTTTCAATATTGCAGTCGTAATTTACATTTGAGTAAAATTTTATCAATCTACTTTATTTCGTTGAGAAGCTAGAGTGATTTCCACAGACGGACCGACATCGCTAAATCGACATAGAATTTTATGCTGATCTACAATATTTATACTTTGTGGGGTCCAAAATGTATATTTCGAGGAGTTACAAACGGAATGAAATACTTTGTATATCCTTCTACTATGCGAAGCAAAACAACCCATTATCTTAATCTAAGAAGCGCCAATAGAGGACAAGGCCTCATCCAGCAGCTACAGCGACAAACATGTAAGTGGTGAGTTGTACCAAGAAAACGTTTACATAATCAAGTGCGTGAGTTAATAAGGTCGTGGCCTCTTATCAACAAAGTGAGTTTCAGTAAGCCACTCAGCCACAGGGTCCCGATCCATAGAAGGGCTGCAGGTTGCTTCGCGGAAGCGGAGGGAAAATAGCAATAATCTATTCCCGCGAGTTCTGGAGCCCGGCCTAGGACCCCATAATATGTGAAAAAGAGGGTTTCCCAAGTCGCCGCTAGGCCGAACTTCAAATTTGCCCAGATAATTTATAGTTGAATAATAAAGCATGGTATCTCTGCCAAAACAATTCCCTTATTAAAGTCGCTGACATACACAAATCGTGCCGTGACAGTGGAGCCCGAGCAGGGACAAGAGTAAAGAGCAAACAGGATACTACTAGAGAAGTATACTAACGGTTTCATAATGTACCTATCACGTTGCGTACATTATGGGAGTGTACTATGACAAATCATCTTGAGAGACCATTATATGCGTCGTTTTTTGGCCGATTGGTCTCGAGAGCAGTTGGCAATTGACCCGTTAACGGGTTTGTTAATAAGCGAAATTACCGCATATGGAGTAAGACCAATTCATAAGAGACCCTACATGGTGCATGGATGCAAGAGTAAAATAATTTGTATGCACAGTTTATAACAAACGTTCACAATAAGATACTGCAATAATTTTCTTCGATTTGTGGGAAAAATCAGGAGTCCCGGGCTTCATAAAAATGCAGGATATGTTATTGGCGTAAAAAATCACACCAACAGTTTCTTTGAAAAATTATGAATTGTCTCTGGGGCAACTTTATTTTATATAAAGTAATAATTAAATATAATTTGTAGTTATATGCTCCCGATGGGACAGTAAAATTCTTATTAACATTATTATAAATTTTAGATATAGTATACGTCGATTTAAGATCTTTTCACTATTATGCAGCGCGGTAGAAAACAATTCTCTTAACACCGACAGTCGCCGGTTGATTATTGCAACAGGGCAGAATTAGAATAACTATCTAACAACAAAAGCATCATAATTGTTAGATCAATGAAGAAAGGTAAATGACATGAAAGTGACGACAACACCAACCAAAATGAGGCAGTTAGAAATGAGAGATCAAAGTCCATCCACTGTTGAACTTAAAATTATTTGAGTGAAAGAAGAATAAATATATTAGAATTTTAATAGGGATGCCAGTTCGGATAATTACGTTTAAATTTAGGTATAAGTAAAATAGGGAGGAAAATTTTAAAACTAACAGAAACAAAAGACAATTTCGCAAGGGAATATTTTCAAATTAAAATATATGCATTGTGCTCTTCAACAGATTTCTCACTCTAACTGCATCTCAAAGTTTCTGAAAAAGAAATGATTTTATTTTTATTTGTTCATTGACTTCACTACTTTTTATGCCGGTTGATTTCGAAGCTCTTCCATCTTTCTAGATCATTGAGGTATTTCCAACGCATAGTGCTTGTATTGACTGTGTTTGAAACACTAAAGCGGGTATGGTATCGACATTATGCTGTCGCTCCGGTGTTCTTTCTAGATTGAATATTTGTTCATAGCATAACATAAGCGGACACACCGCATAGAATACGACAAACCGACTAAAGTTTCCCAAGTGCTGCGTGCAAGAGACTTGAGAACCTCGTTCTTACGTTTAATCATACACAGATAGCTATGGTAAAGATGTTTTGTCCAACTAACTCTGTCTTGAGGGGAAGGCTGACAACATACCTGCCCTCCGAATCCCGACATGTGGTACGTTTATAATTGGAAGGAGGGCGACAAAGTTGGATGTTAGGAACTTCCTACAGTTCCCAAAAACGACGAAGAATCTTGATAAGATCTTCTTTGTCAGATAGACCGACTTTAACAGAAAAGACTTATAGATGTTGAGGGGGAATAGAACCAGTATTGATCCAACAAAAGACCTATTTTGTGCTATTAAGGGGCCTAATGCATTAGTGTTAATTCCCTGTACCAGGATTTTCGAATGAAGATCTGCTCCCAGTAAAAGTTCAACAGGGCGACTCTTGAACAAATGTGGAACATCCAAACGAGAAACGAAGTCGCTATTGACAGAAAAAGAAGGCAGACTGCCAGAGATGGAAGGTAAAATCAGGGCCATAGTTTCAATTGAAAGCGAAGCGTCCAATGGAGAACTTATACATAGTGAACACAACTTGCGCGACGTAGCCGAAACTGTCTGATTTATACCAGAAATAGTAGCAACAGTTGTAGTGGAGACGAAGCCTAGTATGTGCTGCAAGCGATCTGTAATTAAATTAGCTTCTGAAGCAGGGTCAATCAACGCTATGGTAGGGAACGTTGTACCCTGGTGAACAATATTCACCATTACCTTACCTAATAGGACATTTCGACTTTGAGCGGTATGAAATACCTGTCTATTAGACGAGCTGGAAGTTATACATAAGAAGTGGAGGATTGATTGGGAGACACTACGTTCCTAACTTCCGAAGTTTCTGTAGTCGAATACGTGTAATTATCTCTATGAAATAGAGTGTGATGTCTTTTATTACATTTACTATAATTGTACGGACTACAGCAGTTTTGAGGGACAAACAATTATATCGATTGATGTGATGCATATGTCGTGGACATAGAACGGATGATTTATTATAGGGTGCTCGGGATGGCCTAGATGATGAAAGTGAATTATGAGTTGTAATGCCAGGATTTGTGAAATGTTAACGAACTTGTTTACTACTTGGATGTCACGAATACAGGTAAGAGTTTGGATGCGGTTTGTAAGAAATTTATCCAAATCTTTCCAGGGAGACAAAGCAGAATTATTTTTGGGGAGCCTTTGAAGATGTATGAACACTAGAATAAGGTCCCAGCTTTCAGTTGGCACGCCATAATTTAACATTGGTGAGATACACCCATTTATGCCTCTTTGTAACTTCTTTAAACCTAAACTAGTATCACTCATACTGGCAGGTCAAATAAAAGATACATTGGTTTTAGAGATTTCCACGCAAGACGAAAATTTTTTGTGGGTAAGTGAAAATTTAGCAACAATGTAACGGGTGTCGCCACAGGTCTTATTGTTTAAATGACACAGACGTTCAATGTCACTATTGCCAGTATTGTTATCATAAACTGCTGAGAACAAGTCTTTAAATGTGGGCCAAGAAAGAAAGTCGCCATTAAATATTTCTATTTCGATCAACTTGTTTTGTAGTATTAGGAAGTGTGAACACACCTGATAAATATAATAATATTCTAATTATATGTAAGCGTCAAATATGTCAGAAGGTGGCAGTCATTGCTCAATTATAAGGTCTTCCATCAAGCGAATTAATCTAAAAACAGCTGTTACTTTATTAGATGAAAAGTCAAATTTCATGCTTGTGGCGAATGTTTGTTGTCAATGTTGGAAGAATATTTCATGGTGGAAGAGTATTTTATTTTTTTAAGTAGATTTTTATAAGTCTTCCTATACGACGTCATTCGAATGTTCTGATATGATTTTATTAAAATTTTCATACATATGAATAATTTTTCATTCAAAATTTTCAAGTTTAAAATTGATGCGGCAGTTCATTATCCCTGCAGCTTTGTCGATGCGACTACCTTTATTTTCCTACCATGAGTATCTATAAAAAAGGAGTCAGAAGTCGTTTTCATAATTTTAAAAATCTGTGAGATTTGATTATTTTGATCTGTATATAAATATATTATTAATATTTTTTTATAAATTTATTGTCTAAATACAATCTCTCTAAAAATTTTAATGTACACAATTACGCTGTTTTAATTAATTTTATCTTATTTAAATTTTTTTTCTTAATATGGATTTTAATGTAATTAAATATATAGAAGTCATGCATGAATCGAATTCGTCATTTATTGCATTAATATAATTTTATGATCAAACTTAAATGTATATACTAATACAGATTACAGAGTAAACAATAAAATAATATCCTAGTAATATATTACTATTCCATCATGGTGGCTGTGAACTCTGGCGTAAGTTAATATTTAAATTTTCATTACCAAAGACCCAGTCGATATTTGTTGTTGGTTTGGTTGGTTTTTCTTTCCAACTTTGACACTACGCCCATGGAGCCAAGAAAAGGTTCAGTTGCACTAGTTCGACTACTTCTACATTCATTGGAATCACCGGCTATTAGAATAATTGAGGTACCAACGAAACGTTCCTTAATATCACATATAGCTCCAAGAAAAATACGTTTGAAGTTGCATTCTGGATATGAGGAATTCCTGTAAAGTACCATTAGACACAAATTTCTGAATCGGATGAGGGTATATGAAAATGATTTTCTTCCTCTGCTTAGATCTAATTGACAAATAATACTAGCCTCCGAAAACTTTTCGTTTTTAATATAAATTGCGATACCCCTTTTATCTCTTACTCCTCTTTCTGTGCGATTGCAATATAGACGTGACAATATTGATAAATTGTTGAAGAATAGTTCTTCTTCCAGGTACGTTTACGTTACCTCAAAACACAATAGGTCACAATGCATTAGAGCGACATCACTAGAAATATCAGAATGATAAGCACTCAGACTTTGAATGTTTTGATAAAATATTGGGAAACTGTCATTCGATGTTATAAAATTATTATGCTGCAAGCGTATGGCTTTATATAATTTAAGCCGTTCCAATTCTCTGCAGAAACTAATTTACCAACAAAATCCGTAACAAATCGGAAGCTACTTTGATAAGATATATCAAAAATAGGGGCATTATTTAGCCAATATATGTCGTGAACACCCTCGCTGTTGAAATTAAATTCTCCAATAGAATTTGATTACATTAAATTCGTCAAATATTACCCCATTAGCAATGAAAAATTTGAAGAGCTGTCTTATTCTGTGCTGAAAGTTCAACAGGAAATATTTCAATATTTTGAATTTCGACATTTTCGACAGGAATATAATCCAGGAGCGTTTCTTGTGTTCCTTTAATCTGATCTTCATTTATGTTAGAATCAATGGCACGCGATAATAGACTTAAATCTTCGGCTCTTGATCAGCCGGACCCATATCGGCAAACCATTCGAGGGAAATACAAATCTCATGTTCCCTGTACAATTCGGATTCAATGATATATCTCGCTGCTTCGAAAATTTTACTTGGCCGAATCATGTCAGACATTAAATATTGTGTGTAAGGCAATCTCGCTTTAAATGAACCTGAATATCTTCGGTTTGGTTGGCCGTACTTGGAAGGATGTTGACAGTGGAGGCGAGTGGAATGGGGACATTTACTACGGCACCACTTAAAGCACACTGATGATTATAACCCAACGAAACTATTTTCATAAAGAAAATTCGTGGTGCAATAAACCTTTCTGTCAGCGATTTCAGGCCTTGCAGTTCACTAGAAATAGCTGGGAAATGTAGACCATCTGAGAGACACATGGACGGAACCTTCCCCGCATTGATTATTTTGTGGCGTGTGTTGCAGAATTTATATATATCGTTTTCAGATGGTAGCTGTTTTGAAAGGAAAAAAACTTCTTTCAAATCTGTGTATTTTTGTAGAAAAGATGTTTTGACCTCCACAACAAATACAAACTTTTGTGTATACACTCTTGATGACATTGCAAAATTCGAAAATTAATATAGATCTTGAACTCGCTGTTGTGACCTCAACTCCGGCGACAAATTTTTTCTCTTTGCTGAACTTCTCAGAGCTTGTCTAATGTTTATATTTTCTCTGTTTATTGGATCCATGCGATGAATAAGGACGCGGAAATTTCTCATCCTGCTTTCTTCTTGTTGTATTTGCATAGCAGCTTGTCTGGTGACACGACGAACTGAGTTATTCCGCTCTTTTTTCATAGTACGGAAAAATGGATTTCTTCGACGTACTCTGTGCATTGCCGTGTCTCTCTCTCTCTTTTTCGGATTGGCGGTGTTCTTCATTTTGTCGCAGAATAGATCTTGCCAAAGTATCTCTTTCTCGTTCCTCTGCGATACATTGGATCCATTCTCCGAATTGAATTGGCCCATTCCCTCCGTTGTTCCTCTTCCGGTACGTCGGGTCCATTCTCCGAATTGAATGGATCAAAGTGTTCCTCTGTTTTTCCTGCTCTTGGTACGTCGGATCCACTCTCCGAGAAGATCGAGCCAATCTCCTCCCTCTCTCGTTCTCCTTCCCAAAATGTCGCTCCATTCGATGGACAGAGTGTGCAACGGTATTCCTCTCTTGCTCTTCTGCGCGATACGTCGGATCCCTTTCTCGTATTGAGTGGTTCCCTATATGTTGAATCGATTCATCGATTAGTGTGAGCCAAAGCATTGCGCGTCTTTTCTTTTGCTCGATGAGAGAGTGTGTGTCGGAGAATAGAGTGAGCCAAAATATCCCTTTATTTAGTATTTTCTTTGTGGTTGGCTTCTGTTTTGTTTAACGATTCGTTATGAACTGTTTTGCAAAATTTGAGTAGTTTTATTATATTCACTAACACTTGCTGAATAACAGGTATCTGAACCTAAGTTGATAGGTAATTTACAGGTAGTGTTTTATTACCATCAGGCATATTTAATGTTTTTATTGTTGCCTGGTAAAATTTAAATATCTTACATAAAAAAATTAAAATAAAAAATAGTTATTTGTTTTTTATAATTTTTATTGCAATTTTTTACTTGTTACAATAAATTTAAAATGACCAAAATATATCGTTTGTTTTGGCTGCAGCGAATTCAAATTTAATTGATAGATCGATTTTGATGTTTTTAAGAAAGAAAAAGATATAAATGAAAAGAAAATCTCCAAAAAGTTAATAGAACGATAATGATAATGAGGAGAAAATAGACGTGTTAGTTTTCGCTGAAAATAATCTGGCTCGGAAGTCCAATGTTTGCGTTGCAAAATAAAAATAAATGAATAAATAAAATACAATATTATTATTATTTTAGTGCAGTACTGTATATTTTATTAGTAATCGTTGGTAAAATAATTAAATGACATTTTTTACAGGATGTTTGGGGTTTTGATGCTTTTCGGTTGTGAACCAATGAGCGAGTAATAAATATGAACGAAGCAAAGCGGGTTTAAAAAGCTACTCGTTACATTTTGTTGCTACATTTGCCTACGAACTAAAGAAAGACGTATATAAATGGTAGTGGACAAAATGTAACAAAAGGATGCAAAAAAGCCCGCCGGGGAAGTTTAAATCAAATTAATTATGAAAATGGCTTTAAAACTATACAGTCTCACTACATCGATGTCTGAGATATGTACTACAAGACAAACTCGATATTTTCGCATCGTAAGAAGTTTTCACGCTATTAAAAAATCCCTCATTGTTTCTTCACGACTTATTTTTTGGTGTACATTTCGCTATACTTCCGAAAGACATTATTTCTGGATTCTGAGGCTTCTTAGACAACATTTCTATAGGCACTTATATTAAGTGTATGCTTGAAGGCCTGTATAACCAAGGATAATAAATCGTTACTAAAATTTTTAGATCATTAATTGTTAAGCTAGTCTGACTGAAAATGCCTAGTACTATTGCCAGCGTTTATAATTCAGGATAATGATTTAGGCGTATGAATAAAAATGTGAATTTCTTCCTTTTAATCCTGTGTTTCAAAACACTAATGAGAGACCCTTGCCTACTATCATCTTCCTACTTTTGCTATCTGCTATACGTTGGATATAAAGCTCTTTAAAATCTTCATTTAATTTGAAATATACCCTTAAAAAGCTTCCTACACCAAACATGCATTTTTTCCAAAAATTTATATAAAGCCGAAAGTCACAGCTAAAAATTTAGTAGGCTATTTAAGAGATGATATATTCTATACTAAACCCCTTTTTTTAATTGGCCTGAACATCTACGGTTAAGGTAAAAAATTGTAACGAAGTCAATCGCAATAATGTTTACATATTTCTTTTTTTTAAATTTAATTAAATGAAAGCAAAAAATGTGGGAAACAGCATCAAATTTTAGAATAAATTTAGATTTGTTCGAATTGGTTATCTTTGGCACGAATTATGGCCTTCAAACAGCCAATGAAACCGTCACACGCTGTGCGAGTGTTGCTCTGCGGTATTTTGGCCCAAGGCTTTAATACAGCCTTCAGAATATTTTCATTCAAATGCCACGGTCGATTAATACAAGCGGAGAGCGACCATCGGCTGTTGTGGCACACACCACCCACACCATCACCATGGCCGGCGCTTGAGTTCTGGTGGTCAACCGAAGGTGTTCATTTTCAGCCGACCTCTTTGGTAAGTAAACACGATCATTTTGTTTGTTTACAACCTGTTGGACAACGAATGTTTTCTCATCGGAGAGAACCAGTTCACCACTTTTCTTTCTGTTGGGGTAGGTTCTTTAATTTTTTGTAATTTACCCCGAGCTCATTTTTCAATATTTGCCTAGTGAAATATTGCGATATGTTCAGCTCACTAGCCATTTTTCGGCCACTGCGACGCGGGTTTCGGTCAAGTCGCTTCTTTATGGTATTAGACACAAATGATTTATTCACATTTAAATGCTGGAGTGCTTTAACGATAGCCACTTGTGGTTTTCCAGCAAAATATAAAGAAATCACACCATAACGCTTAAATTCCATCACGAATAACTTTTTTTCTGGAAAATTCTCCCAAAATGCTTTTTTACGTTGTAAATAATATAATGAGCTGTCACTGGAATAATTTTAACACCTGTCGGGCGAGTGGCTTAGAAATGACAGCAGTATGAAGTTGGTTGCAGTTTTTTCATCTTACCCTGTATATTGAAATAAATTATGGGTTATATAACTATTAGTTTTAATTCAATATTAACCAAATCTTCTTAGGATAATGCAAATGTTAGGTGTGGGGTATGTGTAACACTCCGACGGGACCAGTGGATGTGATGTCCGTTGTAATTCCAATTTTCGAATTTCGAAAAAAATTCTGAGATATTCGAAAAAAGATTTTTTATTCGGAAAAAATTAGAAAATTACAAATTTTTGAATTTCGAAAAATTCGAAAAATACAAATGAAGGTATGGACAACGAATATTTAGTTTTGTCTTTTTATCCAGGTGGTTCTTATCATGTTTTGCATAGTCAACATTCTGATTTACGCGTTCAACCCTCTCGACTTCGAAAATATATTTTATCGTTTTTCAAGGACTTCGTTTGATTATTCCGGAATTTTTTGATGTCATCACGTACTTTTCACATTTCTTTTATACAATTTTTGTTATTTTTAACATTCAAGGATTGAGTGACTTCAATATTCCAACTCAAACCCCTGAAAAGATATATAGGCGACGTCTGCTGATCCGATTTTTTTCGAAGATAAACGGTGAGAGCATTTCGTTGTCTATATTTTCATTTGTCTACGGTTTGTGCCCATTGCAATTTTCGAATTTCGAAACATTAAGAGTTGTGCTTGATTTGTGTTAACTTGAGCCGTTTATTTTTTCTCAATATCTTTAATCATTTTCAAGGTATGACAATTTCGAAAAAAACAATATATTTCAGAAAAATTGCTGTAATTTTTTGTAAAAACTCAAATATTGAGAGGCGGCAAGTTGTGCTGAATTGTGCTTACCTAGCACAACTTTTCGTTCATACATTGGATATTTAGAAACAAGATATCGAAAAACTAAAAGTTGTGCTGATTTGTGCTATCACAATTTTTCGAAACATGAAAAACCTAAAAAAATTCCGTCGGAAAATACGGCTTAAATGAAAACCATTGTATGGAGGCTATACAAAGACGTGGTCCTTCATAAGTAATATTTGTCATAGGCAGTAGTAACTGATCCGAACTTTATATTCGAAATTGGAAACAATTCAGGTGAATAATGTCACAAAAATCGTGAAAATACCGAATATCTGGGGGTACCGTTATATGAACGCAATTGTAAAACGTGGACTTAGATAATTCTCTTTTAGGGGGTAAAGTACTCACAAGGAACTATTTTTGTGAGCATTTTCAGTTTATTTACTTGAAAAATGTGGGTAATATCATCAAAATACCGAATATCGGAGGTACCGGCTATACGATATCGTGGACCTATGTAGATAATTATTATCCAGGGGATAAAGTAGTCACAGGGAACTCCTTGTGCTAAGTGTGCACAATTTTTAACTAGTAACGAGTGGAAATACAAATTTTCAATGTATGGATGAAAAATTGTGCTAAACTAGCACAAATAAGCACAACTTTTAGTTTTTCGATATCTTGTTTCTAAATATGGGATATTAATTTTAACGAAAATTACAGAAATTTTCTGAAAAATATTGTATTTTTTCGAAATTGACACATCTTGAAAACGGTTAAAGATTTTGAGAAAAAATAAACGGCACAAATTAGCAAAAAAACAAGTACAGCTCAGCACAACTCTTAATTTTTCGTAATTCGAAAATTGCAATTTTGGCATACTTTTGAAAATGTAAGAGATATCGAAAAAAATTTAACGCACAAATGGACAAAAAACGAGTACAACTCAACACAACGTTAAATTTTTTCGTAATTAAAAAAAAAAAAATCGGCACAATTGAGCACAACTTTCTTTTTTTCGAAATTCGAAAATTGCAATTCTAACGGACACCACATGACCAGTGGTGATACATATCGACAGTCGGGCGGCCCTTTATGTTATTAAGTCCAGTTCAAGAAACCCATTGAAATACGTGAATGAATTATGCGTTGCTGGATCAAAGGATTTGAGGAGGGGAATGTCTATGGCGGAGAGTTCGGTTATCAACCGTGTCGAATGTTTTGGTGTGGTCTAGCAGCACAAGAAAGCAGGGCTCGTGCTGTCGATCTCACTCCTAATTGATTCAGAAACTTCCAGTAGGGCAGTTACACAGCTATGATGATACAGGTATAATTTTCGAAGTAAACGTGTAAGTAATATCCGAATGAACTTGGAATCAATTTTATCCGGACCTATGTCCTTAGGTTTGACGCTGGAGGAACAATGCAAATACAAATGCCTATATCACGAATTACACTTTGCTTAGCCTTTGATTCAAGTTTTAATTCATGAGAAGAAGTGTTCAATTTTTGCGGCTCTTATATTTCTGTTAACAGTTTTACGATCCAGTAGACACTCTTCAAGAAGTTCATGGGTTTTGTACCTTTCCCCCTCGAATATGTATAACGAGTGGTTTTATCTAAGGCTGAGGTAAGTTCAGTCGCAGCCAGGGTCTACTCAAGGACACTCGTGTTGCTGGTGTTTCTCGGTCTAACACCGGTACGACACACCTTCTGGAGTCAACAACTGAACTACTTATCCGGGGAGTGCAATGAAGTAAACGAGAATTATTCCCACAAATGGGAAATAATTTAAATTTAACTACAATAATTCTATAGGAGTGAGTGTTTTCATGTGACCAAAGGTGAATCCACTATGTTTATTAGGATGGTGCGTATATTAAGATGGTTTAGGTAAATAAAGGTATATTATTTACGGGGCAAAATGTAATGGTCACGTTACATCCCTCCCTTACTTTAATAAAAAAAAAAAAATATATTTACTTGGGATTTAAGTAATCTCTTTCACCTACCTATTCTTGTTCGTTGACTGAGTTTTGGCGTTTGGCCCGCACGACCTGCAAGCTCATGTCGACTTAGTGTTAAATTTTCGTTTATTATTGAATATATGTTTTACAGATAAAAAAAATATTGCTGTTCTACAGCTTTGAAATTTATTTCTAAAAAAGCTAAAACCAATCGCTGTCCTACAGCTTTGTTAAAAAAATGTGACTTTCACTTCATGAAAAAATAACGTAAGAAAACATTGGCTGTCCTACAACCTTGTGACTTTACTCTCCTAGGCTAAACTATGTTTTGAAATAGAAGTGGAGGGGGGTATCAAATGCACGGTGCAAACCAGGTTTCGCCATACCAGAGGAGCACGGTCGGCATTTATGAAGGTCACCTTCACCGCTGACCTGTTAGCACAGTACAGCACTGTCTGGTGCCGACGACCGCGTGGTCTCTGGATACGCAACGACTGCATCCATTGGAGTAGTTCTCGATCTGCCTGCGTTCGGTGCTGCATGTAAGCAAGCTGTTCCATTGGAACACTGCCTGCAATTGATGCCAACGAAGGTTGCTGCTGCGCCGGCAGTGAGTGGATTGGCGGAGCCGATGTCGTTTGATTGATGGCGAAATTATTGGGCGCTGTTGCCGAAGGTATAGGCTGGTTGTGACTTGCCAAACTTGCACAGACTGGGTTTCGACGTAGACCGCCTTCGCTTGTTGATTTTGGCTCGTCCGTGAAAGAGTTACTGAAGAAGAAAGTAGGTCTGCCAAGGCCAGAACCGGTTGACTATTGGTGACGGGCTTGCACGTTGTTGCTGATGCTTTTGACAGACTACGGCTTGTACGAGTTCGTTTCTGCACTGGCTGTGGTGGCGTGGTCTGGTTGGCGACAGAGGAAACTGTTGTCGATGATGTCTTTGATTGGTTATAATTTGAGCGAGCTTGAATCGGTCCGTCTAAAACCGGCATGTCCTTCGGACGAGAGCCCTGACTGTAGATGGCGAGTTACCCTGATGGAAGTGAGCCAATGGTGGAGGGCTCTCTTGGACGAGCTGTCTGGGGTACGGGAGCCCTGAATGTAGATGGCAGGTTACCCTGATGGAGGTGAGCCAATGGAGGAGGGCTCCTATTCGTGATTTGGCGAAAACTCACCTGTCGTGGAGGCAGAACAATATACGAAAGGATACGAGGGCGAGCCTCCATCGATGTCATGTATGGTTTCGGTGCCTGTGGTGAAGTGACGACTCGCCACGGTCTTTTAGGTTTGCGCTCCATCCTTTCTAGCTGACTGTCACAAGATGAATGCTACTTTCTTGTTTGGTACTTGCTTTGTTCCTCTTTTTTTAGTAATCTTTTTCCTCCTTTTTTTCGCCTGTTTCTAAGATTTTTTTCTTTTAAATGTAAATCTTGAGATTCAATGAATTTGTAGTCGTTGGCTTTTGTTTATTGGAGTTATATGAATTTAAGTCTTGCTCGTTTATTCTTTTTATTTTTCCTCTCTCATCTTTCACTTCGACGATGTTATTGTGTATTAAGAATGAGACCTCGTGGGGACCGGAGAATTTTGGAGCGGGTTTATGATTAAATTTATCTACAGCGGAAGATAATTGTCGTTCTATCCCCAAGCAAGGCTTCCAACTGGTGTCTAATTTCTTCATCTTAGATTGTAGTAATGCTGTTGCTTTTCACACCAATTTTTGTTGTCTTCTCTTACATCCATCCAAAGCTCTTTGTACCGTACATTGTTCTTTGGTTTGTTGATGGAGGGTAGCAACAATGTATATGGACTGACGGGATTATGTCCAAAAATTACTTCGGCAGGGGAGTATTTCGACGATTTATTTACGGCTGTGTTTATAGCGAAGGAAATTTCGGGTAAATGTATGTCCCAATGGCGGTGTTCTGCACCCGTATTTTGGGCAATCATCATCTTGACGACTCGGTTAGTGCGGTCAGTGGGGTTTTTATGAGGGGCATAGAAAGCGATGTTCAATGTCGTGTTCTTTGTACATGATCTGTGAACTGGACGCCTCTCTTTAAGAGCTTTGACGACATCCTGGGATGTTGCTTACCCATCGGCTAAACTTGTCGATAATCACCCTTAACGAAGTATTTCCTTGCTTTGATCTTGGCAGTGGAGCGACAAAGTCTGCGTAAACGATTTCTCTCTGTAAGAGCTTTGACGACATCCTGGGATCTTGCTTACCCATCGGCTAAACTTGTCGATAATCACCGATAACGAAGTATTTCCTTGCTTTGATCTTGGCAGTGGACCGACAAAGTGGGCGCAAACGATTTCCCACGGTGCACTACATTGCATTGTGTGCATGAACCCACAAGGAGCTCTCTGCTCCACCTTGTATCGAGCACATGTTTCACAAGTTTGGAGATACTTTCTCACATCTCTGGACATCCCAGACCAGTAATAATTCTCTTGAATACGCTTCAAGGTTTTAAACATGCCAAGGTGTCCAGCGTGAAGAGACTCGTGGTGATCGCGTAGAACATCCGAACGCATATTACCCGGTAGATATTACTTCCATTCCGGCCGTGGATCGAAGGCATTTTTTCGAGGAAAATGTTTGTGAAGTCGGTTATCAATAATTTGCAAATCTGGGTATTTCTGGGGTTTGAACGTTACTTTTGTCCACATCTTCTCGTACCGGGGGTTAATGCGAAGCAATCATCTATGTTCGGCAAAGGAGCTTTGGACAGTGCATCGGCCACGACGTGCAAACTGCCTTTTTTCTATACTCAATTGCGAAATCGTATTGTTGAAGCTCCAACACCCATCTTGCTAGTTGACCGGAAGGATTTTTTAATGTATGCAGCCACTTCAAAGAGTGATGACGATTTTCGTCTATTTCGTGGATGGACGATTTTCGAAAAATTCGGTATGAATCTTCGGTACCAAGACACCATGCCTAATATCCTTCGCAGCTCCGTTAAGTTAGTGGGTGGAGGGAGTTTCTGTGCCACCTCCACCTTTCCGGGGTCGGTTCGAATGCCTTCAGGTCTCACGACATGACCAAGATATTTCACGGATCTTTGAACGAACTGACACTTTCCCTTCCACTTATTTAACTGCATTTCCGCGGCCAGTAATCTCTCGAAAACGGATTTCAAGTGTTCGGTAAAATCTCGTACGAGGACAATTGTATCGTCTAGATACACGAACACTGCCGACCTGTATCCATGGTCGGCTCCTATTATACCATCAAGGGTTCTCTGGAAGGTGGCGGGGGCGGCATGTAATCCAAAGGGCATTACCTCCCACTGGAATAATCCTCAGCTTGGTACACTAAACGCCATGCATGGTCGGGAGGCCTCTTCCAGTAGAGTTTGCCAATAGCCGTTCTTAAGATTCAAGGTGTATATAAACTTTGGTTCCTTTAACTGGTCTAGCGGCAGAGTGTAGCAGACTGGCTTCGTTTAATTGTCGGTAGTCTTTACACACTCGCCAAACTCCCTGCTTCTTTCGTGGCAATACTATTGGCGAACTGTATGGACTGTGTGACAGTTCTATCTTGTTTTGAAGATTTAGCTTGTCCACCTCTTCGTTAACTATTGCCTTCATCGCTGGGTTGCGAGGTATGTATGGCTGCTTTCTTGTCGGGCTGTTAGCAAAACGCTCGGTGTGAAACTTAGGCACGGTGTCTAACTTAGACTTCTGTGCTTCATTTAGGTAGGCACTGGATGTTATGGTGTATAAAACATCCACTCCCGGATCGATGTTTACTCGGGATACTGCCTCATCCCAAGGATGAGTGGTTCGGTAAGTGTCGGGACTACCGTCACCGAGAGATGAGTCAATTCACAACGATAATCTACTCCTAAACGTAAACCCGCTTCGCATTTCGTCATTCTCTGATCGGCCCTGGATCATTCCCTAAGCTCTTCCAGGTTGCACCCCTCTTGCCTGCAGCGCCTTCCTCATGATCTTATCTATATAAGTTATGGATGATGAGGGCGTTAACTCGGATACCCTCAACTATTATTAGTCTCATGAATTGCTTTCGTTTAATTAAAGTTTTCAGTTTTGAATCAGGTGGCGGGCGAGAATATATATATATATATATATATATATATATATATATATATATATATATATATATATATATATATATATATATATTCTTTGAACACTTGTCCTTCGGATTTATTAATGTCATAGCAAATCCCAAGCGTACAGGAAACTGCAATTTTTTGAAGTTGAGTATCATTTCTGTTCCAATTAATTAATTCCCCGTAAATCAAATTGTTGTGTAGTTTTTTACTGTTAGCTTAATACCATTGCAAACGCGTTGTAGGTCAATGCTTCTCAATAACATCATAACCCAATCTGAAAGGATTTCAATATAATTTGACACAATTTACTTTTACACCAAATTCCGTCACACCTTCCATATTTCATTGAAATTAGTGGTACATACCGTTTTTGGTGCATCATATATGTAACATCGGCCGAGAATATATATGGAGCTATATCCAACTCTTAACCAATTAATAATTAATTTATCAAATGTATCATTGCAACCAAATTCCGCCACACATTCTGAATTTCATTAGAATCGGACATAAATATCGTGTTTGGTGCATAACATACATGAAATCGGCCGAAATATATATATATATAAATGAGCTATACCCAAACTACTATTTCAATAAAAATTGCCATTTTTTTTTGATGCCAAATTTCGTCTCTCTGTCTGAATTTCATCGGAATTGGACATACATATCGCGTTGTGTGCATCAAATATGTAAAATCGGCCGAAAATAAATATGGGAGCAATATCAATATCTGAAACGATTTGAAAATAATTTTACAAACTTTTGTACCAAATTTATTCACTCATTCCAAATTTCATTGGAATCGGACATACGCATCGTGTTTGGTGCATCAAATAGAGGAAACCGGTCGAAAATATATATGGGAGCTATATCCAAATCTAAACCGGCTTCGATATAATTTGGTAAAACAAATGTTTATACAAATTCGATCAAACATTCCAAATTTCTTTGAAATGTGGCGTACACAACGTGTTTAGTGCATCAAATACATGAAATCGGCCGAAAATATATAGGGGAGCTATATCCAAATCAGAATCGATTTCAATATAATTTAGCAAATTTATTTTTGTTCCAGATTCCGTCATGCATTCCAAATTTGGAGGCAATATTTTTAATCTCTCAAAGATATCTAAATCTTTTGGAGGTACCTCTGGTTCTGATGCCATACCTCCAGTTCCGAGTGGAATTTCAAAAATTTATATAGCCTATGTTATTTTCAGGCAATGTTGTAGTATACTTGGAACTTTTGCTGGAACATTTGTTCAGCTGGTTCCGAGTATATATATATATATATATATATATATATATATATATATATATATATATATATATATATATATATATATATATATATATATATATATATATATATATATATATACTTGTATTGACTTTATGGGTTTTTGATAAGTTAACTGCATTATCCAAAGAGTCTTACTGGTATATGAAGTTTAAAGTGAAACACGAATTCAGATACTTTTATATAATAATGGATAATAATAATAGTTCTGCCCGGCCGAACTTAATTTTTTTATTTGTTTTTAAAGTAATATGTAATGAAGACACTATAATGTTCATATCTTTTATCATAGTATAATTCAAACACGATTAACAAATGTCCGGTTCCATAAATCGAATGATAGTTATACAAAACGTGATTAGTTTTTGCAAAGATGGTTTCTTCCCAACATTTGCCGAAATTAGTATGAAAATATGGTTAAAATGGAAGATATACTTGAAATCGGGTTGTATCCTTATCCGGGGGTTAAGACCCATATCATGAACTGCAAATGCGAAAGTTTAGGAAGAATTTCTAAAAGAATAGAAATCCTTTTCCACTCTTCTATTTTGCGCCTTTTATATTCGGTATTTCACTGATCGCAGTCGCAACGAATTTTGCACATTGAGTTCTCAATGGACGGATTATTGTCATGTGAAAGAAGTTTGTCGTTTTTTTTGTTTTTGCTTAAATCTTCCAGCTGAAGCACGATATAGATCCTGGAGTTGAAAGCTAAATGCCAATTTCAGACATGAAAGATCGCCATTTAACATCGTATTGCGTACTATTTCATTTTTTAAATTATTTTTTCATTCAGAATTCAAAACAACAAAAAATTTACACATCTCTATAGTTTTTAAATTGAAAAAATTTCACGCCAAATGGATTTTTTTTATATTTTTATTGGCATATTTTACCATTTTTTTTTGCCAAGATTCCATTTCGAAGTTGTATGAATTGTGAAAATCCGTCAAAACGTTCTTGAGTTATAAGAATAGTAACTAATAAACAAATTGAAAAAAATCTTCAACTTGTTCGCTGTTTTTTTACAGCGAATGTTTAAAGGTCCTTACGAAGTTTGGTCCTTACTATTATTTTGAAATTTGATTCCATTTAAAAATTTGTATCCATTTTTTCCCGATTTTAGAGTTTTTGTAATGCAATAGGCTCTTTTTTTGAATTTTTTGCCATTTTAAAAAAAGTAATTATCTTCTAACTTTGGTTTGACCACATTATTTTTATTTTATTTTGACATGATCTATTCAGGTCCGCCACTCCATAATTGTCGTCGCTTTATACTACCCAAAAAGACTACACATCATATTAGAATTAAGAAAAAAAACACTACAAATGTACATGGAAAAAAATCATGCAAAATAAAACATTACTATTGTACACTTCAAAAGTCAACATGAACTATATATATATATATATATATATATATAGATAGATAGATTAGAAGTACGCTTGTTTAGTTCATCAGCCCCCAAATAAATCCCTAAGGTTGGAGGGAAATCAACAGTATCTCGTAATTTTCAAACCAATATCTTCATTATCTGGCAAATATAAAGATTTTAGGTAAAAATAGTGGGCGTAAAAGTAGGCGTGGTCAATATTTTTTTCTTTAAAAACCTAACTAGGGGTATGACGAACGTTTGTACAAAAAATTATGTAAATCGGTCCAACCGTTTTCAACTGATTCCATTACCAACGAACAACAATTGATTTATATATTCGTCAATTCGTTGAAATCTGACATTGACATATCAATGTTGCAATAATAAGTAAGCAGTTTTCAACTAATGTTCAATACGATAAGAGGTGCAACAAACTGCACTATGATTCCATTCCAAAAAAATTGAGACAGTTCTTACTTAAACATTAGACGGCCACCTTACAGCATCCTGGAATGGTGTAACAATATAAATTAATGGGATAAATTGTATAAAGTGGTGGTATAGTGCAGATATGTGAGCAGTTTCGAATGTAAACGATAAACGAATTGATAGTTCAAAGTCACCAAGAACCCACAGTTATGAATTCGGACTTGATTACAGAGTATTTTTAGATTCAGACAAAAACCAGAGTTACGGATTTAAGTTAAAGGAATTCCGCAGTTACGGATTAGCTACGAAAACCAAGTATGTGAAATCCGCAGTGAAGGATTTGCTCCGAAAAACGAGTACTTTGGTGGCCACATTACAATACGAGATTTCAATTTCGAGAAATATCTTTATTAATGCCGACGAATAGATTTATGCAGTTTCAAGAGAGCGATTTTTCGGTGCGGAATTGGTCCAGTGACAATCCAATCAAATATGGTATTTTGAGCTAGTAGTGAACCATACGAAAAACGAAAGAGGTGGTTTTTAATTATTCCGGGTTACAAGTCTGCTCCTATCAAAATATGAACTGGACTTGACTTAAACAATTTTGAATCTGCTAATACGACATTAGGTAGCTGATTTCTGAGCCACAAGCGAGGGTAGATTTCCTGAAATCGAATTCAGCACGACCACTGAAGTTTTCAGGGTCTAGGCTACTTCTGGTCTAGGCTACTTCTGATTTCAATATTACAAACATTCTTTGGTTAACACCCGAAATGGTGGAATTGGACGAACAAACAGGAAGCTTAAGTTTCTTTTGAAGTCGCTCTGTGACGAAAGAGGACTCAAAGGCCGGATCTATCAACGCCCTATCAGAATACGAACCACCTTGATGAACAACTTTCACCATTGCAGTGCCCAAAAAGACCGATTGATTCTGCGCAGCGTGAAATGCCCGTCGAACTACATCTACAGCCGATTTGGAGGAACGAAATGCATTTAAATCGGGAGATTGATTAGTGCTTGGGGAACAATTTGAGGGAGAAAAAGGTGGAGCCGAAACTGACAAACACGAACTTGGAGGTGTTGCCATTATACTTGGACTATTTGTTGTTGAACCACCTCTATGAAGTAAAGTATGATGGCAAACTAAAGTATATTACAAACTAAACACCGACGGCGACATCTAATATAATACGAAATCAGTTTGTACCTTTATCCTTTATCCCATTCACTCTACTATTTTCCACCCTTTAAATTTGGTATTTTACTCATTGTACTCCCAAAGAATTTTGTATTTTATAATTGGATAATTGGATCCCAATGATCCATAGGAATGCCATATATAGACATTGCAGAAAGACATCCATTAATGCCGCGTTGAAGTATTTTTAAATTAAAGCTACTTTCTTTTTCGATAACAGGAAGCGCGAAAAGACATTTCAAATGACTATGGACGAGTAATCGAGGGTTATTATATTCGTGGCCAGGGGAAATCATGAGACAATTTCTCGAGCTTCTCCGCTGGTTTTGCGCGCTAAATAACAAAGGCGCTCAATATCACTCAAACGTGAATTATTTATGTATACCGCGCTAAATAAATCTCTAAACGCGGGCCATGTTTGAAAACTACCATCGAAGACGTCTATGCCACAAGGAGGTAAACCTAGTTTTTGAACACTTTTTACCAGAGGATGATCAACAAAACTCTTTACGACACTAGGATTCTCAATAGAGGATATGAGGAAATTAGCTTGAACGCCCACTTCACGAGAAGTGTGTGTAGAAGAGCTTAAGTTTATTAAAGTAACATCGCGAGACTGTGCTTCTATAGGAAGATCACGTGGATGTTGCGATAATGATGCTAACGAACTACTACGAGAAGAGTTCAACAAAGACTTTTTCGATCGACTAACGTCAGACAGCCTGTTTTTCAAATGACTTAAGCAAACCACATTTTTTTCATTAGCTTCCCCATATTTTGTGTAAACGGAATCAAAATCCGCTTTGCTGACCGCACCCGACGTTTCCAAACAAATTTCACATAATTTGAAACTCTCGTCAGTAGCTTTCCATACATTTTCTACATTAGAGGTACGAGTGACATTTACGCACACGATTGTTTCAAATTTGGTATTTTAGAAGGTTTGATAGATGACAATCCTTGAAGTATAAAATTGTCCACAGAGGTTCCCGTTTTGGTATGGCCCCATATAACGGCCTCATTCACATTATGACTCTTTGATAAGTTAACTGCATTATCCAAACAGTCTTACTGGTATATGAAGTTTAAAGTGAAACACGCTTGAATTCAGATACTTTTATATAATAATATTTCCTTTATCCTAAGGTGGATGATAATAATAGTTCTGCCCGGCTGAACTTAAGTTTTTTACTTGTTTCTAAAGTAATATGTAATATTTGTCATTGAAATTGCGCGTTGAAGACACTATAATATCCATATCTTTTATCATGGTATAATTCAAAGACGATTAACAAATGTCCGGTTCCATAAATCGTATGATAGTTATACAAAACGTGATTAGTTTTTGCAAGGATGGTTTCTTCCCAACATATGCCGAAATTAGTATGAAAATATGGTTAAAATGGAAGATATACTTGAAATCGGGTTGTATCCTTATCCGGGGGTTAAGACCCATATCATGAACTGCAAATGCGAAAGTTTAGGAAGAATTTCTGAAAGAATAGAAATCCTTTTCCCCTCTTCTATTTTGCGCCCTTTATATTCGGTATTTCACTGATTGCAGTCCCAATGAATTTTGCATATTGAGTTCTCATTGGACGGATTATTGTCATGTGAAAGAAGTTTGTCGTTTTTTTGTTTTTGGTTAAATGTGTTCGCAACTTCCAGCTGAAGCACGATATAGATCCTGGAGTTAAAAGCTTCTGGTCTAGGCTACTTCTGATTTCAATATTACAGACATTCTTTGATGTAGCCGCAAGTGAAAAATTAACACCCGAAATGGTGGAATTGGACGAACAAACAGGAAGCTTAAGTTTCTTTTGAAATCGCTCTGTGACGAAAGAGGACTCAAAGGCCGGATCTATCAACGCCCTATCAGAATACGAACCACCTTGATGAACAACTTTCACCCTTGCAGTGCCCAAAAAGACCGATTGATTCTGCGCAGCGTGAAATGCCCGTCGAACTACATCTACAGCCGATTTGGAGGAACGAAATGCATTTAAATCGGGAGATTGATTAGTGCTTGGGGAACAATTTGAGGGAGAAAAAGGTGGAGCCGAAACTGACAAACACGAACTTGGAGGTGTTGCCATTATACTTGGACTATTTGTTGTTGAACCACCTCTATGAAGTAAAGTATGATGACATCGATTACAAACCAACCACCGACGGCGACATCTAATATAATACGAAATCAGTTTGTACCTTTATTCTTTATCCCATTCGCTCTACTATTTTCCACCCTTTAAATTTGGTATTTTACTCATTGTACTCCCAAAGAATTTTGTATTTTGAGCTCTCATTGGACGGATTATTGTCACATGAAAGAAGTAGGTCTACGCTTTGAAATAAGCCCCATTAGGCTTTTTCGATAATTTTTGTTTGTGAGGGACAAAACAAGCAACAAGGGCGATATGACTGCCGAGGAGATAACAAATAAGGAAGATATTGATCAACCAGTTTCGGTTTTGATTCAACATTCCTCATGTCCTCAAGACAAGTGAGAAAGAGTTCGTCAGAAAACTATCTAAGTCTTTTCACAAAGAAATCTTGGTTTTGTTTTTTGACAATTTGCTCCCACAGTGTCAGTAAAGTGTAAACGATAATTGGATCCCAATGATCCGTAGGAATGCCATATATAGACATTGCAGAAAGACATCCATTAATGCCGCGTTGAAGTATTTTTAAATTAAAGCTACTTTCTTTTTCGATAACAGGAAGCGCGAAAAGACATTTCAAATGACTATGGACGAGTAACCCAGGGTTATTATATTCGTGGCCATGGGAAATCATGGGACGATTTCTCGAGCTTCTCCGCTGGTTTTGCGCGCTAAATAACAAAGGCGCTCAATATCACTCAAACGTGAATTATTTATGTATACCGCGCTAAATAAATCTCTAAACGCGGGCCATGTTTGAAAACTACCATCGAAGTCGTCTATGCCACAAGGAGGCAAACCTAGTTTTTGAACACTGTTTACTAGAGGATGATCAACAAAACTCTTTACGACACTAGGATTCTCAATAGAGGATATGATGAAATTAGCTTGAACGGTCACTTCACGAGAAGTGTGTATAGAAGAGCTCAATTTTATTAAAGTAACATCGCGAGACTGTGCTTCTATAGGAAGATCACGTGGATGTTGCGATAATGATGCTAACGAACTACTACGAGAAGAGTTCAACAAAGACTTTTTCGATCGACTAACGTCAGACAGCCTGGTTTTCAAATGACTTAAGCAAACCACATATTTTTCATTAGCCTCCCCATATTTTGTGTAAACGGAATCAAAATCCGCTTTGCTGACCGCACCCGACGTTTCCAAACAAATTTCACATAATTTGAAACTCTCGTCAGTAGCTTTCCATACATTTTCTAAATTAGAGGTACGAGTGGAATTTCAATACAAACATATGTATATATATATATATATATATATATATATATATATATATATATATATATATATATATATATATATATATATATATATATATATATATATATATATATATATATATATATATATATATATATATATTGTTGGTATTGAAATTCCACTCGTCATAGACTCTGTCTGTATGTTTAAATTACGATACAGCCCACATTATTTGACGTAGAGCATCAAAATTTAGCAGAACAATTTGTATTGTGTATTGGTTGGTATTGAAAATGAGATCTATAAGTCCACGTTTTGGTATAGTCCCCATATAACGGTTCCTCTCGAAATTCGGTATTTTGATGATTTTTTTCTACTCGAATTTGTCTAACACATATAATACATATATTTTTTTTTCGTTCGTTCCCACGCCTCTCACTCCCACCCCTGCCGACCGAGGGGGCGACCTCCCCATACGTAGGGAGCGCGTACACACCAAAGACCGGGAATGGTGGGTTAGTTGTGAGTTTTGTGGTGCCAGCTACAGTCTAGTAAATCAGCCGGCAAAGTAATAGGTAAAAAATACACTATAGAAAAAGGAATTAAAGCAAAACATATAACATTTATAACAAATATAAACAAATAACAGTGAAAATAATGTGTTAAACAAAGACTACTGTTCAAAGGCTGGTGTCTATTGTTTCCGCAGAGGGAATTGTAGACTAGGTGCCGTTAAAATGAACTTAAAGATTCTGACAACTAGTGCTCAAGGGCTGGGTCTACTGGTTCCGCAAAGGGAGATGTAGATCAGGTGCCGCAAAAATGAGCTTTTTAAAATAAAAAAAATAGGTAAGTGAACATATACAATCACATGTGGAGAATATATCTTTTAATAGAGTTCAACGAATTACTTAAACAAATACTATTACATAGACTATTGTAAATTACACATAAGGATCTCAATGGATTACTGATTGCGAAATTAGTTCTTGCGAGAGATAACTTCAAAGGTTCGAAATGACGAGTTCTACGAGAAGGAATATTATAAGTAACTTCCCCAGTTAAAAAATGAGAATCAATCAAACCGCGTGTTAATTTGATTATAAATAACGCTCTTAGCATAAACCGCCTCCTTTCAAGTGTTGGGAGATCAATAAACAGTAAACGATTTTCATAAGGTGGAAGTAATTCTGTCGGGTTCCAGTTAAGGCCCCGTAGAGCAAAAATCAGGAATTGAACTTGAACTGATTCGATTTTATCTGAGTAGCATTTATAAAAAGGACTCCACAGAATACATCCGTACTCTAATATTGGGCGAACTAAACTTACAAATAATCTTTTGGTGACATATGGATCATCGAACTCTTTAGACCAGCGTTTTATGAAAGCTAGTAAAGACTTGGCTTTATTAACACATGAGTCAATATGTAAATGAAAACGTAGTTTAGGATCTAGAATAACACCGAGGTCAGTAAAGGAATCAACATTTTCTAATTTGTATGAACCAATAAAGTAGTTAGAATGTATTGGCTGAGATCGTGACAAGGAAAATTTTTTGCATTTCTTAAGATTAAGGGACATACCGTTGGCACTGCACCAGTTCACAAGGGAATGTAAATCGTACTGTAAGAAAGTCGAATCGTCAAGGGAATTTATATGCATTATATGCATGTAAGGGAATTTATATGCATGTACCTACCGATATTGGGTATGTTGATAATCCTAGTCACATTTACGCACACGATTGTCTCAAATTTGGTATTTTAGAAGGTTTGATAGATGACAAACCTTGAAGTATAAAATTGTCCACAGAGGTTCCCGTTTTGGTATGGCCCCATATAACGGCCTCATTCACTTTATGGCTTTTTGATAAGTTAACTGCATTATCCAAACAGTCTTACTGGTATATGAAGTTTAAAGTGAAACACGAATTCAGATACTTTTATATAATAATATTTCCTTTATCCTAAGGTGGATGATAATAATAGTTCTGCCCGGCCGAACTTAATTTTTTTACTTGTTTCTAAAGTAATATGTCATATTTGTCATTGAAATTGCGCGTTGAAGACACTATAATGTCCATATCTTTTATCATAGTATAATTCAAAGACGATTAACAACTGTCCGGTTCCATAAATCGTATGATAGTTATACAAAACGTGATTAGTTTTTGCAAGGATGGTTTCTTCCCAACATTTGCCGAAATTAGTATGAAAATATGGTTAAAATGGAAGATATACTTGAAATCGGGTTGTATCCTTATCCGGGGGTTAAGACCCATATCATGAACTGCAAATGCGAAAGTTAAGGAAGAATTTCTGAAAGAATAGAAATCCTTTTCCTCTCTTCTATTTTGCGCCCTTTATATTCGGTATTTCACTGATTGCAGTCCCAATGAATTTTGCATATTGAGTTCTCATTGGACGGATTATTGTCACGTGAAAGAAGTTTGTCGTTTTTTTGTTTTTGCTTAAATGTGTTCGCAACTTCCAGCTGAAGCACGATATAGATCCTGGAGTTGAAAGCTAAATGCCAATTTCAAACATGAAAGATCGCCATTTAACATCGTATTGCGTACTATTTCATTTTTTAAATTATTTTTTCATTCAGAATTCAAAACAATAAAAAATTTACACATCGCTATAGTTTTTAAATTGAAAAAATTTACGCCAAATGGATTTTTTTTTTATATTTTTATTGGCATATTTTACCATTTTTTTTTTGCCAAGATTCCATTCCGAAGTTTTATGAATTGTGAAAATCCGTCAAAACGTTCTTGAGTTATAAGAATAGTAACTAATAAACAAATTGAAAAAAATCTTCAACTTGTTCGCTGTTTTTTTACAGCGAATGTTTAAAGGTACTTACGAAGTTTGGTCCTTACTATTATTTTGAAATTTGATTCCATTGAAAAATTTTATCCATTTTTTCCCGATTTTAGAGTTTTTGTAATGCAATAGGCTCTTTTTTGATTTTTTTTTGCCATTTTAAAAAAAGTAATTATCTTCTAACTTTGGTTTGACCACATTATTTTTATTTCATTTTGACATGATCTATTTAGGTTCGCCACTCCATAATTGTCGTCGCTTTATACTACCCAAAAAGACTACACATCATATTAGAATTAAAAAAAAACACTACAAATGTACATGAAAAAAATCACGCAAAATAAAACATTACTGTTGTACATTTCAAAAGTCAACATAAAAATATTCAAATTTCACATTTTTACGCGCCTTTTATATTCGGTATTTCACTGATTGCAGTCGCAATGAATTTTGCATATTGAGTTCTCATTGGGCTGATTATTGTCATGTGAAAGAAGTTTGTCGTTTTTTTTTTGTTTTTGCTTAAATGTGTTCGCATCTTCCAGCTGAAGCACGATGTAGATCCTGGAGTTGAAAGCTAAATGCCAATTTCAAACATGAAAGATCGCCATTTAACATCGTATTGCGTACTATTTCATTTTTTAAATTATTTTTTCATTCAGAATTCAAAACAATAAAAAATTTACACATCGCTATAGTTTTTAAATTGAAAAAATTTACGCCAAATGGATTTTTTTTTATATTTTTATTGGCATATTTTACCATTTTTTTTTTGCCAAGATTCCATTCCGAAGTTTTATGAATTGTGAAAATCCGTCAAAACGTTCTTGAGTTATAAGAATAGTAACTAATAAACAAATTGAAAAAAATCTTCAACTTGTTCGCTGTTTTTTACAGCGAATGTTTAAAGGTCCTTACGAAGTTTGGTCCTTACTATTATTTTGAAATTTGATTCCATTGAAAAAATTTTATCCATTTTTTCCCGATTTTAGAGTTTTTGTAATGCAATAGGCTCTTTTTTGATTTTTTTTTGCCATTTTAAAAAAAGTAATTATCTTCTAACTTTGGTTTGACCACATTATTTTTATTTCATTTTGACATGATCTACTCAGGTTCGCCACTCCATAATTGTCGTCGCTTTATACTACCCAAAAAGACTACACATCATATTAGAATTAAAAAAAACACTACAAATGTACATGAAAAAAATCATGCAAAATAAAACATTACTGTTTTACATTTCAAAAGTCAACATAAAAATATTCAAATTTCACATTTTTACGCGCCTTTTATATTCGGTATTTCACTGATTGCAGTCGCAATGAATTTTGCATATTGAGTTCTCATTGGACTGATTATTGTCATGTGAAAGAAGTTTGTCGTTTTTTTTTTGTTTTTGCTTAAATGTGTTCGCATCTTCCAGCTGAAGCACGATGTAGATCCTGGAGTTGAAAGCTAAATGCCAATTTCAAACATGAAAGATCGCCATTTAACATCGTATTGCGTACTATTTAATTTTTAAATAATTTTTTCATTCAGAATTCAAAAAACAGCAAAAAATTTACACATCTCTATAGTTTTTAAATTGAAAAAAATTTCACGCCAAATAGATTTTTTTTATATTTTTATTGGCATATTTTACCGTTTTTTTTGCCAAGATTCCATTCCGAAGTTGTATGAATTGTGAAAATCCGTCAAAACGTTCTTGAGTTATAAGAATAGTAACTAATAAACAAATTGAAAAAAATCTTCAACTTGTTCGCTGTCTTTTTACAGCGATTGTTTAAAGGTCCTTACGAAGTTTGGTCCTTACTATTATTTTGAAATTTGATTCCATTGAAAAATTTTATCTATTTTTTCCCGATTTTAGAGTTTTTGTAATGCAATAGGCTCTTTTTTGATTTTTTTTTTGCCATTTTAAAAAAAGTAATTATCTTCTAACTTTGGTTTGACCACATTATTTTTATTTCATTTTGACATGATCTATTCAGGTTCGCCACTCCATAATTGTCGTCGCTTTATACTACCCAAAAAAACTACACTTCATACTAGAATTAAAAAAAAACACTTCAAATGTACATGGAAAAAAAATCATGCAAAATAAAAAATTACTATTGTACACTTCAAAAGTCAACATGAAAATGTTCAAATTTCACATTTTTACGCAATGTTTTTGGATTTTACCCTTTTCTGCCAAGATCAACGGTTCTTGAGTTATAAGCGTAGCAACTAACACAACTTTATTTTATATATATAGATAGATTAGAAGTACGCTTGTTTAGTTCATCAGACCCCAAATAAATCCCTAAATTGGAGGGAAATCAACAGTATTTCGTAATTTTCAAACCAATATCTTCATTATCTGGCAAATATAAAGATTTTAGGTAAATAAAAATAGTGGGCGTAAAAGTAGGCGTGGTCAATATTTTCTTTAAAAACCTAACTAGGGGTATGACGAACGTTTGTACAAAAAATTATATAAATCGATCCAACCGTTTTCAACTGATTCCATTACCAACGAACAACAATTGATTTATATATATATAGATTATATTATAAAGACTGAAGTAAGGTGGTAGCTTTAGCGTCAATTCGTTGAAATCTGACATTGACATATCAATGTTGCAATAATAAGTAAGCAGTTTTCAACTAATGTTCAATACGATAAGAGGTGCAACAAACTGCACGATGATTCCATTCCAAAAAAATTGAGACAGTTATTACTTAAACATTAGAGGGCCACCTTACAGCATCCTGGAATGGTGTAACAATATAAATTAATGCGATAAATAGTATAAAGTGGTGGTATAGTGCAGATATGTGAGCAGTTTCGAATGTAAACGATAAACGAATTGATAGTTCAAAGTCACCAAGAACCCACAGTTATGAATTCGGACTTGATTACAGAGTATTTTTAGATTTAGACAAAAACCAGAGTTACGGATTTAAGTTAAAGGAATTCCGCAGTTACGGATTAGCTACGAAAACCAAGTATGTGAAATCCGCAGTGAAGGATTTGCTCCGAAAAAAGAGTACTTTGGTGGCCACATTACAATACGAGATTTCAATTTCGAAAAATATGTTTATTAATGCCGACGAATAGATTTATGCAGTTTCAAGAGAGCGATTTTTCGGTGCGGAATTGGTCCAGTGACAATCCAATCAAATATGGTATTTTGAGCAAGCAGTGAACCATACGAAAAACGAAAGAGGTGGTTTTTAATTATTCTGGGTTACAAGTCTGCTCCTATCAAAATATGAACTGGACTTGACTTAAACAATTTTGAATCTGCTAATACGACATTAGGTAGCTGATTTCTGAGCTAAAACGTGGCCGCAAGCGAGGGTAGATTTCCTGAAATCGAATTCAGCACGACCACTGAAGTTTTCAGGGTCTAGGCTACTTCTGGTCTAGGCTACTTCTGATTTCAATATTACAAACATTCTTTGGTTAACACCCGAAATGGTGGAATTGGACGCTCTGTGACGAAAGAGGACTCAAAGGCCGGATCTATCAACGCCCTATCAGAATACGAACCACCTTGATGAACAACTTTCACCCTTGCAGTGCCCAAAAAGACCGATTGATTCTGCGCAGCGTGAAATGCCCGTCGAACTACATCTACAGCCGATTTGGAGGAACGAAATGCATTTAAATCGGGAGATTGATTAGTGCTTGGGGAACAATTTGAGGGAGAAAAAGGTGGAGCCGAAACTGACAAACACGAACTTGGAGGTGTTGCCATTATACTTGGACTATTTGTTGTTGAACCACCTCTATGAAGTAAAGTATGATGACATCGATTACAAACCAACCACCGACGGCGACATCTAATATAATACGAAATCAGTTTGTACCTTTATCCTTCCTTATCCTTATCCCATTCACTCTACTATTTTCCACCCTTTAAATTTGGTATTTTACTCATTGTACTCCCAAAGAATTTTGTATTTTATAATTGGATAATTGGATCCCAATGATCCGTAGGAATGCCATATATATATATTTTTAAATTAAAGCTACTTTCTTTTTCGATAACAGGAAGCGCGAAAAGACATTTCAAATGACTATGGACGAGTAACCGAGGGTTATTATATTCGTGGCCAGGGGAAATCATGAGACGATTTCTCGAGCATCTCCGCTGGTTTTGCGCGCTAAATAACAAAGGCGCTCAATATCACTCAAACGTGAATTATTTATGTATACCGCGCTAAATAAATCTCTAAACGCGGGCCATGTTTGAAAACTACCATCGAAGACGTCTATGCCACAAGGAGGCAAACCTAGTTTTTGAACACTTTTTACCAGAGGATGATCAACAAAACTCTTTACGACACTAGGATTCTCAATAGAGGATATGAGGAAATTAGCTTGAACGCCCACTTCACGAGAAGTGTGTGTAGAAGAGCTCAAGTTTATTAAAGTAACATCGCGAGACTGTGCTTCTATAGGAAGATCACGTGGATGTTGCGATAATGATGCTAACGAACTACTACGAGAAGAGTTCAACAAAGACTTTTTCGATCGACTAACGTCAGACAGCCTGGTTTTCAAATGACTTAAGCAAACCACATATTTTTCATTAGCTTCCCCATATTTTGTGTAAACGGAATCAAAATCCGCTTTGCTGACCGCACCCGACGTTTCCAAACAAATTTCACATAATTTGAAACTCTCGTCAGTAGCTTTCCATACATTTACTAAATTCGAGCTACGAGCCTATAATTCGAAGAAATCAAGACCTTTAAGTTTTAATTTCTTAACGTATCCTATGACTTTATTAAGTATTTTTCATTTACAATTAAAAGCAACTAGCGGATTTTGTGACATGATTATTAAGTAAAAGTACGAAATTCAATTCCAAAAATTATCTTTTCTACCGAAATTGTAGAAAAAACCCGACAAATTTGTCCAAAAAGTTTACCAAAAAACTAAGAAAATTTGAATCAACGGAAAATATTCCAAAATATTTGCCAAAATGTATCTACTTTTTTCAAAATATCCAAAAAATGCAAAAGATTCTACAAATCACCAAATGAAATTCAAAAAATATTGACTAAGATTGAATAAAATCTATTGAATACCAAGTAAATTGTGTTTTAATTAATCAACACAATAGTTCAAACGTGCCGACTATGGGGTGCACACAATTTAAATTGACCAAAATGCTTTTAACTATTCATACACACACTCATATTTAATACTCTCAAAAAAAATTGAATCTTTGTATCAAACGTGTTACTTAACCACAATCGATCGACCAGAGTGGTGTAGCGTACACGTAACAAAGAAGAACAACCAATCGACGTATGTACGTTTATTCTTGACGGTCAAGCGACGGCTGACTGTAACAGGGTTATGTATGTATACAGCGTGTGTGTATGATCGAACTACGAACAATGAGAAAGTAATAGAATGTAAATATGTCAATATCATAAATATGTGCAAATGATTATGTATGATTATTGAACACCGAACAATGCAATTTGGAATGAGTGCTTAAATTTGTTGATAAATTTTATTTATCTCACACAAACATGAGATCACAACACAAATGTGGCAAAACAAATAATGATAGCATCCAATTTGTACTTTCCAGCAAAATTTATTCTTGGAATTTTATGTCGCTGGGTTAAGCAAGGGTTTTGCATTTTTTCTCGTATTCTTGTTGAGTACTTGCAATTGTATTGCGATGACGTTTTACGACATCTGCTACTTCTCCAATGTTTTCGATTTTTTCATCCATCTCCATCTGACAATTCAGTTGCACTTAGCACTTTGAACTACATACAGGTGTATGAACACTTTTCTTATTCAAATACGATCGGAGTATTCTATTTTTTTAATTCAAAAAATAATAAACACAATAAATAAAAAATAGAAAAGTACTTTAATTGTACAAATAATTACTTTATATTGGCTTGTAAATTTAAATGGAAGGGAGCAAACAAAGGGACTACAAATAAAGATCAAAGAATTTAGTGAAAGGTGGGCACATAAGCAAAACAAATAATATATAAAATGAAATTAAACGAATTTATTATTGCACATACAATTAATTTACGTAGGTAAAATTATACCCCAGATCTAAAAAGAAAAAAGGGACAGCAAAATTTAATTTAATGTCTAAAAAAAAATAATAATACTGAAACTTTTCTTGAAATTAATATTTTTACAGAAAAACTTACTATTTATGTTTGTTGAGAATGAAGACAAAATTTAATTGTTTGAACGACATTTAAAAATTCTTTATTCATCAAGTATTAGCAGACTACTCCTTTTACAAACTTGTGGAAATACTTCTTCTTATGCTTATTTTTAATAAACTAATTTTCGAATGATTCATAAGCTAATACACAGTGTGTTAATATTTTCTATAAATATTGAATAATATGGACGATGTATGTAAATAAAACTAACCCAAAACCTTTACAAATTATTGGGCCATATGCGTTTACGAAAGACAAAATAATTGAAGTCATGCATTAGGTGTAACATTTTTGTTTACGTAGCATGTTGCAACAAACACAACGTCATGACTACCGAATAATTTTAATTTATTTATCTGTGTTGCTAATTCCGTCTAATTTATATGTGTGTTCTTTTTAATTACACTAGTCCCCGACTTGCGTTGTTAAGGAGGACCAGTGAAGCCTCACGAATCATCTTTTTATATGTACAATTCTATTCAATATTCGAAACAAATAAATCATTTATATTCTTCATAGATTTTTCAAAGCGATTCTCTTTTTTTGCTCATATTAGTTGAGTCCATTATAAAAAAGGTAAGGCCGATCTTCAACATGATTAGAATTTTGTTCTAAGTTGATTGGTTTTGAAAAAAAAAAAACAGTACATGTTCGTATGCCATGGGATTGAAACAGCTTGGATCATATTTAACTCATTTCAAAACTGAGGAAAATATGAAATAAATGAAAACAACTTGTTGCAAATAATTTTGAAAAAATCAAATTCAGGAGGCGAGCATAGCCTCAGGCTACCATGTTTGTAACCTCATACTTTTAATGGCAAAACTTGTAAGATAATTGCTAAAAAAAATGTTAAAACTAGTTGACCATATTTCGAAATTAAGAAATAAGCCAATCAGAAGCTGGTAATAATGCTACTATTTTAAAAGGCCAATTTGTCCAAAAAGTACAGAAACGTTAAGTTCGGCAGGATTGAACCTTTAAAACCATCGACCATGAGGCAAATAATACCATAAAAAGCTATCATAATCTAATAATTCTATTTTAAACTGAACACAATTAAACTCATCAAGATATCATAATGTGGGCGGTACCATTATATGGAGGTTTTACGAAACATGAACATGAATACCTCATTACCTAATTTAAAACAGCTCTGTTTATTTTTTTTAATAAAAACATGAAAATACTTAATATCGAGAGGTGTCGGTATGTATAGAAAGCGTGAACTTATGCAGACGATGTTCGTTCGTCAAAATGCCACCACCAGTAGTATTTCTTATTACGAACTCTTTCTATGGAATTTAAAACAAAGAATATGTACTTATATACATAAGAATACCGAATATAGAGAGGTATCTTTATATAGGGCTAACTGATATCAAGCACCAATATTACCCATTTTCGAACCTGACCTGCCTGCGGATAAAGTACCCTAGCTTGATTACAACAAAGGGACGGACAGTCGGAAAGAAAGCTTTAAACCAATGTAAAATTTAATGCCGGTCAAGGAAATGTATACTTTGATGGGTCTAAAATTACTATTAAGATGAATGTCAAATGGAACGACAACATAATATACTATGTATGGTGGAGAGTATAAAAAGGTTAAATTTCACCAGCCCGAACCCTCACTATGAGGTAAAGAAAACCATTATAATTGTAATAATTCATCTTAGAACAAAACTGGCCCATATTTTGCATCAAACACAATTCTTTTTATAGGAAAAAATCAGATCACCAACGTACTCAGGAGACCCGGGCTTCTTGCTCAGATAGTTTGGTAGTTTTAATATTTATGAACTTCAAGTGCAAAAATTTACTGTCATACATGTGAATACAACATTGTACTTCCCTCTATATTCACGATTACTTGAATCCCTTATAACTCTCACGTTCATCATTCACACCGGTGTAGAAAATTAAGAAATATTTTTTTTTATGAAGTGCATAGATCAGTATTTTTCATTATTTTCCGATATTTATCGCACTAGTTTCATAAATTGGCTAACGATTTATAACACCTATACTTTACCAATACATATTGGGGGCAAAACTTTCAGTCCAAAATAATTAAAAATAAACGTGTTCGCCGCTGCAGCTTCATTGAATGTGAGACCCGCTAATAATAAAGTCATGAGTTCAAACTTTACCTTTTAACTATCCAAATTCAAAATACATCATACCACAAGGTATGAAAATCCGTGATAGTTTCAATATCTTTGTATATACGACAAATACAGACAACTACTATATATTAAATTGGCACATTTCCTACTAATAATATTTATGCTACAGTGTAAGGGTGTGGTCTCTCGTGTGCTATTGTGGAGGACGGCAGCGACCAGCAGAATTTCCAGAGAAGTCTACATCTTTCTGCTCAATAATAGGAATTCGATCATCGTAGAGAGTTGGAGCTTGCAATATTATTCCAGCTGTACCAGCTAAAACCGCTAGTGTAAAAAT
Organism: Musca domestica; assembly: GCF_030504385.1. NCBI lineage: Eukaryota > Metazoa > Arthropoda > Insecta > Diptera > Muscidae > Musca > Musca domestica. The sequence continues at coordinate 10,630,065 of NW_026712328.1, read as the reverse complement.
CCACAAAAATAGTCGATCAAGGACCATAGCAACGTACTTCCAATCTTCTTTAACCTAGAATTAGATAATAGAGAAAAACAGTTATTTTCGTAATAATTACATTAAAACAAGTAATAAAACATTAAGTTCGGCCCGAATTTTATAACATTTTTTTTATATATGTACATATATATATATATATATTTATAAATATTATATATAATCTTGTTTTATTATTTATATATATATATATATATATATATATATATATATATATATATATATATATATATATATATATATATATATATATTTATTTATATATGTATATACAAAAATAATAAAACAAGAATTTTAAAAACCAATTTATTTGTAATACTTCAATGCGTAAACAAACAAATCGCTTGTTTTACCATCGCGTGAACATGCCAGGATCTGCTGACCATAAGAAAAGCAGGTACATGTCAAATTTTGTCGCATACAGAAAGAATTTTTCCTTCGGATTAATTCATTTTATAGGCTTTTGCTTTTAAAGAATTCGAGGTAGCAGCATAATCGAATCTTCAGTTAAAATGTTGTGTACCTTTTTTACTGTTAGTCGAATACCATTACAAACGCGTTGTGGGACAAAATCATGTCCCAATCTGAACCGATTTCAATATAATTTGACAGAATTTATTTTTGGACCGAATTCCGTCACGCCTTCCATTGAAATTGGATATACATAGGGTATTTGGTGCATCAAATATACCAAATGGGCCGAAAGTTTATATGGGAGGTATCTCCAAACCTCAACTAATTTCAATATAATTTGGAAAATTAATTTTATACCAAATTCCACCACACATTCTGAATTTCATTGGAATCGGACATATATATTGTGTTTGGGATCTATATCCGAACCTCAACCAATTTCAATATAATTTGGCAATTTTTTGTACTAAATTATAAATAAATAATAAATTTCAATAGAATTGTTTGGAGTACCAAATATAAAAATATTAATGGGAGCTACATCCAAATCAGAATCGATTTCAATATAATTTGGCAAATGTACGTTCATTTTTAATTCCGTTACACATTCCTAGTTTCAGTGAAATTAGAAATACATAGCGTGTTTGGTGCATCAGATATTGAAATCGGTCGAAAATATATATGGAAACTATACCCAAATCTGACATGATTTCAATATAATTTATCAAATTTATTTTTGTTCCTAATTCCGTTACGTATTCAAAATTTTGGATATCGATAAAAAAAATGTATATAGCCTATGGTTCTTTCAGGCAATCTTGTAGTATACTTGGAAAATTTCAGGAAAATCTGCTTGAGCGGTTTTCGATTCCATAAATCACCATATAACGGTAGCTCCCGATATTCGGTATATTGACGATTTTAGGGTCATTATTCGCCTGAGTAGTTTCGAATTACGTAATTAGAGTTCGTAATGGGAATACAGGCTGTGACAGAAAATTGTCTATGCAAGTCCAAGTCTTCGTATAGGCCCCATATATCAGTACCTCCCTATATTCGATATTTTGACGATTTTAGGTACAATACTCACCGAAATTGTTTGAGATGTCGTATTTGAAGTTCGTAATGGATGCTACAGCCTGTGACAGAGAGTTGTCTATGCAGATCCAGGTCTTCGTATAGCTCCGATATAACGGTACCTCCCTATATACGATATTTTGATGATTTTAGTTACATTACCGTTTATTCATGTTTCGAATTTGAATATGGTAATGGCTTTTGACAAACAATGCTTATGTAGGTCCACGTCATATAGATCCCAATGTAACGGCTACAGTCGGTATTTTAAAAAATTTTAACAGAACTTTTAACGGATTTTATTTTTTGAATATTTCTGAATTCGTTCCAAATGGTGGAGGGTATTCAAAGTTCGGCCCGGCCGAACTTACTGCTTTTTAACTTTTTTTTTAGTTAGTTTGCCCAGGACCTACATCATGCTTCAGCTGAAAGATGCGAACACATTCAAACAAACACAAATGACCGACTATATGTGTCTCACATCAAAACATGGAGTTATTTCTTTCATATTTTATTTAAACGTTTTTGATAGTTCGGCCCGGCTATTTACTTATTTGACATTAGTTCTTTTATTCTTTAATTAGCAGATTTTCATTTTTGGCAGCCCTCAATGTCTTTATTTTCCACGGGTCAGAAAAAGTGTTGGTAACATATTAATTTGTATCCTTTTGTAATAGATCCAGTTATTAGGCTTTTCTTGAAGCTGAACCTCTTTTGGCTTCTTTGATGTCCGTTAATACCCGCAAGCTATTACGAAATTAAAAAACCGACGGAATAACAAAAATCAAACACGATTGTATGAATGTATTCTATATCAAATACTATATTTCGAATTAACTTAGATAACGTTTTAGCTCTGATGTTTGGTTTACGTTTAGAAATGACAATGCAAAAAAAAAGGACCGAAGTTTTGTGATAAAGTTATCCCATTGATTCTACATTAAGCTTCTGTATATCAATGTCTTGAAGAATTCATTTTTCTTTAAAGGGTATCCTTATCGTTTAGTCGGCACCGCCCGAGTATGTCCTTTATTTTCTTTTTTAGCCAGTATATAATTTCTCTTACCAAAAATCATCGACATTGAAGGAATTTTACGGCTTAGAGATATCTTAATATATAATACTGGGTGAGGTGAAAAAACTGCAAATAATCAGACTGCTGTCGTTTTCAAACCACTTGTCCGACAGCTGTTGTTTACAAGAAAAAAATTATTCGTGATGGAATTCAAGCGTAATAGTGTAATTTCTTTATATTTGGCTGGAAAATCACAAGTGGCTATCGTTAGAGCACTACAGCATTTAAATGTGAATAAATATTTTGTATCTCGTATCATCGCTCGTTACCGTGATACTGGTAGCGTCGGCTAACGTCAAGGAAGTGGACGGAAGAAAATAGGAACATCAGCAGAAATGGTTCGAAAATTAAAGAAGCTACTTGATCGAAACCCGCGTCGCAGTGGCCGAAAAATGGCTCGCTTGGCCGAAAGTGGTTTACTGCCGAATTGGATTTTTCCGACGAGAAAACATTCGTTGCCCAGCAGTTTGTAAACAAACAAAATGATGTGTTTACTTACAAGGAGGTCAGCTGAAAATGTGCACCTCCGGTTGGCCACCAGAATTCAGGTGCCGGCAATGGTGATGGTGTGGGTCGCCATTTTTTGCTTTCATTCAATAAAATTTAAAAATATATATATATTATGAAGTTTAACTTTGTTGCAGTTTTTTTATCTCGCTCTGTAAATATATATCTGAACAAATTAAACTTAAATTTTGCTAAATAATCGTTAGTTGAATTCAAGCTTGTGCGTGTGAGAAAATGCATAGTGTTTGGGCATACATCCCACTATTTGTGCGCAAGAACTTGAAATCAAGAGTAACTATATATAGGATCTATATCTAAATCTGAATGGAATATCACCAATAAAGCCGAAGTTCCGAACAACAGAATACAAATCTTAACTATTTTACTGCAATTTATATACACTCCACAATAGAAAGGAGAGTATGTTTGTCATTCTGTTTTTAGCAAAGATTCGTCCAAGGTTACTTTAAGTACAGTATGTCACATATTACTCCACACACTCAAAGAAATTCATATTTTCAATCTGTGTCTCAAGATTTCCAAACTGATGCATAAAACTGTCTTGTTGTTTGCATTATTATAATTCTGGGCATTCTTTGGTTAAATATAGTGCGGAAAATTTTTGAAATTCATATAAATTAGGTTTATTACAACGAAAAGGTGTCACAAAATACTTCATACAAATAACATTTTTCATTTATTTGTCCAGAAATTCGTTATTAGTGGTTCATGATAAGTCTTGTTATCCAGTTATTCACTTTTTTTCATATTTCTTCTACAAATGACATTGTATAGCCTCTTTTCTGTTACGGAAGCTCTTTTTGAGATATTTTCTGCACTTTTACTCTCTTACTGAATTTGGTTTGGAAAACTCTTCCTCTGTATAGCATCCAATTTTTGTAGATACAACGACAATTTACTATGAAAGTTCTTATAAAGCTATAAAAGAGAACCACACAAAATTTATCTAATAAAAAAGAAAAATTTTTGCAATGAATTTCTGGAAAAAACAAAATAAATAAAACAAGTTAAAAAGCAGTAAGTTCACTGGCCGAACTTTGAATACCCTCCACCTTTTGGAACGAATTTAAAAACTTTCAAAAAAAAAAATTCTTAAAAAAATCTGTTAAAATTTTAAAAATACCAAATATAGCCGTCTATTGGGGTCTATACGACGTGGACCTACATAGGCATTGTTTGTCATAAGCCATTACCATATTCAAACTCGAATCTAAACTCGAAATAAACAGTGAATAATGTAGCTAAAATCGTCAAAATATCGCATATAGGGAGGTACAGATATATGGGCCCATACGAAGACCTGGACCTACATAGACAATTTTCTGTCACAGATTGTAGTTCTCATAACGAACTCCAAATACGTAATTTGAAACAACTCTGGTGAATAATGACGCTAAAATCATCAAAATACCGAATATTGGGAGGTACCCTTATATGGGGGCTATAGGAAGACGTGAACCTGCACTGACGTTTTTCTGTCTTTGGGTGTAGTATCCATTTCGAACTTCAAATACCAAATTTGAAACAATTTCGGTGAATAATGTCGCTAAAATCATCAAGTACCGTTATATGGGGGCTATATGAAAACGTGGACCTACATGGCCCATTTATGAACTAAACCTGCCTACTGGAAAAATAAAGATGTGTGAAAAAATGTAGCCATCTATCTCAATGCATTCGAAAGATAGCGTGATTACAACAGACAGACATGAAGTCGAGGGGTTTTACATGATTATCGCCTTGACGGCTTCAACCATGATGCACCATTGCACAGGGGTCGCGATACGATGCGTCGGCCAGCGTCCCTTTGGAATTACCCAGAGTTCTCTTAGAGAGTGGTAGCCCTCCACGGAGTTGTAGGTCTATTCCGCAGGTACCAATTCGAAGATCAGCTATATGGGCTTCACTTCCCTCTTGGTAAGGGGTTGAGGACTATCTTACACCTCTGCTGCTCTATGGGTCGCAGCACCCGGTTGAGAATGCAACACCACATCGAGCCGAAGCTCTACCCGCGATTTGGGTATAAACCAAAACCACCGCGTTGCACCCAAAACAGGGGCCTCTCCATAGTCAGGCTAGATCAACAGATCTAGGGGCTTCTGACACCTGCGGCACCAGAATAGTCTCCGGTCAGACTTCGTAGTCGAAACTACTACCAGTTTTGGCTCCATATAGCACGGGACTGGTCACCCAAAATGAGTAAAAATTTAAGGCACGATCATGGAATAGGACGAGTGCAACACAAGTGCTACACTGATGGAGCAGTCTAATCACCACGTTTACATGGACGTAGCTTTCTCACTGCGAAGAGCGAGGCCTATTCACCTCTTCCGCTCTGACGCTGGCGAACGGCAACCGATTAGATTTGAAAGCGCCCCCGACAAGATCAGAAGGATCTATGATGGTGAGGCAGAGAGTTGAGATTCCCTGTGAGTCCCCACCACCTGCGGTACCAGAAAAAGACCTCTGGTCAGATCTCGTAACCGAGTTACTTCCAGTTTCAGTCCCATGTGACCAGGGGACTGGTAACCCCTTGTGGCTATTATACACGTCTAGGCCATAGATACGTACTAAGACGCCCTAAACCACACACTCATCTCACATTTATACTCATACATACAGAGCAGACACATTCATACAGCACATTCACACTAGTGCCCGGCGACGGGCGAAAGCGCGACTAGCAAACTCTCCAAGGCTAGCACGCGTAGAGTTAGTGGAGAGAACACGACTAACATCCCATTGGCCCTCAACATTGGAGATACCCATGGAATCTAGATTCCGGAAGTCGTCGTAAAATGGACATGAGCACAATACTTGTAGCCAGTCCTCGACTGGTGCCCCGCACCTACATGCTTCTGTGCCAGAGATGTTCCTTCTATACAAAAATGCATTTAAGGAACCATGTCCCGTCAACAAGTACCCCAAGTGAAGGCCATAACCAAAATCGGGGTTCGTCTGAGCAAAAGTAACATCAGCGATGAACCTGAAAGTTACTCTACCATTCTCACTTTCATTCCATCTAGATTGCCATCTAGATGAAATAATTTCTCGCAGCCGCGATTTGCGATCCTCATTCTCTCCACACCGTCTACTGCCCAGTCAGAAGGCACAATAGGTAGACCCCTCTTGGCCAAGAAGGACACGTTTGCACGAATCACATCAAGATCCAAAGGAGGAACACCCAGCAACACCTGCATGGCCTCAGTAGACACTGTGCGGCATACAGGTAAACAAGCCAACATCATAATTCGTTGGCATGAAAGTATCTTGCGACACCCCCAGCCTAACGCCGTCGTATACCATATGGGGGCGCCATAAGTAGCACAAGCTACGAAAAGACCCCCATACGCAACACGCACGTCTACCGAGGCCCCATTCAGACCTCAACACACGACGAACTTGACCCACAATACTGCACATTTTCTCCTTTAAGCGATCTAGGTGGGGGATGAAACTCATCCTCTCGCCCATTGTGATGCCCAAGTATTTCAATTCGGTCTTATAATTAAGACCTCGACCATCAAAAACAACACTGGGATGTCGATTACGTGACAAGCTGCCCTTGAGCAACATAGTCACGGTCTTCTCCCTAGCCACTTCTATACCAACTCGTAAGCCCCAAGCACCGACAATCTCCATCAATTGTGAGCCAGACTGTTCCAACTCGGAACGAGACCTAGCCTCCACTAATATCAGGAGATCATCTGCGTACGCACATACCTTACAGGTGGAACTAAGCTGCCGCAGTAACGGATCCATCATCATGTTCCATATATATGGACCACAAATGGAACCCTGCGGGCAACCCCTGACGACATCTATTAAAACACTATTCTGGGCACCAACAGAGCACGCCACCCTGTCAGAGAAATAGCTTTCCATAGTTTTATTTCTCGACAACCAACTTCCTGCAAACGAGCAATCACACGCGACCAACACAAATGGTCAAAAGCACCCTTAAAATCGACAAAAATACCCAAAACGTATTTGCTTGTAGATCCCTCGACGCATTGTTTGACATACAGCCAAGCGTCTTCAATACTACGACCTGGTTTGAAACCAAATTCAAACTCGGATTCTGTCCCAGCCAACCTCTCCTGCAATCTCTGCACCATTATCCTTTCCAATACTTTGCCAAGCACTGGCAGGAGGCTGATGCCTCGATAAGATCGAGGATTACTCCTGACCTTATCGGGAGACTTCAGAAGGACGATGACTTTCGCAGCCTTCCACGACCTCGGAAAAACACCTGAGCGAATACAATTACAGAGCAAAGTCTCCAGGTAGCCCGGAATGGCCTTCCAGATGCTTTTACACATCTCTACGGTCAAACAATCCAAGCCTGGTGACTTCCTGCAGCGAACCAAGGCTACAGCCTGATCGATCTCATTTCTCCACGTGGTAAGGACTCTCTCATCAACCTTAATACCAGAAACATCAACCGATTTTTGGGATCTACAAATCTTATACAGCTGACCCCATGGGTCATCACGGTTTCTCGCAACAAAAGACTGCCATTGACCATCTTTCGCACTAGCTATCATGTCTTGATATTCATTCAGACACTGCCTATAGGCAGCCGAATGTACGCCAACGTCATGCGCGTTCCGTCGTTTGGCTCTCTGGAATTTCTTCCTGAGACGCCTTACCACTTTACGCTTCTTACTCAGAGTTCTATTCCACCACCTCAACCTCCTAGAACTCGATCGGCTATATCTCTCGAAGAGAGTATCATTGACGCTAGTAACAGTGTTGGTTAACAATGCTACTTGCTCATCGACAGGAAGAGAAGAAAATTCTCGCAGCGAAATGTTCGAGAAGCCAAACGCCAACGAACAGAAGGGTTGATAAATTCAACTATTTCATCATACGACATCTCTATACGGATTAGGTTATGATCACTAATTCCCAGTTCTTCATCAACGCTCCATGAAAAACGAAACTGCCGCGAAGCAGCATCGTTACAGCATGTCACGTCGATATCGCTAGAGCCATTAACCGTACAGTAGATATAAACCTCACTCGGCTGGTTCACCACATGCATGGCCCTTGAAAGGAGCCACTCACTTAACATCTCCCCCTAGTGTAGTTCTGATAACTCCGCGCTTGCCGAGTTATCTTACTGAACCACATGGGAGAAGATACGTTCCCGTCCAAGCCGAGGATGACAGGATGGCTACTCACCTGTAGTAGCACCGCATCCATGTACCTAAGGTACGGCTCTAACGCTTCTTCGAACTTGCAATAGAGACTCGTAAGAAATAAAACACCAAATTCACCACTCACAGACACACAAACACCAAAATCACTCGCATCCACAAGCACACAATCTACGTTACTATCGTCGACGACAACTGCAGAATGACACCTCGAGTCAGGAAATACCCGCATTTCTGCAGGCAGGCCCCTTATTCGACCAAAAGTCGAATAAGGTTCCTGAATCAATGCGAACCTACAGTTTAGCCGACGCATCGTAACACCCAAATCAGACATGACTGCGCTCGATCGTCTGCAATTAAGTTGGATGATTAAATCCATCTTAATGCTTAGATTTCGCCCTAGCCACCAACAAACTATAAATCGGGCAAGCCTCAGACATCATTAGATGTTCTGAGGGTTTACCCCGGAACGCACAATTACGGCAATTTGGTGCATTCTTGCACCTCTTCGCCGTATGCCCCTCTTCACCGCACCTACGGCACACTCCACGTGTGAAGCGGCAGTGCTGGACCTTGTGGTCGAAGCACCTCCCAGCCGCCAACAAAGCATCCACCACACGGCTTTTGCCCTCCAGAATTACGTTAACTGGCCTACCGGTGTCTTTCCAGGCACCAGTCACCATACGTACACTCTTCAAAAACTCCTCTTTTGTCATCTTCCCTTTGAAATTATGGGAAAATAACTCCTCCATAAAAACCTCAGGCTTATTAGCAGGATCCACTTGCTGGATCGAAACCCTATGCCCCATCTTATCTTGGACACTAACTTCCAAGCCTACCTCAGAGAATTTTGCATTCCTTGCTATCTTCTCCCTCTCTGCATCCGAGGGCGTGCGAATGATCGCAGCGCCGGCCTTAACAGCTTTAACCTGGTGTACACGTACACAGAGGTCCGCCAAACTAGGTCCCACCTCGGAGACCACCTTCTTCACCACATCCTTGGGTGCTACTGTGGAGTCCTTGGGCTTCACAATAGCAGACCACGTCTCAACAGGCTTGGGAAGGGGCTCCATTGCTGCCCGGGTAGGCACCCGAGGCACCATAGGTGCACCAACGGTCGCCGTGGAACGACCAGCCACACCAACAGAACGGGGGGGAACGTCTAAGCGCCCACGAAGACGCTCATTCTCCGCCACCAACGACACAACCAACTGCTCGAAATGAGCAGTCTGGGACAAAACATCCTTCAAGGCAGCGCTCGAAAGGGAATGTTTGTCCATCAAGACGGACAGCAAAGCCGATTTGGCTTCATGCATCTGCCCAATGGCAGATGCAGCCGAAACCGGCTCAAAACCACTACGGCGAGAGCGTCGGCTCTGCTTAACAGCATTCAGCCTCGTCGCAGCTCGACAATATGTCCGAAGACATAGCAGCAGCGGAAACAGGCAATGGCTTCAAGAAGTCATTGCCGCCAACAAATTTACCAGCCTTGGAGGCCGATGCAGCACCCACAGCAACAACACCAGTAGCATTACTGCCTGATGCACCATCAGCCCCTTTGGCAGCCTTAACGGCAACAACGCTCTCTTCACCACTGGATTTACCTCTGGCATTCATGCCAGAAGCAGAGCGGTGCCAGCGACACATTTCCTCTTTGCGCAAGAGGACTCACTCTCTTCACCAGACGGGGAAGGAGTTGTACCACCCTCCGCCTTTTTGCGACTCCTACGAGTCGACGGTTTAGGCGGTATAGCGCTTACTTCTATCTAGCAGGTAAAACCACCAGATAAAAGCAAACGCCTGAAAATATGCTTTACAAACCACACGTAAATATGTGGTTTGTAACTACAATATAGTATGTATAGAAAACTATATCAATTGCCACTGTCAGTCGATAGATGGCGCCAACCAAAAATTCAACAGCGATCCACCAACAGATGGCGCTGCAAAAACCAAAACAAACTATTGAAGGTCAGATGAGACACCAAAAGCACGTGGCTAGCGGAGCCCCACTTTCACAACAACAATTTGCTGGGCAAAATACTAATTTGGAAAAACAGTAAAAACTTACCGATTTTCTCCAAATTTTCACAAAACTTCAATTATACACTGAAGTTAAAGCACTTATGATCACTTTTATTCACTTTTTTAGAGATTTTCCAATGAACCCCTACCCCCCCTATGAACATCCTAAGACAGAACAAGTAAAAAGCTGTAAGTTCGGCCGGACCGAACTGTTAATACCCTCCACCATATGGTACAAATTTGGCAATTTCCAAAAAATAAAATCCGTTAAAAATTTTGTTAAAATCTGAAGAATACCGAGTGCTTATACGACGACGTGGGCCTGCATAGGCATATTTTGTCATAAGTTATTACAATAAGTTAAATGTGAAACTTGAAGAAAAATCTTTTTATAATGTAGTTAAAATCATTAAAATACCGAAAATAGGGGGGGGGGGTACAGTTATATGGGGGCTATTCGAAGACGTGGACCTGCACAGACAATTTTCTGGCATGGGCTGATGTATGCATTACGAACTTCACATGCGAAATTTGAAACAATCCCGATAAATAATGTCGCTAAAATCATCAAAATACCGAGTATCGGGGGGTACAGTTATATGGGGGCTATATGATAACTTGGACCTACATGGACCATTTACGAACTTAACCTGCCTATTGACAAAATATACATGTGTGCAAAATTTTAGCCTTCTATCTCAATTTGTTCGAAAGATAGCGTGATTACAACAGACAGACAGACACACAGACAGACACACAGACAGACACACAGACAGACAGACGGACATGGCTAAATTGTCTTAGAATTTTACGCTGATCAAGAATATATATAATTTGTTGGGTCTGACATGAGTATTTCGAGGAGTTACAAGCGGAATGACAAAATTAATATACCCTCCATAGTATGGTGGAGGGTATAAAAAGCACTAAATAAAATCCTTAAAAAATTCTGTTAAAATTTTAAAAATACCGAATATAGCCGTTATATTGGGGTCTATACGACGTGGACATACCATGACAGAAGAATACAGGTAGATGCATCAACGCTTGGGAGCATTGATATGTCAACAAAATTTTAATGTTTTTTTTTCAAATATAAGTAGATTTTTATATGTTTTCTTATACTACGTCATTCGGAGGCTACTATATTTCGGGTTTTTTCAAAAATTTTTACAAATTTAAATAGTTTTTCATTCAACATTTTCAATTCCAAAATTGGTTTGACAGTTCATTGTCCCAGCAGCTGTGTCGACGCGTCTACCTATATTCTTCTACCATGGGACATACATAGGCATTGTTTGTCATAAGCCATTACCATATTCAAATTGGAAACTTGAAATAAACGGTGAATAATGTAGCTAAAATCATCAAAATATCGTATATAAGGAGATAAGGTCATTTATTACCTAACTTTGAAATGTTCTGCATTATATGTTAGCAAACAATATACAGAATTAAATAAATTGCCGTAAATTGTGAAATCTTAATAAACAAGTTGAAAATATATTTTTAACTTACACTTATATACAAGGGATGTTTTCTTCTTTCTAAAAACTCAAATTACCTAAATCGTGGTACCCTTATATGGGGCTAAATTTGCTATTTCCTTAGTCGATTAAAATCCCGAAGGTTAGTTAATAAATGACAACAGAAAGAGAAATTACTGCAACTTTCAGGTATCACAAAATACTTTACACAAATCATTTTTATACCCTCCACCATACTATCCACCATATATCCCAATATTTGTCATAGGCTTTAATACCCATTACGAACTTCAAATATGATCCAGAATATATATACTTTGTGGGGTCTACTATAAATATTTCGAGGAGTTACAAACGGAATGACAAAGTTAATAAAAATAGACAAGTTATAAGCACAGTCCACGTCTTCGTATAGTCTCCATTTAACAGTTTTCATTTAAGTGGTAGTTTCCGGAAGTTTTTTTCTTTAAATAGTTAAGTTCAAAAATTTAACAAGTGAAAAAAGGAAAGTTCGGCCGGGCCAAATATTCGTATATAAAATTTAGAATGCATATAATATCAAAGTTGTAAATTTTGATCTAAATAGACAATGTTTTGCCAAAAGATATAGAACCCACTACGAGATCTATAACCCGAATATTAAATAATTCAATTTAAAATGTGATTTAAATTCCCAAATATCTGCAGGTACCATTATATGGGCCCTATAAGAGAAATCGTGAAAATATCGAATATCGGGAGATACAGTTATAGTGGAGCTAAAGGAAAACGTGGACCGACATGGTCCTCTTACGAACTGATCGCGGCACAGTTATTGGAGAAATACTCATGTGTGCAATATACAGATGGACGAAGAGACACGCAGATAGAGAGAGACAGATACCGCAAAATCGAGTTATAATTTTACTCTGATCAAGAACTTATATACTTTGTTGGGTCTAACATGGGAATTTTATATGGGGGCTGTAAATAACAAACGTTGAACAACGTTGCCCATTTGTATACTTAACATGCCTACTGACAATATATATATGTATATATATATATATATATATGCTCAAATTTTTAGGCTTCCATCTCAATTCGTTCGAAATGTAGCGTGATTGCCATAGACAGACGTTGCTAAATCGAAGGAATATGTGGAAGCAATCAAATTCTTCTATGTTATTTTCTAATTATTGTCTTTAAAACACAAAAGAAAAATTTAGTATTCTTACTCTTGAATTATACATTTTTGTGCTACATTTTTCTAGAATAATCGTTTTTGACAACTAATATTTTCAATTAGTGTGGAGACTTACGTATTTTTTTATATCCTAAACTTCATAAGCCACAGCGCGTGGCACGCATACGTTCACTTTTCCTAATCATACATTTCATTTATTATGCTTGCATTTGCTCCAAAAAACAGGAAGCTCCTTTACCGGTATGTATGGAATTGTTTAGTGATTCGGTCAGTGGAACACTAACATGTGGTATACCGGTCATCATGACTCGAGATCTGAGTTGATATAGCTTTGTGTCTTTTCATCCGTCCATGTTAAATTGCGAACTCTACAGTTCGCTGACATCATTGTCGTAGAAGGTCAGAAATCAGATAAATATCAAATTGGATGAAACAAAGACTCGGAATAAATTTGGCAAACAAAATGTTAGCATTATTTAAAATAGTTGTTCCAAAATCTATCTCGTTCGGGAAGATATTACATATTTGGACACATAATAAACATCAAATCATATAACTTTATAAATTGGAGTTATAATCAAATCAGATCCAATTTCCATAGGGAACATGGACAGACGGATGAACGTTAATTTCAATATTCCAAAATTTACAAAACTGAGATACAATTAACTCTTTTGTGTTAGGTTGCTGCCACCTCAGAAAACTTCGACCTTACGCGATAATTGTCGAAGAATACATAATTTATTGGAACAACTCTAGTTTAGTAAAAACTCTTCGATTTTTTCGAAATTTTTTTCAGAGGTAGGTATTTTTACCCTGATCCCGGGAAATTATTTTTTTCTTGGGGACGGACCCGGACCCCAGAGTCCGGGATCAAGACCCCGCTTGGAGCTGGATCCACTTACCCGATATAGACAATATGGGTATCGATTGAAAGCTTATGGAAATACCTGTCCAACAAGTGGTCACATGTCTTGGTTCGGATGTTATAGTCAAATTATCGATTTTTTGGACCCGGATTTTTTATGAAACCCCCGAAAAGTCAAAAAGGGCATATTATGGGGGTCAACAAAATTGTAGGTGACATTCTTACCTTTCCAAAATGCTACAATTTGTCCAGAGATATGAGTCTTTCCATCCGCATAACCCGATTCTAACCAGTTCATTAGTAGCAGTCGTCCGAATAACAAAAGTTTTTTAAATTTGGCACTTTTTGTAAATAGCCGGCCTTCGGCCGGGGCTTGAGATTTTCTCCTCTGGGTATGTCCCACACCGGCTAACGCGAACCAAAGTTTTCTAAATTGGATACCTTTTGTAAGTAGCCGGCCGTCGGCCGGGGCTTGAGATTTTCTCCTCTGGGTATGTCCTACAGCGGCTAAGGCGAACCAAAGTTTTCTAAATTTGACACTTTTTGTAAATAGCCGGCCTTCGGCCGGGGTTTGAGATTTTCTCCTCTGGGTATGTCCCACACAGGTTAACGCGAACCAAAGATTTCTGAATTTGATGCTTACGCGAAATATAACTTTTTTCATTGAAAACATAGTTTTAATGAACTGGTTAGAATCGGGTTATACGGATTGAAAGACCCATATCTCTGGACTCAGTAAAGGTATTAGCACAAATTGTAGCATTTTGGAAAGGTAAGAGTGTCAGCTATTGATGGAAATACCATTTCTACAACCCATAACAATCGTTACCACCCATTAATGGCAACAACACTATCTTCTTCATCATCATTATCATCATCATCAAAAAAACACTCACCTAAAACTACACAAATTTCCAAATCAACAAACATCATCATAATTATACTATTAAGTATTATGATTGTATTTATATTCTATTCATTAATATTATTATTTTCATATTTAATAATTATATTAGTAATTCTTTGATTAAATTTCATTATTTAAACTCCTATATTTTTCTTTAATCTTTATAATATTATTTCCTTGTAATTAAAATCTATTCTATTTCAAATAATTTACACTACTATTTATATAATTAGCTACATACATTATTTTTATATTCAATTATAAAAATCAATTATTGTACGTATACTAATTGTCACGAGTGTAGCCAAAAAATACCTTTTGTTTGGTGACCACTCATTTGCCTATTGTCTTTTCTTCTATTTGACAACAACAACACATCGATCACTGATCAGTTGTGTTGTTATGATGGTCGCTTTGATGCTTGCTTGTGCGTCGCGACCCCCTCGCCTACATGCTTTGTTATTCTTATTCTTATTCTTAATAACAATGGGAATGCAGAATAAAAGTAGGCAAATGAGTTGGTACACAACCAACTGCACATGCATGCATACATATTTATGTGTGACCGATGTATGCCTAAGCCTTTCTTGTTACAAATAAATATGTAAAAGAAATGAGAATTAGCATGATTGGCTTAGGTAGTTATTGACACCATGCAAATATGCAAAAGGAGATAAATGCAAACAGCTGTTGCATATTATATGAATTTTTCGTTTGGTGATTTTTTGGTGATGTAGTTAAAGTTGACTCGCTCTCTTTTTAATTGGACAGCCGAGCGATCAACAACGATAAGTACTTTTGCTAAAAACCCAAATTTGTAACCTTTACAAAAAAATACTTTTTCAACAAAATAAAAATAATTCTGTGCAACCCCTTTTTGATAGAAAAGAAAATTACTTTGTTTTCTTTTTCTTTACTTTACATTATTAAACAGTGGGAAAAAACTCAACATTTTATTGGTGCCGAAACCCGGGAATTCATTCGGTGTTCTTATCAGTGCTTTGAAAAAAAAATAAATATTGTGTGAAAGTGAATTTCCAATAATTAAAATCCTAAAAAGTATTTTGAATAAAAATTTAAAAAAAAAAAACAATTAAAATATATTTATTTCAGTTGTTGTGGTTTGTGTTTCAGTGAAAGTGTGTTGTGTACAAAGTGTGAATTCAAATCTTTACAAGCCCAAAAAAAAGTACAAAACTTAAGAAAAAAATTATTCCTGTTTTATTTAATCAATTTAAAAAATAACTAGTGATTTTTGCCACTTTTTTTCAATTTTTTCCGAAACTAAAGAAAATTTATTTACTTTTTGTACTTTTTTTGGGTGTTATTGAAAACACAACAACAAATTGCCACAGCTTACATATTTCATTTTTTCTAAAATTTAAATAAAATTCCAAAATTCATTTGAAAGTTAAAAAATATATATATTTTGATTATTGGAAATTTGCGACACAATTTGTGCAGTGAAAGTGAGCTAACCTAAAAAGTTTTTCGGTGTCAAAAGTGTTTGCGAGTGTATTCAAAACATAACCATGAGTGACCTTTCCAATTTAATAAAAGAACAGAGGGATTTATTCGATTTATTATCGAAATATCAAGCCCGTTTTGATCCCTCTGAAAAAACTCATGGTTATGGAAATGCATTAACTCAAAGAGTTGATGACATTTTTAATCGATTTGAATCGCAAAACGAAACAATTATGCAACTTGTGCGAGACTCTTCATTGAATGCCAGTGATGTGCCATATTTAAATGATGACGTGTATTTTGATTTTTCCGAAAAATATCTAACCTCCAAAGGAAAAATCATAGATTCATTATCTGATTATTCTATTTCGCAATCACCAATGGCAAGCACATTTGTTGCAAATCATAATCGTAGTGACACATTAGCTTCAGACTCTAAACTTCCAAAAATTTCACTGCCAAAATTCTCAGGTGATTATATGGAATGGATTCCATTCCGTGATATATACTTATCTCTTGTACATTTAAATAATTCTTTGAATAAAATTCAAAAATTCTACTACCTTCGTAGTACATTGGTTGGTGAAGCAACCAATTTAATCAAAAATATTTCTGCCACTGAGGCAAATTATGACTCTGCATGGAAGATTTTAGAATCAAGATATCATAACAAGCGAATGCTTGTGGGTAACTTGATTTCTAAGCTTTTCAATATTCCTAAATCTGATGGTGGGTTCCAATCTATTAAAATTTTGCTTGATTCTTCTCAAGAGTGTATTGCATCCTTACAAAACTTGGATGTTAATACCGACACATGGGACCCACTGTTAATTCATTTGCTTGTTCAAAAACTTGATATTCAATCTCGTCGAGATTGGGAACAATCTCTTAAATCTTCTACAGAATTACCTCAACTTTCTGAATTATTTTCATTCTTAGAAAGAACTTTTAGGACTCTTGAGTCCTTAACTGATGAATTCCCATCAGCTTCAAAATCTTTTCCTAAACAAAACTTCACTAAAATTAGCAAAAGTTACAAAAATTCTTCTCCTAAAATCAAGAAAACTTTCACTCAAACTGGAAAGTTTTCAAAATCAAACTCAGCTGTTTGTGCATTTTGTGAGAAGAATCATTCTCTCTCAAAGTGTTTTAAATTTCTCGCCTTAACATTGATCGCTAAAAATAAATTTCTTGCAGATAAAAATATCTGTCGCAATTGTTTTGTATCCGGTCACGATGCAAACAATTGCAAATCTTTCTTTCGATGCATAACATGCAAACAACCTCATCATACAGTGCTTCATTCAGATGAACCTGTGACTCAAACTAAAAATCTAAATCTGTCCAATCAAGTCACTTCTCATAGTGCACAATCTTGTAATTCTGTTCTACTTTACACAATTAGACTTTGCATTATCACACAACGTGGTAAATTCACTATACGTGCTCTACTAGACCCTGGATCTCAGAGAAGTCTAATTTCAGAATCAACAGTTCAACTTTTATGCCTTGAAAAAACCAGATCACATTGTAAAGTGATTGGTATAGGAAAAGGTGGTGAAAACTTATCTAAATTTTCGGTGAATCTTGACTTGTTCACACGAAAACAAGAGATAGTACTTTCATGTACTGCTCTTTTACTTTCTTCTCTTTCTTCATATACACCAAATCCTTCATCTAAACATATTTCTTTGCCTAATATTGAACTAGAAAACTTAGCTGACCCCTATTACTATAAATCTGACCCAATAGACTTAATTCTAGGATTAGAAATCTGCTCTAAAATCAAAATTCCAACAGAGTCATTCATTCACAATGATCTTTTCTTCCAAAATGCAACTATTGGATGGGTATTTTCTGGACCCACTGAATCTATAACCACAAATAGAATCCATATTCACAATGTGAACTTGGAAAATATTCTAAAATCTTTTTGGGAACAAGAGGAAGTTATTTCTAAAAGAAAACTTACCAGTGAAGAACTGGAATGTGAGAAATACTTCCAATCTACTACAAATCGAAACGAAAATGGTCGATATATGGTAAATATACCATTTAAATCTTTACTAAAATCAAATTCTTATCCTATACTTAACAATAATGTCACTAATGCTTTTAGGCGTCTTAAACAAATTGAAATTTCTTTTACTAAAAGACCCAGTTTTAGTGACACATACAAAGCTTTTATGCAAGAGTATGAATCCTTAGGACACATGACTAAAATAGGGATTTATCCTACTGACGTTCGTCCAAATTCTTATTTTTTGCCTCATCGTGGCGTTTTTAAAGAAAGTAGTTCTACTACAAAACTGAGAGTTGTTTTTGATGGCAGTAGCCATCTAGCTGATTATAAATCTCTCAACGAAGAACTTTCTCCTGGACCCCCTCTGCAAATTTATCTTCCTGGTATTATGGCATATTTGTCAATATTTTACAAGCTAAATCTAAAACTTGAAAGACTTGAACTTTGTGCTGCGACTCTTGGTGTAAAATTGACTCAAACCGTCAAAGATTCACTAACTGATCTAAATGTCCAAAATATATATTACTGGAGTGATAGCTCCACTGTACTTGGATTCGTTGGATTCGTAAATCCCCATCTAATTGGACAGTTTATGTCGCCAATAGAGTCGCTGATATTCAACGCTTAAGCAATCCTATACAATGGAAATATGTTCCAACTTCACTAAATCCTGCTGACTGCGCATCTAGGGGAATTCTGGCCGAAGAATTAATTGAAAAACATTCATGGTGGTTTGGTCCCCAATTTCTTTATGAAACTGAACAATCTTGGCCAGAAATTCTTCCAAATTTACATACCTCTGAAGAGGAACGAAAATCTAAAATACCAACTAATTTGTCCACTGAGAAAATATACATTGAACTATTTTCTAAATACTCAGAATTACAAACTTTAGTAAGAGTCGTTTCATATTGTCTGAGATTTCTTGAAAATTGCAGAAATCCAAAATGTAAAAAACTAAAACCCTTGACTCTTACAGAATATAACAAATCTTTATCTGTTCTTGCTAAAATTTCCCAAAACGTTGATTTTCCTGAGGAAATTTCTAAACTTACCACGAAAAGATACATTAAAACAAGTCCCATTCTAAAACTAATGCCGTTTCTAGATGAAAATGGGATTCTTCGTGTAGGTGGACGCCTTCAAAATTCAAATTTTCCTTATGACGTCAAACATCCAATTATCTTTTCAAAACACAATCCTTTGTCTCAACTTTTAATTTCTGACGCACATGAAAAAACTTTACATGGCGGTGTTACATTAACTATGTCTTCTTTAACCCGCAAATTTTGGATTGTATCTGGGAATCAACTTGCAAAACGCATAATTCATAAATGTATAAAATGCTTCCGATACAATGCCAAAACTGCTCAGCAAATAATGGGCAATTTACCAAAAGTGCGATTAACAATTTCTAGACCCTTTAAACACAGTGGCGTCGACTATGCAGGACCAATTTCTATCAAAAATTCTAATCTCAGATCTTCTTCTATAACTAAAGGCTATATATGCGTATTTGTATGCATGGTTACAAAAGCCATACACTTAGAGGCAGTTTCTAATCTAACAACAAATGCTTTTCTTGCTGCCTTTAAGCGTTTCACTTCTAGAAGAGGCATTTGTACTGATCTTTATTCTGACTGTGGCACAAATTTTGTTGGTGCATCAAAAGAACTAAAAGTTTTGCATAACAAAAATAAAAATTCTATTCCTGAAGATCTCATTCACTCTTTAAGCCAAAATTCAACAACTTGGCACTTTATACCACCTGCCAAAATTCAACAACTTGGCACTTTATACCACCTGCTTTGGGAAGCAGGTGTAAAATCTGTTAAATATCATTTGAAAAGAATTACAAATGATAGAAATCTAACCTTTGAAGAATTTTATACTTTATGCTTTTATGCCAAATTGAAAGTTGTCTCAATTCTAGGTCACTTTGCCCATTATCTTCTGATCCGTCAAATTGCGCATTTACTCCAGCTCATTTTCTTATAGGTGAGCCTACAAATTGTTTACCAGAAGACACGCTTTTGGACTCCAACATCAATAACCTATCACGTTGGAAAATTATTGAAAAACTAAAGCAACATTTTTGGAAAAGATGGCAAAATGAATACTTAAATCGCCTTCAAGCTCGTCCAAAATGGCTTAAAACTTACATAGATCTTAAAATAGGAGATTTGGTACTTGTCACTGATGAAAGATGTGGACAATGGATACTTGGCCGTATTGAAAATACTCATCCAGGACCTGATGGACATACGAGGGTGGTATCTGTTCTAATGAAAAAGAAACTTGTAAAACGACCAATTTCTAAAATCTTTTTACTTCCAGATAATTCACCTCATTCTGACCCTAATATGGACGATGCTGCTTTACATGGATTTTTCCTTTCTTGGATGTATGGTTGCTTTATGATGACTACACTACCACGCTGTGAGTCGGAGCATAGCGGAGGTTACTACCTCGACTAAAATTCTCCCATCGGTAGTTCATCATAGCATAGTAACCCGCATTCAAGAACATTCGTCCTTCAGGGGGGAGAATGTTGATGGAAATACCATTTCTACAACCCATAACAATCGTTACCACCCATTAATGGCAACAACACTATCTTCTTCATCATCATCAAAAAAAAAAAAAACACTCACCTAAAACCACACAAATTTCCAAATCAACAAACATCATCATAATTATACTATTAAGTATTGTGATTGTATTTATATTCTATTCATTAATATTATTATTATCATATTTAATAATAATATTAGTAATTCTTTGATTAAATTTCATTATTTAAATTCCTATATTTTTCTTTAACCTTTGTTTATGTAGAGTAATGGGGAAAAGAAACAATAAGAAATAAAACAAACAAATAGGATTAGTTTCTTTCTTGCAAAATTTGCTGGTTTATTGAATTGCTTTTATGTGTTTTTTCAACAATAAGGATTACCTCTTTTCAATATGGTGTGTTGGCGACAGTGGCCGTGTTGGGTTTCGCTTCAAAGACTAAAGACAAGTAAACGCAATGGTTCTGAGTGACCGCTGAGGGTCCCATGTCTGTCTACAATTACAACTACTTCCAATTAGAGCAAGGTGAGCCTACCGACAACAACCAATGCCCAGCGACGATCCCCTCACTACGGTCTCCGCCAGGGGAGTTGTAGAGGAGATGCCTGTGCGCCAATCAGCATCCGTGATTGATCGAGCATTGGAAAGTTGTGGTGGAACGTATCGAACTTATACATTCCGGCCCCCTTGCTAGAACTACGAGTCTAGCAATTAATATCATTTTATTATAAGTTAGGAGAGAACGTAAATTCAGATTCCTAAGTGAGCTATAGTTGCAGATTTTCGTGTTTTCATCAAAGCGATTACCGAATTACCGATAGATTCGGTCTACAATTTCAATATTTAGCGCAAATAATTCATGTTTTCAGCAAATTTCGGTTATGATACGATTCTTTTTTTAAATTGGTCGATTTCAATTCTTGATGCAAGATTAGATTACAGTCGCGGGAGGTACTGAACCGGTAAGGATATACCCGAAAATAGACTTTTGGGCCAGCAAAGAATCCAAAACTATTTTTGGAGGTTCAGCTTCTAAAATTTTAGGATACAAGTCAGCGCCAAGTAGCAAATCTATTGTGCTATTATCGAAAGAATCCGCTAAATCTAAGTTAGGAATCCGAGTCTTCAAATTGCTAATAGATGGTGACGAAAACATCTTCCCCTTAACGTTTAGTAAGACTAATGCATTCGTTTCTACAGTCTTAGATGCATTTTTAGTGGAGGACAACTTCAGAGAGCAAACTTCCTTTTTATATTTAGATTTTTCTAAAACACGAGTTTTAATGCCAAGTGCATTTTTGAGTTTCTTGCTAACAATTGATACCTTAGAAGAAGGGTCTACTATAGCACGAGTAGTATGACTTTTTCCATTATGAACCATATTAACTAGTGCAGTTCCCAAGAGCACATTATCTTCAATGGTGTTGGGAGACTGGCTGTTCGAATTATTTTTTGCAGAGAGAGGGTGCGTTTTAGAGGGCTTTGGAACTCGACTTTTGACCTTCGTAAAAGTCGGAGGGGGATTTGGACCTCGACTTTTGACTTTGGTAAAAGCCGGAGGTACCTTCTTAGATTTCAAAACTACTTTTTGCGAAGTTGAAACAACTCTACTAATTTGTGGCCGGTGAAGGAGGCTGTGATGCCTTTGTTTGCACGATTTGCAACTATTTGTGCTGTGACAATTTTTAACAGCATGGCCACGAGAAAGACAATTTATACAACACTTATTCTTTTTCACAATTAAGAATTTGTCCTCAAACGGAAGTTTTCTGAACTGTGAGCAAAGTCGGAGCATATGACTTTGGTTAGGACAAATTGGGCAATAAGTGTTTGGCCGAGGAGAAGGATCAACACATTTTGGTCCATGTACCAACGACTTTTTGATGATTGAACTAAATGTGCGAGCATGCGTGGATGTTAACGACCTAGTTGAGTAGCGATGAGGTGAAACACTCTTTGATGGCAACGATTTAGGCACGAAACTAGGAGAAACAATGTTTGTGGGCAGATTTCTACGTATATGTTGAATACATTGCAAAGTTTGTATTCTTTCAGTGAGGAAAGCATCTAAATCTGGCCAGGAAGGCAACAACGACTTATTTTTGATACTTTGCTCCCACAAAGTCAAGGTGGTTAAAGGCAAACGCTGCAAACAAATATGTACAATAATTGGATCCCACTGATCCGTGGCGACGTTATAGACGGTCATTGCAGCGAGACAACTATTAATTCCACGTTGGACACTTTTCAAACCCGAACAAGTTTCAATTTTTAAAACTGGAATATCAAACAAGTTTTTGATATGGCTATTCACCACGATGCGCCTATTATCATACGCATCCGACAAAGCTTTCCAAGCTAAATGGAAACTATAATTAGTGAGTGGAAATTTGCTAACGATTTCCCGAGCCTCACCGGTGGTCTTCTGCATAAGGTGGCAGAGGCGCTCAATATCGGATAGACGAGAATTTTGTACAAAAAAGGTTGTAAACAAGTCGCGAAAGGTGGGCCAAGACATAAAATCACCAGCAAAGACTTCGATATCAATAGGTGGTAATACGAAACAATGACTATTGAAGGGTGGATTGGAGCAACCAGTATTGGGGGAAGATTTGGAGAAAGCATCAACGGGTGGAGAAACACACTGCACAGAAACCGGTTCGACGAGACTGGTCAAAATTTGCTCGGAAGGGGGTGCTCTATTAGAAATATCAGGCGAAGATCTGTTTTGCACACTTGAACTGGAAGCAGGTGAGGAATGAGAAGCCACAGCAGAAGAACAATGATCATTCTTTGGAGATTTGAGGCGATCAAGGTGCTTGTTTATGGTGGTCAAACACCAATGGTATGCAATAAATGCATTGTTGTATTTATCCTCAACGAAATCAAAATGGTCAGCCTGTGCAGTCTCGGATGCCGTGAGGTAGTTCTTACACTCAGTGTATGTGTTCAGCACCTTTTCCCACAATTCTCGAATTTCCGAAAGTCGAATTTCGAGGCTGTAAACCGTCAATCAATTTGTTCGAAGTAGTCTACACTCTTCAGAACAATGTCAGCGGCTCTAGTAAAATGGGTGAGCGGAGTGATCGACATTTTATTACTAAATTTATAACAAAAACTTGATATAAAAGAAAAGAAAATTCGAACAAAAGTTTCTACCGTCCAAAGGAAATAAGAAATTTCCACAAATATAAATTAAAAATTAAATAGAAGAAAGTTTAAGAAACACTTTTCCTATGTGACAAAAACGAAATTTAAAAGACTAAAATTGCTCCAATAGGCTAGAAAACAAAGATTTTTTTTTTAACAAGAATTTTTTAGTGTTTGCCAAAAGTAGGGTGTATTATTCCAAAAATACCAAAACCCCCAAAATGTACGAAAATAGCCACAAAAACGAATATTTTCAACTAATGTTTGTTTTGAAAATATCTACAAATAATGTCTAATGTAGGGTGCAAAAATTCCAAAAACCCTACTAGGTTGCAATTGTTCAGCCAAATGTTAAATTATATTTACAAATTTTGCAAATCTCGCAAGAAAAAACTATTAATTTTCATCAATATTTGTTAGCAAATATGCCTGCAAAGAATGCCGAAGGTAGGGTGAATTTATCAAAAAATTCCAAAAACCCTACTACTAGTCAAAAATATTTCAGAAAATTATCGAAAAATAATTTCTAAAATATATTAAAAAAATTATGCTGTTTTACTCCACTGTGCCGAACCAACGACGGATATCGCACAAAGAGGAATAAAACACAAGCGACGTCGGCAGAGGAATGGCTATGCGTAAGCAGCTACGCACCCACATAAGAACCGACGCTACAAACGATCCAACAGTGAGAGCTGGAGATCAAAACAATTTGTTGTTATTTCTATTGAATATCAAACCGACGCTTAAAAAGGGCGCGTGGAATGATGGGGTATTGTTGTTGCAATTTTGGCAATGTAAATTCTCAAGTGAGAACTGATCAATTTTTCAAAAAAAAAAAAAAAACAAATGAAGAAGGAATTGCAACAACAGTGAATGTGTGGTGGCGACCACGACAAAATAACCAACCGACAGTGAGATAGACGGTTATTGCAAGAATGTTGTTTTTGCAAATGAGTGTTGCTCGTTAAAGGGCTCAACCTTTGAAACGTGAAGGGGGATAACAACAGCGACCGAATGTGTAATATGTATTTATGTTATGGACAAAGCGATGATGCAAAATTCTTATTCAACTAAATTGAGGGGATAGAGATGATCAGTACAAGAGAAGCTAATTCCGAGTATTTTCACAACAATAAAGCTACTTGGTGTAGGGAAATGCACTTGATTAACATAAGAAGTGTTAATACGAGTCGACAACTGACTTGTTTTCAAACGAAAGGCAAATGTATGATCACCGCGGCGTTGGATGATCAGTACAAATAATATTTTTTCTTGTACAAAGACGAGAGTGGACTGTATATTGAATGCAACAAATCCACGCGTAGAACAATTGAGATTCGACCAAACCGTGTTTTTTCAACAATAAGGATTACCTCTTTTCAATATGGTGTGTTGGCGACAGTGGCCGTGTTGGGTTTCGCTTCTCGCTTAAAAGACTAAAGACAAGTGAACGCAATGGTTCTGAGTGACCGCTGAGGGTCCCATGTCTGTCTACAATTACAACTACTTCCGACAACAACCAATGCCCAGCGACGATCCGCTCACTACGGTCTCCGCCAGGGGAGTTGTAGAGGAGATGCCTGTGCGCCAATCAGCATCCGTGATTG
The DNA here is from genome assembly GCF_030504385.1 of Musca domestica. Classification (NCBI taxonomy): domain Eukaryota; kingdom Metazoa; phylum Arthropoda; class Insecta; order Diptera; family Muscidae; genus Musca; species Musca domestica. The sequence continues at coordinate 10,604,473 of NW_026712328.1, read as the reverse complement.
ATCGAGCATTGGAAAGTTGTGGTGGAACGTATCGAACTTATACAATCTTTATAATATTATTTCCTTATAATTAAAATCTATTCTATTTCAAATAATTTACACTACTATTTATATAATTAGCTACATACATTATTTTTATATTCAATTATAAAAATCAATTATTGTATGTATACTAATTATCACGAGTGTAGCCAAAAAATACCTTTTGTTTGGTGACCACTCATTTGCCTATTGTCTTTTCTTCTATTTGACAACAACAACACATCGATCACTGATCAGTTGTGTTGTTATGATGGTCGCTTTGATGCTTGCTTGTGCGTCGCGACCTCCTCGCCTACATGCTTTGTTATTCTTATTGCTTAATAACAATGGGAATGTAGAATAAAAGTAGGCAAATGAGTTGGTACACAACCAACTGCACATGCATGCATACATATTTATGTGTGACCGATGTATGCCTAAGCCTTTCTTGTTACAAATAAATATGTAAAAGAAATGAGAATTAGCATGATTGGCTTAGGTAGTCATTGACACCATGCAAATATGCAAAAGGAGATATATGCATATAAATGCAAACAGCTGTTGCATATTATATACATTTTTCATTTGGTGATTTTTTGGCTACCAAACAATGTAGTTAAAGTTGACTCGCTCTCTTTTTAATTGGACAGCCGAGCGATCAACAACGAAAAGTACTCTTGCTAAAAACCCAAATTTGTAACCTTTACAAAAAAAAAATACTTTTTCAACAAAATAAAAATAATTCTGTGCAACCCCTGTTTGATAGAAAAGAAAATTACTTTGTTTTCTTTTTCTTTACTTTACATTATTAAACAGTGGGAAAAAACTCAACAGCTATAATTTGGCATCAATTCTGTTGTCCCCCATAATGGATCCTTTTTTAACTTTTTGGGGGTTTTATAAAAAATCCCCCTTCCAAACCGTAACATCTTACCCCATCATGTGACCACTTGTTGGATAGGTATTTTCATAATCTTTCCAACGGTATCTATGTTGTCTATACCGGGTAATTGGATTTGGGACTAGTCGGGGTCTTGAACCCGGACTTTCGGGTCAAAAATCTGAGGTCTCAGGTCCGTCCCCCCAAGAAAAAATGTTTCCCGGGATCAGGGTAAAAATACCTACCACTGGAAAAAATTTCGAAAAAATTGAAGAGTTTTTACTAAACTAGAGTTAAGCCAATTTATTTTAAAATTGTTTAATCATTGATACAACTTATCGATATTGAAAAAAGCACAAGTGCTCTTGGTATAATTAAAAAAAATCTTACCTTAGTTGAGTCTTCCTGCATTCGGGTGTGTTCAGATATAAATTGTACGCAGAAACAGCTGCGGTGTACACTAGGTGGACAGTTGGTGTGAGAAAATACTGGATTTGCTAGAATAGGACTTTTTATTCCAGACGGTCCTATTTCCATATCAGGTACAACAGGTAGATCATCCGATTCTGATTGTGCCAATGAGGGTATAAGCCCGTGAATCTGGCAACTTCCTCCAAATGGACCAGTTGAGGTTAGGCTAAAAGAGTACAACAAAATTTATTTTTTTATTTTTTTTTCCTCAAAAGGAATTTTTTTAAGTTATTCAATAAAGTTGTTTTTTCAATAATAGTGGTGTCTTTTTTGAAAATTGAACATATCAACATGTATTGTGCAGAGTTTTAGCAACCGAACATTTTACTAATATTAACCTTTTTCTCCCAAACAAAAAAAAAAAACAATGACCTCACCTTTTGTTATATAGTCAGTGAAACGACTAAAAACAACAACAAAACGTTCTGGTTTGGTTCAGTTGCGATCACAATTGATGCACTTGCATATTGCACATTACAATTACTAACAACAACTAGTACCTAGTAAAAAAAAGAAATAGTGAGTTGCCAAAATGTTTAAGCAAAAGCGACCGCATCGTAATATTGAACCAGAGACATCCAACAAATTCGGCGCCTCAGCAAACGATGATATTGAAGCAGATGAAGGCAATAAAATTGATGTTCAAACCAAGCCTCCGCCGGTATTCATTCCACATGTTAGAGATATAAATAAAATGGTATCTGAAATAACTAAATTAATCTCTACAATTGAGTTCCACTACAAATCTTTAAGAGATGGTCAGGTTAGAGTTGGATGGTGATAAAATATCTAGAATCGACAGGTAAAAGTTTTCATACACATCAATTAAAACGTAAGCGAGCTTTTCGGGTGGTAGTAAAAAACCTTCACCATACCACTAATATTACCGACATAAAGGCATTTTTATTGAGTCATGGACATCAAGTACGTAATTATTAGTAGTGTTACTAAAAAACCATTGCTGATGTTTTTTGTCGATCTTCATTCAAGTCCAAACAACAAGGATATCTTTAACATCCAAACAACAAGGAAATCTATAACATCCGTGCTTTTGAAAACGCCATAACTAAAATTGACCCTGCAAAAAAGACAAATGACAATGTCCGATGCACCAGATGTAAGGATTTTGGACATACCAAATCTTATTGTCGCAAGCCTTTAATTGTGCTAAATGTGCTCTTGGTCACTCAACGTTGGACTGCACTAAATCACCCATCGCTCCGCCAAAATGTATTCATTGCCTACAAAATCACATTGCTAGTTACAAAGGTTGTCAATTTTACCAAAACCTTATCAATAAACGGAAATAAAAAGTTTTCAAAACAAATAAGCAACCACATACTTTTATCAATAACAACAACGGAACGAATCAAAACAATATGCCAAATAACGTAACGTATTCTCAAACACCGTTAAAAATTCTGTTCAAATCTTAAAAATACAGAATGTAGCTGTTACATTAGGGTCTATACGACGACATGGACCTGCATAGATAACTTTTGTCATAAGCCATTACAATATTCAAATGCGAAACTTAACGAAAAAAAATCGGTGAATAATGTAGCTAAAATCTTCAAAATACCGAATATCGGGAGGTACCGTGCACTGACAATTTTCTGTCTAAGGCTGTAGTATCCATTACGAACTTCAAATACCAATTTTGAAACAATTCCCGTGAAAAATATCGCCAAAATCATCAAAATACCGAATATGGGGGGGTACCGTTATATGGGGGCTATACGGAGACGCGGAACTGCACAGACAATTATCTGACATAGGCTGTAGTATCCATTACATACTTCAAATAACAATTTTGAAAAAAATCCGGTAAATAATATCGTTAAAATCATTAATATACCGCATTTCGGGAGGTACCGTTATATGGGGGCTATACGAAGACGTGGACCTACATGGCCCATTTTCCATACCAAAAGTCCTGCATACATTTGAGTAAATTTTTATCAAGTTACTTCATTTTGTTCGGAAGCTTGAGTGATTTCCACAGACGGACGGACATTGACAAATCGACATAGAATTTTATGCTGGTTAAGAATATATATACTATTGGGGTCTAAAATGTATATTTCGAGGTGTTACAAACGGGATGACAAACTTAATATACCATCCATACTATGGTGGAGGGTATAAAAAGTAGAAAATATGCTTCAAAACCAATAGAACTAAAAAACACACTAATTAATATGATGTCTATATTAATGTCTAAAATATGCAATGATATTTAATAATTGCGGAATGTAATGCTAATGGCATTACCAGTCATATTAATGAAATATCACTGTTTCTAGAACTTTATACTATAGACACATTTTTGATATGTGAAATCATATCTAAACCTTAAAGGATACGATACATTTATTTCTAGCCATCCACATGACCGAGCTCATGGCGTCGCAGTTATTCTTATAAGAAAAGGTCTTAAATAAGAACTTTGTGATAATGTTGCAGAAAACTACCTTCAAACTGCTAAAGTGAAAATTAAATTACAATATAACGGTATACTTTCCACCCAGATTCAACATAGACTGCATTACTTATGAACGGGTTTTTTTTTACATCGGCAGCAAATTTATCGTTGGAGGCGATTTTAACACCAACGGGGATCCCGTTTAAATAATCCTAAAAAAATATATGAATGTATTGTTCACAACAACGATATAACACTTTCCACAGGAAATCCTAATATTGGCCTTAAGATGCTGGTAATATTTCAAATTTGTTAGATTTTTTGGTTTGTTCTGGGATATCTCAATATCACTTGGATATTCAACATTGTGATGACTTAAGCTCTGATCATACTCATTTGTTGCTAAATTATAAGGCGTATGCGTGCACAATAGAAAACGCAAGCCTCTGTTTTCATCAAAAACAAATATTGAACATTTCCAAGATTGGATTAATACTCGAATTAACGTAAATAAATCCCTTAAATCAGACAGCGAAATAGTTGATGAATTTGAAAATTTCGTGAAACTTGCCCACGAAGCTTCGTGTCAGCCTCCCCAGTGTCAGTCTACTTCGACCTTGAACATTTCACTTGAAATTAGAAACCTAATTAAATCAAAAAGGCGATTAAGATAAGTTTGTCAAAGAAGGCGTCATCCGGAAGATAAAAAGAATTTCAAATCTTGAAAAAACGATTTCATAAATTGAAGGATGAAGCTACAGGGAAATATTTATCTGAATTAAGTCCTCTGAATAATAACGAACACAACTTATACAATTGTACTAAGTACTTAAAAAGGCCTCAGAAAAGAAATATTCCAATACAAAAGGAAGATGGATCATGGTGCAAATCTGGTAGCGAAATAACAAGAAACTTCTAGGAGAGCTTTTTAAGCCATTCTCTTTATGCAATACTGGGGTCTAATTACCGCATACGATATCGAGAAGTTACGATATCGTTATCTTAATTTTGGATGACGTCGTTCGATATCGAGTACTTGACATGGATGTGTCGAATGCAACCAATCGAGTTTTTGCCCGCGTCTGTTTTTGTATCGTATACGACAATTTAAAGTGATATAATTCTGATTGGAGCAATATTTTTGCATTAATTCAAAAACAAAATGCAAGTTTCTTTAAAAATATTAAATAAGTGAATAATTACTATAATTTCAAATGTTGTAGGTCAAACTTAAACAAAATAAACTTCCAGTAAAAAAATATTTTGGCTGTTTTGATGACAGACCACCCTGATTTGACCAAGAACAAGCATTCAAATGTTGTATGGAATGTTGTATTTTGATACAAAAGCTTCTTTGCATTTTGCCGACTCTTTCAATCGAAATGTTATTTTTTGTGACACAACTTCTTCTCCATTTCTTTTCTGCACAAAGCACAGCGCTGGAAGCTGCCGCTAGCCACAAGCGATAGTGTAGCTGCTAACTGTAGAGTAGGTGGTACCGCTGTTGACATATGGCCCGTAAAGTGCAGTTCTAACAAAATATATTTAAAATATTCCTTTGAAACACGAAAGCGTTGTTTAAACCTTCAATGTGAAGAAAAACTATAACAGCGGTTGTGGTCTTTTCAAATGAGTGTACTTACATATTTTCTGGCAAAGATAAAAGATATTTACATTGAAATCATCTTCTGAATCGGACGATGACATAAAAACGCAATTGCTCATCCATTTTTGCAAAATTTCACTTTTCTTCACTCACCAAATAAATAACAAAATGTTTCGTTTATTCTTAAAAATGGCAAATTTTGACTTTTTCATGCTTAAGCAACAAATTTGCGACTTTCTTGATATTCCTTGTCAAATGTTTCTCCCAATTAAACCTTTCACGTTTCAGAAGTTTCAATGGAAACCAACAAATTAAACAGCAAGAAGTCCCCTGGATACGACGACAGTATTCTAAAAACGTTACCAAAAAAGGAATAATCTTTCTAACAACCTTGTTCAACTCTATGCAGAGATTGTCCCATTATCCATCTCAGTGGAAATATGCCAAAATTATAATGGTACCAAAACCAAATAAGCCTGGAAATAATCTGAGCTTGTATAAGCTTGCTCCCTATAATGTCGAAAGTGTTTTAAAGACTTTCCAAAAATGTATGGCTCCAATGATTGAAAACCTAAATATTCCATCAGATCATCAGTTCGGCTTAAGAAATAACCATGGAACACCAGAGCAAAGTCACAGGGTTGTGAAGATTATAAGAAAAACTCTAGAAAAGAAAATGTATTGCTGTTCTACATTTTTGGAAATAAAGCAAGCATTTCACAGAGTCTGACATACCAGATTGCTTTATAAGCTATACAAGAGTTACCAACCTTTTAGCTGTTGTTTAGATCGTATCTAAGAGAACGAAGTTTTTATGTGTCGGTAAACAACGATGAATCTGGTATTGGAAATATTAAATCCGGTGTGCCTTAAGGAAGCGTAATGGCTCCCCTTCTATATTCAATATACACCGCTGATATGCCTGTAAACTCTGTTGTAAACAATAGATCGCATAGAATAGATCACAGACTGACATGGAAGGAACATATTCAAATGAAAAGAAAATAAGTCAAAAGGAAGACAAAGAAAATGTTTTGGTTAATTGGTCCAAAATCACAGCTCAGTTTGGAGGATAAAATTCGACTTTACAAAACAGTTTTAAAACAAACATGGTCATATGGAATTGAATTCTGGGAAACTGCTAGCAACTCAAATATAGAAATATTGCAAATATATCAATCAAACACGCTGAGATTGTTATCAAATGCAACTTAGTTTTTAAACAACTGTATTCACAGGGATCTCTGCGTCAGAAATGTAAAGGACGAAACAAGATATCTCTGTTAGATGATAATAATGAAAACACACGGTCAAAAAAAATCATATTTTAGATCATACTTTTATAATACAGATAATAATATTTATATGAACTGTACCTGTATAATTGTATTCAGAATTTAAAATAGTTATAATTTGCTTATAATTTTTATACAAATAGATAACAAATAAAAAGACAAATTAAAAAAAATATAGTGGAATCACAAATATTATTTTACACAGGTATGTTAAAATTTAGTATGGTTTTAGATAAGACCACATAAAATAGCTCGAAATGTTTTTTGAAGACATTTAGATTTTGAACATAAAACCGACCGACTTATGATTTACTTTTGGCCACCTACTATCGTAGCAAATGATACACATTTAAACCCTACAGTTGCTCTAAATGAAGACTTTAATCAACCGCTTTCTAATCAGTTAATTGTTGTTGCGCCTCGTAAAACTGTATTTTTATCTAGGCTGCACCAAAATACTTCAACTGATGATATTCGTAACTACGTGAAATCCAAAATAACCGATCTGTCAGATAACGATATAAATGTATTCAAATTTAGTTCCCCTCAACGACGTGAAATTTTCTCTTTTAAAATAAATGTGCCTCACAAAATATTAAATACTATTGTCAGTAACTCGTTTTGGCCCGATGGTGCCTTAGTAAAGGAATTTGTTTTCAGAGAACGTACAAAAACACCTAGATTTGTGAATATTCCAACAGTATCAAAAAACTAAATGATGTCATATCTATACTATGTATATCAGAATGTAGAAGGTCTTAACACTAAATTGAGTAATGTTTACCTTAAAAGTGTATACTGTGAACATAAAATAATTGTAATAATCGTAATTTACAATAGTCTATGTAATAGTATTTGTTTAAGCAATTCGTTGATCTCTATTATAATATGTATTCTCCACATGTGATTGTATATGTTCACTTACCTATTTTTTATTTTAAAAAGCTCATTTGTACGGTTTCTGATCTACTCCCTCCCTCCCTTTGCGGAACCAGTAGACGCAGCCTTTGAGCACTAGTTGTCAGAATCTTTAAGTTCATTTTAACGGAACCTAGTCTACAATTCCCTCTGCGGAAACAATAGACACCAGCCTTTGAACAGTAGTCGTTGTTTAACATATTATTTTCACTGTTATTTGTTTATATTTGTTATAAATGTTATATGTGTTGCTCTAATTCCTTTCTCAATAGTGTATTTTTACCTAGTACTTTGCCGGCTGATGTACTAGAGTGTAGCTGGCACCACTAAGTCACAACTAAAACACCATTCCCGGTCTTTGGTGTGTACGCGCTCCCTACGTACGGGGAGGTCGCTCCCTCGGTCGGCACGGGTGGGAGTGAGAGGCGTGGGAACGAACGAAACAAAAAAATATTAGGATTTACATACAACGAAATATCTTAGCACGATGGCTGAAATATTAACCGTGAACCCATTTAAGCTTTTATTCAATAAATAAACCGTTACTATCAGGCAGTAATTTTAATTGGATTTTTGTTTTAGCTTCTTTAGATTCCGAACGATTTGCTCAATAAAATTAACAAAAAAAAAAAAAAAAAACAAAATTAAAAAAACAACGATTAGACACCACTGAAGAAGTGGGAATTATATACAAAATATTTGTTTTTTTTAATGTGTTATGAGAAAAAAGTTAATTTTTGTCAATTTACATCATGCCGGGAGATTCGATTGATTTCGTAAAAGTTTCCATTAAATCTATGAAATCTTTTTCTTGTGCCAATTTTTTCTTTTTTATCATTCGTAATGTCCCTTGTTTAGAAAGAAAAACAAGTAAAAAGGCTGTATGTTCAGCCGGGCAGATCTTTGAATGCCCTCCACCACGTGGTACGATATTGGCATATTTCAAAAAACAAAATCCGTTAAAAATTCTGTTAAAATTTTAAAAATAGAATGTAGCCGTTAACTTAGGTTCTATACGACGACGTGGACCTGCATAGGCAACTTTCTGTCATAGGCTGTAGTACCCGTAACGAACTTCAAATACCAAATTTGAAACAATTGCGGTGAGTAATGTCGCTAAGTCACCAAATACCGAAAAAAGGGAGATACCATTAGATAGGGGCTATACCAAAACGTGGACCTACAGAACCCATTTTCAATACTAAAAGTCCTGCAGATGTAATACACATTTGAGTAAATTTTTATCAACTTACTTCATTTCGTTCGGAAGCTAGAGTGATTTCCACAGACGGATATACGGACGAACATCGCTAAATTGACATAGAAAATTTTGCTGATCAAGAAAATATATAGTTTGCGGGGTCTAAAATGTATATTTCGAGGAGTTACAAACGGAATGACAAACTTAATATACCCTCCATGCAATATGACCCATATTTTGTACAAATTATTCTACATGTAACCTATAGGACCGTTTCAAATTTAAAACTCTATCGTACATATTTCGAAGTATAGAGCAAAATATTTGAGGTCCCTTGTGCACAGTTAAGCCTACAAATGAAGAGCGCTAAAAAAGTTTGGCATAGGAACACAAATTCCTTTTGAGATTTTTATCTGCGAACCGAAAATTATTCACTTAGACTTTCCCAACACCAAGATTGTCTTTTGCACAGCGTAACTATTCGCCATGGAGCATAATCCCCCAAATTAAGGTATATTAAAAGGGTCGGAAGAATTTTCGGAGGATATGAATCGTTTTCTTAATATGGATTTATTCTTTTCTTAATTTTAGACCATCTGCTATTTCCAATGAGCTTGAAAATTATCAACAAATTTAAAAAATGCCACTTAAATAATAACCGTAATATGGGGATATACAAAGACGTGGATCGAAATGGTCCGTTTATGACCTTAACCTGCCAACTCGCAAAGTTCACTCGTGTACATAATTTTACCTTACTGTCTTAATTTGTTCGAAAGATATCGTGATTACAACAGACAGACATCGCTAAATCAACTTAGAATTGTTTGCTGATTCAGAATATATGTATATACTTTTTGGGGTTTATCATGAGTAATTCGGGGAGTTACAAATGGAATGACAAAGTTAATATACACTCCATAGAATGGTGGAGGGCATAAAAATAGAACTTCTCACGATTTGATTTATTTCAAATCCAGATTGAAGTCTACATACTAACGGAAATCATACTGGGTACAGCATTAGTATCGCGGTACACGTGTAAACGTGTGCTTAACATATTGCATTGGAACAATGTCAAAAAAAAATAATTTTCTCGAAATAATACATTGAAAGGTGCATTATTTTTGTTGCAGTAGGTCACAAATGTGAATAAATATTATTTTTCAAAATCAATTGTCTTTATTATAGTGTTTTTGATACATATTTTTTGTTGGTTGTGTATGTATAATTAAACAAATTTAAGCTGGGCGGCATTTTAAATCTCCCAAGGGTGTATCTAAACACACAAGATTAAACCAGTGAATCTAATAAAACCAACAGGTTAATCTTCAATTTTAAAAATGTGCTATTAAATGAAATGTTGGTTTTTAATTGAAATTTAAATACATAAATCTTTTGTTAAAAACGTTATATTAAAAAATTATAATGTTTAACACCTACAGCTCACAAAAAGTTACAAACTTTTAAACTTTTTTCTGACGTTTACACCAAACAAAACCACGTATATTTCAATGCCAGAAGTACAGATATAGTTAGAGTTGTCATTTAAATTTGAATTTTCGTGCCTTATACTGTTGTATGATGGATTTAATATATGAATAAAATTGATTTAATATTAGTTTTAACATTATTTGTAATGAGTTGGTATACAAGCAAAAAAAATTGTTTTTGTTTCCACTTTCATACACAAACAGTACAAAACAAAAAAGTTGACACGTTGTCTCTCGAGGAAATGCAGAACGAAACGATTGCAAACGCTTCATATAGTTAATTTTCGTACTATGACACTAACACTCGATTTCATACAGAAATCAATTAAGTTTCCCTTATGCTTACATTATGTTAAACTTTATTCCACTCTTATAGCAACTTGTGAACTTACCTTGTCTCGAAGTTGTATTTTGGACGTTTTATGAATAAAAACTTCGGCAAACTATCAATGAATACATTCTTCACCCATGGAGCCATTCGGTGAGTTTGTGGTGACCGGAAGTGAACGTTGAGAACAACCACAGTGACACATATACTAGAAAGAGAATTATAAATGAATTCTTATTATAAATTGTGTTACTGATGCGCGCAATCTTATATTCTAATCAGTTTAAAACAGTTATTATAGTATAAATTTATAGGTTAGTATTATATTTAATGTTAATGACTGTAGTTATATTAATATAACAGTTTTGGGATTCCGTAGTTATTTTGTTGTTGCAAATATATAGGCTTAATTGCTTAACCTGAAAAAAATCAGTATTTATGTAGAGAAATGGGGAAAATAAAACAAAATAAGAAATAAAGCAATTTGGATTAGTTCATTGACTAAACACTTTTGTTGTTTAATTAAATTGCTTGCTACTTTTCAATATTGTATTGGCGTCAGTGGCCTTGATGGGTTTAATTTCAAAGACTAAAAATAAGTGAATGCAAAGATTTTGAGTGATCGCTGAGGATCCCATCTCTTTTACAAGTTCATACGCAAATTAATTCTAATTAGAGCATGTATAACAAGGTGAGCTAACCGATAACACCCAATGTCCAGCGGCGATCCGCTCACTACGGTCTCCGCTGGGGGTTTTGTAAGGGAGATGCCAGTGCGCCAATCACCTTTTGTGATTGATTGAGCAAGGAAGGTTGGGGGACAAAGTATTTAACTTATACATTGCCGCCCACCTTGATATGCATACATGTGTATCAATGTAACTAAAGCTAAAAGGTATTGAACTTTAAGATGTGATCAGGGCGCATACAATTATAACAATAACGGACATCCTTCTAAAGACCATGCATTTCTATAATGGATGATGCTGGGAACCTAGCCGACACTGAAACGAACATCTTGATGACGACGATGCTACACGTGAAGACGTTGGGCTAGTCCTTGCTTTAAGGGCTGTGGAATAGTTAGTTGCTGGCGACGTGCACTTTGGACAGGGGGTAGAACCTGGGGAGCTATGTGCTGAGCGGGTTAAACATGGAGGTCTAAAGATTGAGCCTAGTTATTTATAGGTTCAGGGAGTTGCGTTTTCCTTAGAGTTCTTGTTGGGATGCCATAACAAACACGCATAACGATAAGGCAACACGAAAAATAGAGCAAACAACAGACTGTGACACGACGAACTTCACGACTCGTCGCCTAACAATACCCTGAAGAGTTCAGACGTCTACAACGTTAACCTTACCTTTAAAACCGCGATGCGTATCGACTACGCGTCCTAGCTTCCAAGAAGTAGGTGGAAGTTTCTCACACCTAATGACTACTAAATCATTTACTGCAACATTTCTCTTTCCACATTTAACTCTGATTCAAACTAAATTAAATACATTTCTTTTCATCTTATACAAAGCTGATGCGTCAATGCCCTAAATTTTCTATATCGATTGACTAACTCAATGGCGATTCTCTAACAAGGGGTTCCGGCGGAGCAAGAAGGGCGGCACCTATAAGAAAGTGGCAGGTGTAAGCACTACCAATTCATTAAGAACATAGGATATAAGGCCTGAGAGTTCGATGCGAACTAAGATTCGAAAATTCTTCAAAGGTATACGACAAGGACTTGACTGCTGCCTCCCAAGGACCACCCAAGTGGGTAGAGAGTTCCAACTAAGTACCTGATGCCCCATAGTGGGACAAACGGTTATACGACTTTCACTAAGAGCAAATATTTGATATAAATTTGTTTTTCAGCATTTGTCCGAACATATGTGAAAGTCATACTAAGTTGTTTTGATGTTCAAATTACAGTCAAATATTTAGCAGATTTTCTTTGTTGAAACAGTCACCAAACAATGTCAAATACTGCTATGGGAAAACATGTTCGACATGTGTTACATTCGTAAAATATATTTTCCCCATGAAATTATTTGATCAAACTGTGGGTTTATTCACCGAGAGAAGTAGAGACATGATAAAAATGAAGTTTCGAGCATAATTTATTTTGGAGAAGGGAAACAAAAATCCAGCTGCCAGAATGATTTTGTTTTGGCGTTTTTGTATGCATGTATCTACGCATATATGTATGCGTGCTCATATAAATCATGGTACAATAGAATAAAAGTATGCGTTGTTGTGTTTGTCTATGTATTCTTTTTAGTTATATTAAAATTGTTTACTAAACATTTAAACTCACTTGTAAAAAATGCGTATTTCAAAGCATGTATGAAAGTTTTTCATACATTATCATATATACCATTTGTGAAAATTATTTATCGAAAATTATTTTGAAAGGATATCTTGGCCTTATATTCAGTTTGGTGTGCTTAGCTAATTAATTCAAAAATATCAAACAAACAAAACCACTTATTGTATTCGTTTGTTATTATATCCAATAAATGTCAAGTAACAATGTTTTCAACTGATATTTTGTCTTGTTTAACTTTAGAAAACATTTGCACGGTGACATAAATGTTTGGACAAAAAAGAGGAAAATAATTGATTTTAAGAGTTCACATTATAGACATTCTGGTAAATTTTTTTTTGCTAACAAATAATTTTGTTTTCCAAAATCAATTGTTTCCGTATTTGCCGTCAAATAATATTTGGTGGTGTACAAAATACTTTGTACATATTTTGAGTGCGGTTGAGGCGCTGGGAAAAATCTAGCAATGAAAAATAAATATTCTAACATTACATATTACCCAGCAGCCATAAAATACCACATGTGAACAATTCGGTGATCTTGTGCGCTAACGTATACGATAATGTGTGAGATAATAAAGGTTATGACCCACAAGCACAGATATCGATGCGCTCAGCAGATGTACAAGACCACTTGAATGAAATGTCAAGCAGCCCTGCAATGTTCTCCATTCAATATTAGAATAGATAAGAATAATTGTGTGGCTGCGATAAGGTTAAGTTAGATTACTTTCAGTAGTACCTAAGAAACATATTTTAAAATAAAAACTAGAATTGAAACTACCTCCAAAAATTAAGATGACGGTAGATAAAGGCGATGGTATCGGCAGAGAGACTGGGCAAAGAAAATACTAAAAAATACAAAATATCAAAATACTTTTAAAAACAGAATAGAATTGACAATTGAAGAGGGAGATCGGATTCTATTCTCATTTACAGGTGGTCAGATTGTGGCAAAGAAATATTTGATATTTTTCGGAAAATATTTGCCCAATGTGACCTCACCTTTAGAAACGCTCTAAAATCTGTTTCGAATACATGTTAAGCACTGACAAAATTAGTCTATTTGTCTGAAAAAAGGCTTTTAGGACAATCATGACGACCTACGAACCGGCAAAATGTAGCCAGAATTGAAGCTGGCGAAGCTTAAACGCCGCCTCTAAATGAACAGTTTTGGTCGTAAAACAGACAAAGACACAAAAATACTCTTTAGTGATAGATAAGCACAACCCGTAAATGACATAATAACAAAAGGCCCAGCAAAGTCTATTACAGTTATTTTAATTTCTGCAAAGGTTGGGCTTTTTCTCGTGAAACAATTTGCAGGCAAGTTGTGGGGGTTAGTTTTATGGATGAAACGTTATGTTCTATTAACTGATGAAAACCGCTTTACAATATATTCATATTTTGTAAAGAAAGAAATATGTGTTTTTACACTACGCGTTTCCAATTCAGTTTTGACTTGAGAGAGATTCGATGTTCTCTTAGCGGAGCTTTCTAAATTCAGCCATCTAAGGAGAGACACTGCGGCGTCCAAAATCTGCCGGATTGTCCTCAGGCCTAACATGGAACCAATGACCATTTCCAACCTTTTGTTAAATTCGACAAACCATATTTGCCCCAAAAGTAGTACAAGTTGTAGGAGTTTTTCGCAATCAAGCTATCAAAACAATATATCTTGTCAACTGGAATATCAAAATCGCTCAAAATGGCCTTTAGCAGTTCTGACGCTAGTACAGCACCACATAATTGCAAATATTGTAATGAAACCGATTTAATTAGGGCTACTCCTGTCTAAGAGGGTAACAAATGTGCATTGGGAATTTTTTATTCGCATATAAATTACCCGATGCAATAGAGAACACATGTAGTTCAGCCGAAGTGTTTGGTTCGTAACGAACCCAATGCGGAATTGTAATTTAGTTAAGATGAGGGTAATTGTCAATAAAAGTGTGCCAGGATTTTTTTGTAGCAAGAAGAAGCGAATTGTCCCATCCGATGTAATCTAACTACACCTTCAGCATAATAGTTTTTGCTACCATTATAACGGATGCTAATCAAGCTCCGGAATAAAACAATTTGGTTACGTGTGAAAGATCTTCCCGCTTCAAATAATTAGACTTTTTAGTGATGTGATTTACACAGAACTAGAAAGAATCCAAACTAGCATTCCATCAAATACCCAATTGGTTGGAACTACTTGCCTCTATAAAGAAAAGAACGTGAGCGTTATCTAAATAGTCTGTGGGCGAACTAGGTACAACAGATTTATCATTGGAAGTCCACTTCCTTAACTCAAATTTAGCAGTGGATAAAAAATTAATAATCTGATCCTGAGCAAGAATAGTTGTTTCTAGGTCATGAGAGCCAACAAGGACGTCAACAACATACATACTATTACGAGGGATATTTGAAGCCAAAAGATATTCAGACCCACTGCAATGGGCAAGCTGAAGCAAAGTACTAATTGCTATATTAGGGGCACAATTTATTCCAAAGGCGACAGTTTGAAATGCGTAACTTAAAATGGGGTCATTTCCGACAGAATAATTATCGATATGTACACACGTTCTATTAACTTTCTTTAACATAAGCGAAATTTTTAAGATTATGAAATATTGATATTTTTCGCAAAAGAGCTCAATAATAAGTAAATATAATATGAAGAATGTAGGGTGATAATAATTAGAAAAAGTCCAAAAACACTTTTATCAACAGCTATTAAAAAAAATAATAAATAAATATAATTAAAAATAATAAAAAACAAGTAAAAAAGCTGTAAGTTCGGCCGGGCCGAACTTTTAATACCCTCCACCATTTGGTACAAATTTGGTAATTTCCAAGAAATAAAATCCGTTAAAAATTCTGTTAAAATCTTAAGCATACCGAGTGCTTATACGACGACGTGGGCCTGGCAGGCATATTTTGTCATAAGTTATTACAATAAGTTAAATGTGAAACTTGAAGAAAAATCTGTTTATAATGTAGTTAAAATCATTAAAATACCGAATATGGGGGGGGGGTACCGTTATATGGGGGCTATTCGAAGACGTGGACCTGCACAGACAAATTTCTGGCATGGGCTGAAGTATCCATTACGAACTTCACATGCGAAATTTGAAACAATACCGATAAATAATGTCGCTAAAATCATCAAAATACGGAATATCGGGGGGTACGGTATATGGGGCTATATGAAGATGTGGGCCTGCACAGAAAATTTCTGTCTTAGGCCGTAGTATCCATTACGAACTTCAAATACCAAATTTGGAACGATTTCGCTAAATAATGTCGCTTAAATCATCAAAATACCGAAAATCGGGGGGTACCCTTATATTGGGGCTATACGAAGACGTGGACCTACATGGCTCATTTTTTGACTTAGGATTTAGAATCCATTACGATCTTCAAATACCAAATTTGAAACGATTCCGGTAAAGAATGTCGCTAAAATCATGAAAATACCGAATATCGGCGGGTACCATTATATGGGGGCTACACGAAGACGTGGACCTGCAAAGATAATTTTCTGTCTTAGGCTGTAGTAGTCAACTTCAAATGCCAAATTTGAAACAATCCCGGTGAATAATGTCGCTAAAATCATCAAAATATCGAATATCGGGAGGTACAGTTATATGGGACCTACATGGCCCATTTACGAACTTAACCTGCCTATTGGCAAAATATACATGTGTGCAAAATTTTAGCCTTCTATCTCAATTTGTTCGAAAGATAGCGTGATTACAACAGACAGACAGACGGACAGACACACAGACAGACAGACGGACATGGCTAAATTGTCTTAGAATTTTACGCTGATCAAGAATATATATAATTTGTTGGGTCTGACATGAGTATTTCGAGGAGTTACAAACGGAATGACAAAATTAATATACCCTCCATAGTATGGTGGAGGGTATAAAAAGCACTAAGTTCGGTGGGTCGAACTTTAATACCCTCCACCATTTGCAACTAATTTGGAAATTTTTAAAAAATAAAATCCTTAAAAAATTCTGTTAAAATTTTAAAAATACCGAATATAGCCGTTATATTGGGGTCTATACGACGTGGACATACCATGGCAGAAGAATACAGGTTGAGTGAGAAGAGAAAACCAACCGAATGGTTAGGCTGTAGATTCAATTCTGTTTTGGATCCTGCTCGGAGGATCAATGTTTTTAATGATAAGAATAGAGTCCAATCTCCCTCTTCGATTGTCAACTCTATTCTGTGTTCGCTGAGAAAAGAAACACGACTGCTTCGTTAGGGTGTTATTTCAATTCTGGTTTTTATTTAAAAGTATATTCCTTAAGTACTACTGAAACTAATCTATCTTAACCTAATCGCAGCCACACAATTATTCTTATCTATTCTAATACTGAATGGAGAACATTGTAGGGCTGCTTGTCATTTCATTCAAGTGGTCTTGTGCATCTACTGAGCGCATTGATATCTGTGCGTGTGGGTCATAGCCTTTATTATCTCACACATTATCGTATGCGTCATCGCACAAGATCACCGAATAGTTCACTGTGGTGTTTTATGGCGGCTGGGAAATGTGTAATTTTTGAATATTGATTGTTTATTGCTAGTTTTTCCCAGCGCCTCAACCGCACTCAAAAGTATGTACAAACTATTTTGTACACAGGTAGATGCATCAACGCTTGGGAGCATTGATATGTCAACAAAATTTAAATGTTTTTTTCAAATATAAGTAGATTTTTATATGTTTTCTTATACTACGTCATTCGGAAGCTACTATATTTCGCGTTTTTCAAAAAATTTTACAAATTTAAATAGTTTTTCATTCAACATTTTCAATTCCAAAATTGGTTTGACAGTTCATTGTCCCAGCAGCTGTGTCGACGCGTCTACCTATATTCTTCTACCATGGGACATACATAGGCATTGTTTGTCATAAGCCATTACCACATTCAAATTGGAAACTTGAAATAAACGGTGAATAATGTAGCTAAAATCATAAAAATATCGTATATAAGGAGGTGCCGTTAAATTGGAGCCGTGCAAAGACCTGGACCAGCATAGACAATTTTCTGTCACAGGCTGTAGCATCCATTACTAACTTCAAATACCACATTTCAAACAATTTCGGTGGGTATTGTACCTAAAATCGTAAATAATTGTGTGGCTGCGATAAGGTTAAGTTAGATTACTTTCAGTAGTACCTAAGAAACATATTTTAAAATAAAAACTAGAATTGAAACTACCTCCAAAAATTAAGATGACGGTAGATAAAGGCGATGGTATCGGCAAGAGAGACTGGACAAAGAAAATACTAAAAAATACAAAATATCAAAATACTTTTAAAAACAGAATAGAATTGACAATTGAAGAGGGAGATCGGATTCTATTCTCATTTACAGGTGGTCAGATTGTGACAAAGAAATATTTGATATTTTTCGGAAAATATTTGCCCAATGTGACCTCACCTTTAGAAACGCTCTAAAATCTGTTTCGAATACATGTTAAGCACTGACAAAATTAGTCTATTTGTCTGAAAAAAGGCTTTTAGGACAATCATGACGACCTACGAACCGGCAAAATGTAGCCAGAATTGAAGCCGGCGATAGCTTAAACGCCGCCTCTAAATGAACAGTTTTGGTCGTAAAACAGACAAAGACACAAAAATACTCTTTAGTGATAGATAAGCACAACCCGTAAATGACATAATAACAAAAGGCCCAGCAAAGTCTATTACAGTTGTTTTAATTTCTGCAAAGGTTGGGCTTTTTCTCGTGAAACAATTTGCAGGCAAGTTGTGGGGGTTAGTTTTATGGATGAAACGTTATGTTCTATTAACTGATGAAAACCGCTTTACAATATATTCATATTTTGTAAAGAAAGAAATATGTGTTTTTACACTACGCGTTTCCAATTCAGTTTTGACTTGAGAGAGATTCGATGTTCTCTTAGCGGAGCTTTCTAAATTCAGCCATCTAAGGAGAGACACTGCGGCGTCCAAAATCTGCCGGATTGTCCTCAGGCCTAACATGGAACCAATGACCATTTCCAACCTTTTGTTAAATTCGACAAACCATATTTGCCCCAAAAGTAGTACAAGTTGTAGGAGTTTTTCGCAATCAAGCTATCAAAACAATATATCTTGTCAACTGGAATATCAAAATCGCTCAAAATGGCCTTTAGCAGTTCTGACGCTAGTACAGCACCACATAATTGCAAATATTGTAATGAAACCGATTTAATTAGGGCTACTCCTGTCTAAGAGGGTAACAAATGTGCATTGGGAATTTTTTATTCGCATATAAATTACCCGATGCAATGGAGAACACATGTAGTTCAGCCGAAGTGTTTGGTTCGTAACGAACCCAATGCGGAATTGTAATTTAGTTAAGATGAGGGTAATTGTCAACAAAAGTGTGCCAGGTTTTTTTTGTAGCAAGAAGAAGCGAATTGTCCCATCCGATGTAATCTAACTACACCTTCAGCATAATAGTTTTGGCTACCATTATAACGGATGCTAATCAAGCTCCGGAATAAAACAATTTGGTTACGTGTGAAAGATCTTCCCGCTTCAAATAATTAGACTTTTTAGTGATGTGATTTACACAGAACTAGAAAGAATCCAAACTAGCATTCCATCAAATACCCAATTGGTTGGAACTACTTGCCTCTATAAAGAAAAGAACGTGAGCGTTATCTAAATAGTCTGTGGGCGAACTAGGTACAACAGATTTATCATTGGAAGTCCACTTCCTTAACTCAAATTTAGCAGTGGATAAAAAATTAATAATCTGATCCTGAGCAAGAATAGTTGTTTCTAGGTCATGAGCGCCAACAAGGACGTCAACAACATACATACTATTACGAGGGATATTTGAAGCCAAAAGATATTCAGACCCACTGCAATGGGCAAGCTGAAGCAAAGTACTAATTGCTATATTAGGGGCACAATTTATTCCAAAGGCGACAGTTTGAAATGCGTAACTTAAAATGGGGTCATTTCCGACAGAAGAATTATCGATATGTACACACGTTCTATTAACTTTCTTTAACATAAGCGAAATTTTTAAGATTATGAAATATTGATATTTTTCGCAAAAGAGCTCAATAATAAGTAAATATAATATGAAGAATGTAGGGTGATAATAATTAGAAAAAGTCCAAAAACACTTTTATCAACAGCTATTAAAAAAAATAATAAATAAATATAATTAAAAATAATAAAAAACAAGTAAAAAAAGCTGTAAGTTCGGCCGGGCCGAACTTTTAATACCCTCCACCATTTGGTACAAATTTGGCAATTTCCAAGAAATAAAATCCGTTAAAAATTCTGTTAAAATCTTAAGCATACCGAGTGCTTATACGACGACGTGGGCCTGGCAGGCATATTTTGTCATAAGTTATTACAATAAGTTAAATGTGAAACTTGAAGAAAAATCTGTTTATAATGTAGTTAAAATCATTAAAATACCGAATATGGGGGGGGGGGGGGTACCGTTATATGGGGGCTATTCGAAGACGTGGACCTGCACAGACAAATTTCTGGCATGGGCTGAAGTATCCATTACGAACTTCACATGCGAAATTTGAAACAATACCGATAAATAATGTCGCTAAAATCATCAAAATACGGAATATCGGGGGGTACGGTATATGGGGCTATATGAAGATGTGGACCTGCACAGAAAATTTTCTGTCTTAGGCCGTAGTATCCATTACGAACTTCAAATACTAAATTTGGAACGATTTCGCTAAATAATGTCGCTTAAATCATCAAAATACCGAAAATCGGGGGGTACCCTTATATTGGGGCTATACGAAGACGTGGACCTACATGGCTCATTTTTTGACTTAGGATTTAGAATCCATTACGATCTTCAAATACCAAATTTGAAACGATTCCGGTAAAGAATGTCGCTAAAATCATGAAAATACCGAATATCGGCGGGTACCGTTATATGGGGGCTACACGAAGACGTGGACCTGCAAAGATAATTTTCTGTCTTAGGCTGTAGTAGTCAACTTCAAATGCCAAATTTGAAACAATCCCGGTGAATAATGTCGCTAAAATCATCAAAATATCGAATATCGGGAGGTACAGTTATATGGGACCTACATGGCCCATTTACGAACTTAACCTGCCTATTGGCAAAATATACATGTGTGCAAAATTTTAGCCTTCTATCTCAATTTGTTCGAAAGATAGCGTGATTACAACAGACAGACAGACGGACAGACACACAGACAGACAGACGGACATGGCTAAATTGTCTTAGAATTTTACGCTGATCAAGAATATATATAATTTGTTGGGTCTGACATGAGTATTTCAAGGAGTTACAAACGGAATGACAAAATTAATATACCCTCCATAGTATGGTGGAGGGTATAAAAAGCACTAAGTTCGGTGGGTCGAACTTTAATACCCTCCACCATTTGCAACTAATTTGGAAATTTTTAAAAAATAAAATCCTTAAAAAATTCTGTTAAAATTTTAAAAATACCGAATATAGCCGTTATATTGGGGTCTATACGACGTGGACATACCATGGCAGAAGAATACAGGTTGAGTGAGAAGAGAAAACCAACCGAATGGTTAGGCTGTAGATTCAATTCTGTTTTGGATCCTGCTCGGAGGATCAATGTTTTTAATGATAAGAATAGAGTCCAATCTCCCTCTTCGATTGTCAACTCTATTCTGTGTTCGCTGAGAAAAGAAACACGACTGCTTCGTTAGGGTGTTATTTCAATTCTGGTTTTTATTTAAAAGTATATTCCTTAAGTACTACTGAAACTAATCTATCTTAACCTAATCGCAGCCACACAATTATTCTTATCTATTCTAATACTGAATGGAGAACATTGTAGGGCTGCTTGTCATTTCATTCAAGTGGTCTTGTGCATCTACTGAGCGCATTGATATCTGTGCGTGTGGGTCATAGCCTTTATTATCTCACACATTATCGTATGCGTCAGCGCACAAGATCACCGAATTGTTCACTGTGGTGTTTTATGGCGGCTGGGAAATGTGTAATTTTTGAATATTGATTGTTTATTGCTAGTTTTTCCCAGCGCCTCAACCGCACTCAAAAGTATGTACAAACTATTTTGTACACAGGTAGATGCATCAACGCTTGGGAGCATTGATATGTCAACAAAATTTAAATGTTTTTTTCAAATATAAGTAGATTTTTATATGTTTTCTTATACTACGTCATTCGGAAGCTACTATATTTCGCGTTTTTCAAAAAATTTTACAAATTTGAATAGTTTTTCATTCAACATTTTCAATTCCAAAATTGGTTTGACAGTTCATTGTCCCAGCAGCTGTGTCGACGCGTCTACCTATATTCTTCTACCATGGGACATACATAGGCATTGTTTGTCATAAGCCATTACCACATTCAAATTGGAAACTTGAAATAAACGGTGAATAATGTAGCTAAAATCATAAAAATATCGTATATAAGGAGGTGCCGTTAAATTGGAGCCGTGCAAAGACCTGGACCAGCATAGACAATTTTCTGTCACAGGCTGTAGCATCCATTACTAACTTCAAATACCACATTTCAAACAATTTCGGTGGGTATTGTACCTAAAATCGTAAATAATTGTGTGGCTGCGATAAGGTTAAGTTAGATTACTTTCAGTAGTACCTAAGAAACATATTTTAAAATAAAAACTAGAATTGAAACTACCTCCAAAAATTAAGATGACGCTAGATAAAGGCGATGGTATCGGCAAGAGAGACTGGACAAAGAAAATACTAAAAAATACAAAATATCAAAATACTTTTAAAAACAGAATAGAATTGACAATTGAAGAGGGAGATCGGATTCTATTCTCATTTACAGGTGGTCAGATTGTGACAAAGAAATATTTGATATTTTTCGGAAAATATTTGCCCAATGTGACCTCACCTTTAGAAACGCTCTAAAATCTGTTTCGAATACATGTTAAGCACTGACAAAATTAGTCTATTTGTCTGAAAAAAGGCTTTTAGGACAATCATGACGACCTACGAACCGGCAAAATGTAGCCAGAATTGAAGCCGGCGATAGCTTAAACGCCGCCTCTAAATGAACAGTTTTGGTCGTAAAACAGACAAAGACACAAAAATACTCTTTAGTGATAGATAAGCACAACCCGTAAATGACATAATAACAAAAGGCCCAGCAAAGTCTATTACAGTTGTTTTAATTTCTGCAAAGGTTGGGCTTTTTCTCGTGAAACAATTTGCAGGCAAGTTGTGGGGGTTAGTTTTATGGATGAAACGTTATGTTCTATTAACTGATGAAAACCGCTTTACAATATATTCATATTTTGTAAAGAAAGAAATATGTGTTTTTACACTACGCGTTTCCAATTCAGTTTTGACTTGAGAGAGATTCGATGTTCTCTTAGCGGAGCTTTCTAAATTCAGCCATCTAAGGAGAGACACTGCGGCGTCCAAAATCTGCCGGATTGTCCTCAGGCCTAACATGGAACCAATGACCATTTCCAACCTTTTGTTAAATTCGACAAACCATATTTGCCCCAAAAGTAGTGCAAGTTGTAGGAGTTTTTCGCAATCAAGCTATCAAAACAATATATCTTGTCAACTGGAATATCAAAATCGCTCAAAATGGCCTTTAGCAGTTCTGACGCTAGTACAGCACCACATAATTGCAAATATTGTAATGAAACCGATTTAATTAGGGCTACTCCTGTCTAAGAGGGTAACAAATGTGCATTGGGAATTTTTTATTCGCATATAAATTACCCGATGCAATGGAGAACACATGTAGTTCAGCCGAAGTGTTTGGTTCGTAACGAACCCAATGCGGAATTGTAATTTAGTTAAGATGAGGGTAATTGTCAACAAAAGTGTGCCAGGATTTTTTTGTAGCAAGAAGAAGCGAATTGTCCCATCCGATGTAATCTAACTACACCTTCAGCATAATAGTTTTTGCTACCATTATAACGGATGCTAATCAAGCTCCGGAATAAAACAATTTGGTTACGTGTGAAAGATCTTCCCGCTTCAAATAATTAGACTTTTTAGTGATGTGATTTACACAGAACTAGAAAGAATCCAAACTAGCATTCCATCAAATACCCAATTGGTTGGAACTACTTGCCTCTATAAAGAAAAGAACGTGAGCGTTATCTAAATAGTCTGTGGGCGAACTAGGTACAACAGATTTATCATTGGAAGTCCACTTCCTTAACTCAAATTTAGCAGTGGATAAAAAATTAATAATCTGATCCTGAGCAAGAATAGTTGTTTCTAGGTCATGAGCGCCAACAAGGACGTCAACAACATACATACTATTACGAGGGATATTTGAAGCCAAAAGATATTCAGACCCACTGCAATGGGCAAACTGAAGCAAAGTACTAATTGCTATATTAGGGGCACAATTTATTCCAAAGGCGACAGTTTGAAATGCGTAACTTAAAATGGGGTCATTTCCGACAGAAGAATTATCGATATGTACACACGTTCTATTAACTTTCTTTAACATAAGCGAAATTTTTAAGATTATGAAATATTGATATTTTTCGCAAAAGAGCTCAATAATAAGTAAATATAATATGAAGAATGTAGGGTGATAATAATTAGAAAAAGTCCAAAAACACTTTTATCAACAGCTATTAAAAAAAATAATAAATAAATATAATTAAAAATAATAAAAAACAAGTAAAAAAGCTGTAAGTTCGGCCGGGCCGAACTTTTAATACCCTCCACCATTTGGTATAAATTTGGCAATTTCCAAGAAATAAAATCCGTTAAAAATTCTGTTAAAATCTTAAGCATACCGAGTGCTTATACGACGACGTGTGCCTGGCAGGCATATTTTGTCTTAAGTTATTACAATAAGTTAAATGTGAAACTTGAAGAAAAATCTGTTTATAATGTAGTTAAAATCATTAAAATACCGAATATGGGGGGGGGGTACCGTTATATGGGGGCTATTCGAAGACGTGGACCTGCACAGACAAATTTCTGGCATGGGCTGAAGTATCCATTACGAACTTCACATGCGAAATTTGAAACAATACCGATAAATAATGTCGCTAAAATCATCAAAATACTGAATATCGGGGGGTACGGTATATGGGGCTATATGAAGATGTGGACCTGCACAGAAAATTTTCTGTCTTAGGCCGTAGTATCCATTACGAACTTCAAATACCAAATTTCGAACGATTTCGCTAAATAATGTCGCTTAAATCATCAAAATACCGAAAATCGGGGGGTACCCTTATATTGGGGCTATACGAAGACGTGGACCTACATGGCTCATTTTTTGACTTAGGATTTAGAATCCATTACGATCTTCAAATACAAAATTTGAAACGATTCCGGTAAAGAATGTCGCTAAAATCATGAAAATACCGAATATCGGCGGGTACCGTTATATGGGGGCTACACGAAGACGTGGACCTGCAAAGATAATTTTCTGTCTTAGGCTGTAGTAGTCAACTTCAAATGCCAAATTTGAAACAATCCCGGTGAATAATGTCGCTAAAATCATCAAAATATCGAATATCGGGAGGTACAGTTATATGGGACCTACATGGCCCATTTACGAACTTAACCTGCCTATTGGCAAAATATACATGTGTGCAAAATTTTAGCCTTCTATCTCAATTTGTTCGAAAGATAGCGTGATTACAACAGACAGACAGACGGACAGACACACAGACAGACAGACGGACATGGCTAAATTGTCTTAGAATTTTACGCTGATCAAGAATATATATAATTTGTTGGGTCTGACATGAGTATTTCGAGGAGTTACAAACGGAATGACAAAATTAATATACCCTCCATAGTATGGTGGAGGGTATAAAAAGCACTAAGTTCGGTGGGTCGAACTTTAATACCCTCCACCATTTGCAACTAATTTGGAAATTTTTAAAAAATAAAATCCTTAAAAAATTCTGTTAAAATTTTAAAAATACCGAATATAGCCGTTATATTGGGGTCTATACGACGTGGACATACCATGGCAGAAGAATACAGGTTGAGTGAGAAGAGAAAACCAACCGAATGGTTAGGCTGTAGATTCAATTCTGTTTTGGATCCTGCTCGGAGGATCAATGTTTTTAATGATAAGAATAGAGTCCAATCTCCCTCTTCGATTGTCAACTCTATTCTGTGTTCGCTGAGAAAAGAAACACGACTGCTTCGTTAGGGTGTTATTTCAATTCTGGTTTTTATTTAAAAGTATATTCCTTAAGTACTACTGAAACTAATCTATCTTAACCAATTCGCAGCCACACAATTATTCTTATCTATTCTAATACTGAATGGAGAACATTGTAGGGCTGCTTGTCATTTCATTCAAGTGGTCTTGTGCATCTACTGAGCGCATTGATATCTGTGCGTGTGGGTCATAGCCTTTATTATCTCACACATTATCGTATGCGTCAGCGCACAAGATCACCGAATTGTTCACTGTGGTGTTTTATGGCGGCTGGGAAATGTGTAATTTTTGAATATTGATTGTTTATTGCTAGTTTTTCCCAGCGCCTCAACCGCACTCAAAAGTATGTACAAACTATTTTGTACACAGGTAGATGCATCAACGCTTGGGAGCATTGATATGTCAACAAAATTTAAATGTTTTTTTTCAAATATAAGTAGATTTTTATATGTTTTCTTATACTACGTCATTCGGAAGCTACTATATTTCGCGTTTTTCAAAAAATTTTACAAATTTAAATAGTTTTTCATTCAACATTTTCAATTCCAAAATTGGTTTGACAGTTCATTGTCCCAGCAGCTGTGTCGACGCGTCTACCTATATTCTTCTACCATGGGACATACATAGGCATTGTTTGTCATAAGCCATTACCACATTAAAATTGGAAACTTGAAATAAACGGTGAATAATGTAGCTAAAATCATAAAAATATCGTATATAAGGAGGTGCCGTTAAATTGGAGCCGTGCAAAGACCTGGACCAGCATAGACAATTTTCTGTCACAGGCTGTAGCATCCATTACTAACTTCAAATACCACATTTCAAACAATTTCGGTGGGTATTGTACCTAAAATCGTCAAAATACCGTGCTGTGCGGGTCCAGGTCTTCGTATAGGCCCCATATATCAGTACCTCCTTATATTCGGTATGTTGGCGATTTTAGGTACAATACACCGAAATTGTTTGAGATGTCGTATTTGAAGTTCGTCATGGAAGCTACAGCCTGTGACAGAAAATTGTCTATGCAGGTCTTGGTCTTCGTATAGCTTCTATATAACGGTACCTTCAGCTTGGCAAATCCAACTCGATGCGGCCAAAATGTTTAAACAATTTGGAATAATTTCTTGACTAAACAGTTTTGACGGTTGAGGGACAAACTATCCAACTTATACAATCAGAATAACCGTGTAGTTGGTTTTTCTGTTACAACAAAAAACCGGCGATCCGCTCACTACGGCGCATAACAATTGGAGAGAGATTGGTGAGAGATGAATATGTTTATAGGTGCAGTTGTAAGATAGAGGAAAATTGTAGTTTTATTTACTTCTCTGGTGCCTCTTCTATTGGGCT
This sequence comes from Musca domestica, assembly GCF_030504385.1. Taxonomy (NCBI): domain Eukaryota; kingdom Metazoa; phylum Arthropoda; class Insecta; order Diptera; family Muscidae; genus Musca; species Musca domestica. Next base: position 10,576,990 of record NW_026712328.1, on the reverse strand, counting down.
TTCAATTTTGTCACTTGGGTTCAAATAAATTTTTGTTACAAGAGTTTTTTTCAAGAAACACCTGGGAAGAATATCCTCAGACAACAAACAAAGACACATAGGTGGATTAGTGGCTCTTTTCGAAACCTACCTTTCCTCGTTAAACATTACAATAATGGAATTAAGCCTACCTATTTTGAATAGCAAATGGTAGTTAATTATTATATCAACGTCAACATATTTATATTTCAACTAGCTGATCCATTTCCCATTGCTGGCCCATGGCTTGAATATTTAATGCATATTTTTAGGAACACAATAATCAATAAATCTGACTCACATAATTTGCACTCTTATGGCATTTTGTTTGAAGAACTTTGATAAATTACGTTGCAATTAATATCACATTTCTGTGTTTCTTTTTTTGGTTATTGTTGTAGTCTTTCAATCAGGTTTTTAAGAGGCACACTATTAATGACATTTTGCACAAACATATACCGCGTAAGGCAAATAATTCTCGTTGACTTTGCAATGCCGGTCGCTACTACAGGGACTTGTCAAAGGGTAGTTAGTGATCCTTTGAATTATTTTCTGCACTTCGAATCATTAGCTGGTAGTGCCTTTTGAATTGGCTTCTATGAAATTGATTGACCGGTAACTTATTTACACACGTTGTCCCATAGGTTTATTTTTTTATTAAACCTTTTTTCAAAAACACTATAATTGAGAGTGTAACAATAATAGGGAGTAACAATTCATACTATAATGCATTGTCTAAATTTACAATATGAACTTGAGAAGAGGTGGCCAAAATCTCCTGCGAATCGTCGGTAACCTGAACATTTTCCCCGGCTAATCAGAATTTATCAACCACCAGAGTACCAATGAACAACCCGACATCGTTACATCACATTACATCGAGTATTCATAATTCGTTCACCCTCTGAATATCAACCCAAGAATCCAGAAAGCATTTGAGACATAATTATCGTCGACCATTACCTAAAGTACTGTACGTTGAATTCCTGTGTAGTCGAAGTCGTTGTCCCATAAGATTTGGAGGATATTTATTGAGATCCAATAATATACCGTCTAACGCGTATGTAGACAGCTGATGGAATTCGAGAGGAAACAACGACAGAGGAGAAAACAGTCGTCACCGAAGAACGAGGATCTCTCAGAGATTTCGGAAAGGCTGGAGGAATTGGAGTCGAGAAAGGGGATAGCACAACCTGGAGATTTCTGAGAATGTTCTTGTCAAAACGTCATTATACGCAACAAGAACATTCCTTCTATAATCGGCGACAATTCAATCGAGAAAAGGTTACAGATTCTTGTTACAAATGCTGACCACAGCAAAGCAACATCCCTCTCTACGTCAGATGGCCCATCTTATAATCATGTTTGTCTTTCCAGATACGCTTAGTCACTGGAGTTTTATCCACCATATGATGGTATCGATGACTCCCACGATAACACCCAAGCAGGTACGGCATATGGTAATGCTGGTGAACGGGAAGGATCTTCGCCTTTTCATTTAGATAGTACACAGTTAGCCGCATAACTGACCCCAAGTGCTGCCGGATAGCGCCTGGAGGACCTTGTTCCTTCTTTTCATCTTGCCACAGATCGCTGTGGCTTTTGCGGACGATTAAAACATGCTGTCGAATGTGAGATCTAGGATATTGGGGTAGTTTGTGGTGTGAATTATATTTCCCTCGATCTGCACATTAACTTTGTTCCCATCACCGCAGACCATGTGGTAAAGATTGTGACCGTTGAATAAGTGGCGGATATTTTAATATTCATATGGATATTTAATGGGGTATGGGGGGTGATTTCAAACTCAGAAAACAGAGGAAGCTCATCCCGATTGTGCGCAAGACTCTCACATGGTTTCGCAGCCTTTGTATGGTTATACTAGGTTAACGCATTGTTGGCGATGCGAAAAGAAGGTTCATCTAGTGCAAAGGAAGAAAGAAATTGTTTCACTCGCATTGCAGGATCAACGGTACACTTTTTTCAAAATGCGAGAGCCTAGTTAATCCGACCGTTGATAAATATCATTATGGGATATACTAAATTTAGAGCTCCCTCAATATGAAAGGTTTGTGGGCTCTCTAACCCATATACAAGGTCAATAACCCGAAGAGTACAACTTGCCGACCAACAAATGACCATAGGGGCGACAGAGCTACTAACTTTTTCTGAAGCCGTGGTTCTGAGGATGCATTTTCTGCTTAGACGGAATAACAATAACAAAACCATAATATCAGGGAGCTTTTGAGAACTGCTGAGACCTGTGTACCATGTCTGACTTTGGAAAGATGTACTCAACGGAGAAAAAATGTCTTGTGATTCTCTGGGGATTCGAAAAATGAGACCTTACGTCAAGGGGTACCATTTTATTGTGATAACTGTTCACCATTGAAATGACAACAACAGATACAAAATCCATCAGGTGGACTGTCTTCATGGTCACTAGAATTACAACAAATCGACAGCTGAAACTCTCCCGAAGTCCCCTACCCAGTACAGAAGCCAGCTGATTGATGATAATTAGCTCGACCGATTGGTGCAGACGACTCACGAAGGCTGTCGAAACCAACCGGAAGAAGCCCTCAGACATTCAGATAATCGAGTGACCAGTACCTTTAGGCTTTGGGCGTGGGATCAGAACCTTTCCGAAATTGTTTTTGCGGTGAATACGGCAGTCCACGAATCCACAAAGTTTGTCAAGGCGGAGATCTGGGTTTGAAAAGCTGGTTAGTAAAATAGCAAAAACGCTGTCGGAAAAGCAACGGCATATTATAATTTGCGAGGAAAAAAAAATGGACTCCCGCTGTTGACTTCTTTGAATGGTGTAGAGAGAGACCATAATTATCGCAGTGGAAAAAGCCACAAATAAATCAGCAGAGACGTTTTTGGGGTCATAGGCTGTCACTGCCCTCATTGCAACATCGTAGAAATAAGCGATGGTAAGGGGAGACAACTTGAAGATCACGTACAGGACCTAAAAGTCGTAAATCCAAGATAAGATTGGAGCACTCCCAATTAAAATATATATAGCAATAACAGTGAAAAACATTTTCTATAACACCCGGTAACTTAGCAATCAGTCTGTGGTGTCGTGTAATAATCCCCACGGACATAATCTCCAATTAAAATTGTTATGATGTTTTTTTTCTAACATAATGGATTGGGAATTAGGTCCAAGAAAAAATCGGTCATAATCCCTATAATAATGGATATGTCCGAAACGAATACGGACATAAACGGGTGTTGGAAAAAATTGAAATTTCCTTTGGGTATGTCCGGCATAGGCTAAAGCGAACCTAAGTTTTCTAAATTCTAGACTTTTTGTGAGTTTTAAACTTTTTTCTTTTCTGGATATGTCCGGCGAACCAAAGTATAATAAATTATAAGCTTTCTCCTCTGGTATGTCCAACACCGGCCATCGCAAAGCTTTAAAAATGTTAAATATTTTGTAAGTAGCCGGCCTTTGGCCGGATCTTGAGGTTTTCTCCTTTGGGTATGTTCGTCGCAGGCTTCTGAATTTTACACTTTTTGTAAGTAGCTAGCCTTCGTCAGGGGCTTAAGGTTTTCCGTTCTGAGTATGCCCAAAAGCGGCTAACGCGAACCAAAATTGTCTAAACTTCATCTATTTTGTAAGAAGCCGGCCTTCGGCCAGGGCTTGAGATTTTTGTCCTCTGTGTATGTGCCGCACCGGCTAACGCGAACCCAAGTTTATTACATTTAATAATTGTTGTAAGTAGTCCCCACAGAAAACATTCATACTTTCCATTATGGGGTTATGACCGAAAAAACCCGGTTATAATCCCCATATTTGCACCTACCCACCCTACATCAATTAACATCATGAAGCGGCTTCCCAGGACCACAGCCATCTTTGGTTTCCCTTAAAGGTTCTCAAACACCAGCCCTGTCACACATCTGTAAAGCCAGCGAAAACTGCAAGTGCCTAAAGTGATACAAACCAACCGAACTTTGCTATTCCAGCACTCGAATCACCTGGGGAGACGTAGAATAAATAAGTGGTCATACACCGCAAAGTCGTGCATAGCAACGACCATTCCTAACATGAAGAAGGTGTCTCCTCGCATCAGAAGAAAAGTAATTCGAGAGAACTGAGGCCGGAATAACTGGAATGTTTTAGAGTATCTAAAGTCAATATGTATTCGTCGCCCGAAGAATACTTGTAAGCACTTACAGTACGGCATAAATAATCTGGGACGACCTGGAGTACAGGTGATGATGATTGCCAGATGTAGAGCAAGACCCAGGTGCCTAGAAAGGAGTGCCGCACCACCATGACTTACTAAAGGTAAGGTCACATTGGGCAAATATTTGACGAAAAGTGTGAAATATTTCTTTGTCACAATTTGACCACCATATATTATTTGACGGTAAATACAAAAACAGCTGATTTTGGGAAAACAAAATCATTTGACCAATGTGTCCATAATGTGAACATATATGATCAATTATTTTCCTATTTTTTGGTCAAACATTTATTTGACGGTGCAAATGTTTTGTAAGGTCAAACAAGGAAAAATATCAGTTTAAAACATTGGGCAGCATTTTGCTTTAAGAACAGGAGCATTTGTAATATGATGTTTAATGAATAGAAAAACAAACAAATGCAAGAAGTGGTTTTGTTTATTTGATATTTTTGAATTAACTGAATTTGAATGTTTAGTAAAAATTTTATTATATGGTCTGTTCCAGAACCGCAAGAATGTAAACGCTTTTACTACGATAACCGATTTTCCCTTTATTATATCGAAGAAAATTGCGAAACTAGTAGATTCTTGCAGGTTCTGGAACAGGATATAGGTAGATGCATCAACGCTTGAAACAATGATTTGTCAAAAATGTTGAAATGTTTTGACAAAAATAAATAGATTTTTCTATGTTTTCTTATACGACGCAAATCAGAGGTTGTAATGATATGTATTTTTCAACAATTTTTACAAATTTCAATAATCTTTCTTTCATTATTTTCAACTCCAAAATTGTTTTGACAGTTCATTGTCTCAGAAGCTATGTCGATGTGACTACCTGTATTCTTCTACCATGATACAAACAAAAAATTAAAAAAAAAATGTTCTGACAAGGAATTTATTTCACAACAGCTGGTCTTTTGCTTCCCTTCTCCAAATAAATTATACCCGAAACTATATTTTCTTTATGTTTCTCTTTCACTCTCTCTGTCTATTTCTCTCGGCCAAATAAATTTATGTTTCCTCACAGTTTGATCAAACAATTTAATGGGAAAATATATTTTACGAATGTGAACATGTGTCAAACATGTTTTCCCATAGCACTGTTTGACGCTGTTTGGTGACTGCTTGAACAAAATCTGTCAAATATTTGACTGTAATGTGAACATCGAATCAACTCTGTATAAATTTCACATTTGTTCAGTCAAATATGGGAAAACAAATTTCGATCAAATATTTGCCAAGTGTGACCGTACCTTAAGGGCAGCACATTTTTCCCTATTTTTCATTGAACTTTTCCTATATTATGTTAATTGTAGATCCCAATCACATCTTCTAGCCCAAAAGTTAAGGTACGGTCACACTGGGCAAATATTTGATCGAAATTTGTTTTCCCATATTTGACTGAACAAATGTGAAATTCATACAGAGTTGATTCGATGTTCACATTACAGTCAAATATTTGACAGATTTTGTTTGTTCAAGCAGTCACCAAACAGCGTCAAACAGTTCTATGGGAAAACATGTTTGACACATGTTCACATTCGTAAAATATATTTTCCCATTAAATTGTTTGATCAAACTGTAAGGAAACATAAGTTTATTTGGCCGAGAGAAATAGACAGAGAGAGTGAAAGAGAGACATGAAGAAAATGTAGTTTCGTGTGTAATTTATTTGGAGAAGGGAAGCAAAAGAACAGCTGTTGTGGAATAAATTCCTTGCCAGAACAATTTTTTTTTTGCATTTTTTTGTATCATGGTAGAAGAATACAGGTAGTCACATCGACATAGCTGCTGGGACAATGAACTGTCAAAACAATTTTGAAATTAAATTAATGAATGAAATTTTATTGAAGTTTGTAAAAATTGTTGAAAAATATATATCATTGCAAACTCCGATTTTTCGCTGTATAGGAAAACATAAAAATCTACTTATTTTTGTCAAAACATTTCAAAATTTTTGACATATCATTGTTTCAAGCGTTGATGCATCTACCCATATCCTGTTCCAGAATCTGCAAGAATCTACTAGTTTCGCAATTTTCTTCGATATAATAAAGGGAAAATCGGTTATCGTAGTAAAAGCATTTACATTCTGGCAGTTCTGAAACAGACCAAATATACACATGTTTTACTAAACATTCAAATTCAGTTAGTTCAAAAATATCAAATAAACAAAGCCACTTATTGCATTCGTTTGTTTTTCTATTCATTAGACATCATGCTTAACGTGACCATACGTCCCGCTTTGAGGTTATCTGTCCCGCTGTCCCCAGCGAGAGCAAAAATGTTCCGCTTTCGAAAATACTGGATATTGATATTGATGAATAATACATGAGTTATTTTTTTCCCCGTGAACATATAATTTATTTGCATAGTTTTTTTCAAGCAACATTAACATTAAAATTAACTCGAAAGATTTTGTAATGCTAATGCTGGAGTTAATGTCGACGTCGTCGACGGCGTCAAATGTCAAAAAAATTGAATCGTATGAAATTTTATGAGAGCAGTTAATCTTAACGCCGTAAGAAATTCGACGCCGAAAAAGTTCAATCTGTTTCAACCTTTTCGGCGTCGTCGACGGCGTTGACATTAACTCCAGCATAACAAGGGAAATCACCAAATTAAAAATGCTTATAAAAACAGAAAAAGTTTCTGTCACTCTGTCAGTACCCTAATCGCGGAGTCGGGGAAGGCGAGCAAAGTCAAACAATTTATTTTCAATGTTAGTGATTGTAACATTACAATAATGCCTAAACGCAAGTGTACTTTTAACATTTCTTTGCAAAATAAGTATCCATTTATAAAACAAAGAAGTGGTGAATCAGACGTTACGTGTGAAAAATGTCGTACTGATTTTAGTGTTGGACATGGCGGTGCCAGTGATATTGAGAAGCATTTAAAATCGGAAAAACACAAGCTTTCTGATCAAGCTGCCGCTTCAAGCTCGTCAATGCTTTCTTTTTTTAAAAGAACAAATTTGGCGACTTCCAAAGACTTGGATATAGCTGCAGCGGAGGGTGCGTGGGCGTACCACACAGTGCAAGAAAACCGCAGTTTTCGTTCGATTGACTGTGCTTCAAATCTAATACAAACATGTTTTGAGCAAAAATTTAGATGTGCCCGTACAAAATCACAAGCTATAGTTGTAAATGTGCTGGCACCTATGGCGATGGACGAATTGAAAGAACACCTTCACGAATCCCACTGCATATCTTTATTAACCGATGCTTCCAATCATGGCTCAATAAAATTATTCCCTGTTTTAGTTCGCTATTTTGTACCATACGAAGACGTGAGAGTCAGGATTTTAGAGTTTCAAAAGCAGCCAGGCGAATCATCTGATATAATTGTGGATTATTTGAAAGAAGTATTATCTTGCAATGATTTGAATAAGAAAATTGTGGCATTTTGTGCAGACAATACAAACTGCAATTTCGGAGGAAAGAATAGAAAAGGGATAAATAATGTTTACGCGAAATTGAACCTATCCGTCGGAAGGCAGCTCATTGGGATTGGGTGTGGAGCCCATATAATTCATAATGCTAACAAAACAGCCGCAGATTGTCTCCCTGTTGACTTAGAATGCATCATTGTGAAAATTTATTCATTTTTCTACATCTACAGCATTCGGGTAGAAGTTCTGAAAGAGTTCTGTGATTCCACCGACACAGAGTATCAGAAACTGTTGGGCTACAGTAAAACAAGGTGGCTTGCTTTAATGCCGGCGCTTGAGAGAATTTTAAAAATGTTTCAGCCTTTGAAAACCTATTTTCTGAGCATAGATAAATGCCCTACTATTTTAAAAACGTTTTTCGAAAATCCCAGCTCTGAATTGTGGTTATATTTTTTGCACGCACAGACAGCGATTTTTCATCAAGCCGTGTTGAAAATCGAGGGACAAAACGTGTCCGCAATAGAGTCTGCGAATGAAATTAATCGTCTCCGAGATAACTTAGAACTTAAAGAGAATTCGATTTTCCTTCCTCATTCCGTCCGCAATCTACTGGTAAAATTACAAAAAACTGACGTTGCTGTTGATGAGCAGAATGTGAAAACTGTCAAGTAAAGAATACTTGGAACATTGGTGCCAGTTCAATGCACAACTAGCAGTATTTGAATGGTCAAATTTGAGAAAAGTCCCTACTTGGGAAGACGTACAGAATGTGACGGATTTGCTGATCACACAAAGATTTCTTAGCAGTAGCCAAGATACGGAGGTGTTCGATGAGTATTTGACATTTTTCGTCAAATATTTGCCCAATGTGACCTTACCTTTAGACTCTCAATAAGAATAGCGCATCAATGTTGAAATTTTTTCATGATACATACGAAATATTAAATTTTTCTTTAACCTACAATGAAACTAGGTCTAGAATAACCTAAAACCTTGTTAATATATATGTATTCATGACAGTTAGAAAAGATTCTCAAGTATCCTCTGTAACCAATGGTATAGTTTTATTGTAAATAATTTTGCAAAATGTTTTAACAATGCTCCGATCCCGCTTAAAAAATACCCTTTTTGCCTCGCATGAGAATTAAACTTTTCGACCGAAATAATCGTCGTATTTGTCAATTGTTATCCAAAGTCATACTTTGAAATAAAATAAATATGACATATTCATTTAAAAATTATCAATGTAGGTCCAGATGACGGTATCCTAGGTCCAAATTCTAGTCACATTTCGGAACTGAAAGGGGTACAATTTAGAATGTAAATTATAAAGTGTGTGTGGTTCACATGGATGTAAAACAGGCTTTCTAAATTCTTAAAGACGATCTGGAATGAGGCATCCGCCTGGGTGTTTGCGATATTTTTGTAGTAAACTATTCGCGTAAGTGTATCAATCAAGTGATAAGTTTGCTTAACACAAACTTTGAAATGACCAAACTTGGAAATATACATCTCTACCTTGTATTTCCAAATGATTTCCATTTTCCAAATGAATGGAGATCCATCACCTGGACATGTAAGAAGCAAACATGTTTAAAGATTACATTAAATTATACCTTAAAAATTACAGAAAATATGATAGTAGATATGTTAAAGCCTTTATATTCAATTAAATTCACAACATTTAGAGAGCTGTCTGGGGTACAAATAGAGGTAGGAGTTTATAAGTTTACTTTAGAAGACACATGCCAACTCAAAGTCTGAAGTTTTATCCCCCGTGTCAGACCGATCTAGGTGCGAAATCGGAAGTTAAGTAGGTTCACGTTTTGTCGGATCGAAGGGTTGGATGAAAGTCTGAATTTTTATCCGATTTTCGAAACAATATCAAAAAAAAAAAAAAAAACAATTTAAAAAGCAGTAAGTTCGGCCGGGCCGAATTTTGAATACCCTCCACCATTTGGAAATTTTCAATAAATAAAATACTTAAAAAATGCTGTTAAAATATTAAAAATAGCGAATATAGACGTTATATTGGGGTCTATACGACGTGGACCTACATAGGCATTGTTTGTCATAATATAAGAAAACAAATCTTTAGATAAATTGCACAGAATTCGGACAAAACTTCATACTTTAGAAAGACGTGTCGGTCGTCCGAAATTTGGTTTGCTAAGTGGGGAGATACAATTGTTTGGGTGTATTGGTACGGGTTAAGAACAAATATCAGGAGTTAATGTCGACGTCGTCGACGGCGTCAAATGTCAAAAAAATTGAATCGTATGAAATTTTATGAGAGCAGTTAATCTTAACGCCGCAAGAAATTCGACGCCGAAAAAGTTCAATCTGTTTCAACTTTTTCGGCGTCGTCGACGGCGTTGACATTAACTCCAGCATAACAAGGGAAATCACCAAATTAAAAATGCTTATAAAAACAGAAAAAGTTTCTGTCACTCTGTCAGTACCCTAAGCATAGACGCTCTAAATTGTTCTGGTATCTTTTCATCGCGGAGTCGGAGAAGGCGAGCAAAGTCAAACAATTTATTTTCAATGTTAGTGATTGTAACATTACAATAATGCCTAAACGCAAGTGTACTTTTAACATTTCTTTGCAAAATAAGTATCCATTTATAAAACAAAGAAGTGGTGAATCAGACGTTACGTGTGAAAAATGTCGTACTGATTTTAGTGTTGGACATGGTGGTGGCAGTGATATTGAGAAGCATTTAAAATCGGAAAAACACAAGCTTTCTGATCAAGCTGCCGCTTCAAGCTCGTCAATGCTTCCTTTTTTTAAAGAACAAATTTGGCGACTTCCAAAGTCTTGGATATAGCTACAGCGGAGGGTGCGTGGGCGTACCACACAGTGCAAGAAAACCACAGTTTTCGTTCGATTGACTGTGCTTCAAATCTAATACAAACATGTTTTGAGCAAAAATTTAGATGTGCCCGTACAAAATCACAAGCTATAGTTGTAAATGTGCTGGCACCTATGGCGATGGACGAATTGAAAGAACACCTTCACGAATCCCACTGCATATCTTTATTAACCGATGCTTCCAATCATGGCTCAATAAAATTATTCCCTGTTTTAGTTCGCTATTTTGTACCATACGAAGGCGTGAGAGTCAGGATTTTAGAGTTTCAAAAGCAGCCAGGCGAATCATCTGATATAATTGTGGATTATTTGAAAGAAGTATTATCTTGCAATGATTTGAATAAGAAAATTGTGGCATTTTGTGCAGACAATACAAACTGCAATTTCGGAGGAAAGAATAGAAAAGGAATAAATAATGTTTACGCGAAATTGAACCTATCTGTCGGGAGGCAGCTCATTGGGATTGGGTGTGGAGCCCATATAATTCATAATGCTATCAAAACAGCCGCAGATTGTCTCCCTGTTGACTTCGAATGCATCATTGTGAAAATTTATTCATTCTTCTACATCTACAGCATTCGGGTAGAAGTTCTGAAAGAGTTCTGTGATTCCACCGACACAGAGTATCAGAAACTGTTGGGCTACAGTAAAACAAGGTGGCTTGCTTTAATGCCGGCGCTTGAGAGAATTTTAAAAATGTTTCAGCCTTTGAAAACCTATTTTCTGAGCATAGATAAATGCCCTACTATCTTAAAAACGTTTTTCGAAAATCCCAGCTCTGAATTGTGGTTATATTTTTTGCACGCACAGACAGCGATTTTTCATCAAGCCGTGTTGAAAATCGAGGGACAAAACGTGTCCGCAATAGAGTCTGCGAATGAAATTAATCGTCTCCGAGATAACTTAGAACTTAAAGAGAATTCGATTTTCCTTCCTCATTCCGTCCGCAATCTACTGGTAAAATTACAAAAAACTGACGTTGCTGTTGATGAGCAGAATGTGAAAACTGCAGCAGCGGATTTTTATAAGTCAAGTAAAGAATACTTGGAACAGCGGTGCCAGTTCAATGCACAACTAGCAGTATTTGAATGGTCAAATTTGAGAAAAGTCCCTACTTGGGAAGACGTACAGAATGTGACGGATTTGCTGATCACACAAAGATTTCTTAGCAGTAGCCAAGATACGGAGGTGTTCGATGAGTTTTCGCTTATTTCCAGTTACGTCACAGTTGAAAAAATCAAAAGCTGGAACGATGAGAATGTTGCTACTGAAGACCGTTGGGTGGAGCTGTTTAAACACTTCCGTGCCAATAATCTCAACTGCACAAACTTTCGCACAATTATTGAGTATGTTTTATGTATGCCTGGAAGTAACGCACCTGTAGAAAGAGTTTTTTCCCTAATGAATAAAATATGGACAAGTGAAAAAACGCAGTTAAATGTGACAGTTTTAAAAGCTATTTTAATTACTAAGACTAACATCAACAAACAATGTAATCAGGTCCATTCCTACTTGAAAACTAGACCCGATATTTTAAAACTAATTTGCTCTGCTGACAAATATAAAACAAATACTTAGACATAAGATTAATTTCATAAATTAGATTTATACGTATTCTCTCCGTTTTTGAATAAAATTTTTTTAAATGCATAATTTTTTTTTTTACAAAATTCCGCAGGCGTCCCGCTCTGACGAAAAAATAAATGGTCACATTAATCATGCTACAAATGCTCCTGTTCTTAAAGCAAAATGCTGCCCAATGTTTTAACTGATATTTTTCCTTCTTTGACCTTACAATACATTTGCACCGTCAAATAAATGTTTGACCAACAAATAGGAAAATAATTGATCATATATGTTCACATTATGGACACATTGGTCAAATTTTTGTTTTCCGGCAAATAATTTTGTTTTCCCAAAATCAGCTGTTTTTGTATTTACCGTCAAATAATATTTGATGGTCAGATTGTGACAAAGAAATATTTGACATTTTTCGTCAAATATTTGCCCAATGTGACCTTACCTTTAGACTCTCAATAAGAATAGCGCATCAATGTTGAAATTTTTTCATGATACATACGAAATATTAAATTTTTCTTTAACCTACAATGAAACTAGGTCTAGAATAACCTAAAACCTTGTTAATATATATGTACTCATGACAGTTAGAAAAGATTCTCAAGTATCCTCTGTAACCAATGGTATAGTTTTATTGTAAATAATTTTGCAAAATGTTTTACCAATGCTCCGATCCCGCTTAAAAATACCCTTTTTGCCTCGCATGAGAATTAAACTTTTCGACCGAAATAATCGTCGTATTTGTCAATTGTTATCCAAAGTCATACTTTGAAATAAAATAAATATGACACATTCATTTAAAAATTATCAATGTAGGTCCAGATGACGGTATCCTAGGTCCAAATTCTAGTCACATTTCGGAACTGAAAGGGGTACAATTTAGAATGTAAATTATAAAGTGTGTGTGGTTCACATGGATGTAAAACAGGCTTTCTAAATTCTTAAAGACGATCTAAAATGAGGCATCCGCCTGGGTGTTTGCGATATTTTTGTAGTAAACTATTCGCGTAAGTGTATCAATCAAGTGATAAGTTTGCTTAACACAAACTTTGAAATGACCAAACTTGGAAATATACATCTCTACCTTGTATTTCCAAATGATTTCCATTTTCCAAATGAATGGAGATCCATCACCTGGACATGTAAGAAGCAAACATGTTTAAAGATTACATTAAATTATACCTTAAAAATTACAGAAAATATGATAGTAGATATGTTAAAGCCTTTATATTCAATTAAATTCACAACATTTAGAGAGCTGTCTGGGGTACAAATAGAGGTAGGAGTTTATAAGTTTACTTTAGAAGACACATGCCAACTCAAAGTCTGAAGTTTTATCCCCCGTGTCAGACCGATCTAGGTGCGAAATCGGAAGTTAAGTAGGTTCACGTTTTGTCGGATCGAAGGGTTGGATGAAAGTCTGAATTTTTATCCGATTTTTGAAACAATATTAAAAAAAAAAAACAATTTAAAAAGCAGTAAGTTCGGCCGGGCCGAATTTTGAATACCCTCCACCATTTGGAACGAATTTGGAAATTTTCAATAAATAAAATACTTAAAAAATGCTGTTAAAATATTAAAAATAGCGAATATAGACGTTATATTGGGGTCTATACGACGTGGACCTACATAGGCATTGTTTGTCATAATATAAGAAAACAAATCTTTAGATAAATTGCACAGAATTCGGACAAAACTTCACACTTTAGAAAGACGTGTCGGTCGTCCGAAATTTGGTTTGCTAAGTGGGGAGATACAATTGTTAGGGTGTATTGGTACGGGTTAAAAACAAATATCAGACATTTTCATCAAGCCGTCTTGAAAACGATCACCTTAGTACACATACGCTCATTTACTCATAAACATTTACATCTAAAAAATATCAGTTTCAATAAAAACACATTTGAAATTTCAATTCTGGAATTAAAACAAGTAAAAAAGCTGTAAGTTCGGCCGGGCCGATCTTTTAATACCCTCCACCATTTGGTACAAATTTGACAATTTCCAAAAAAAAAAAAAAAAAAAAATAAATAAATAAATAAAATAAAATCCGTTAAAAATTCTGTTAAAATCTTAAAAATACCGAATGCCTATACGACGACGTGGACCTGCATTGGCAACTTTTGTAATAAGTTATTATAATATTTTAATGCGAAACTTGAAGAAAAATCTGTTTATAATGTAGCTAACTTAAATCATGAAAACACCGAATCTAGGGGGTACCGTTATATGGGGGCTATACGAAGACGTGGACCTGCACAGACAATTTTCTGGCATGGACTGAAGTATCCATTACGAAATTCACATGCGAAATTTGAAACAATCCCGGTAAATAATGTCGTTAAAATCATCAAAATACCGAATATCTGGGGGTACGGTATATGGGGGCTATACGAAGACGTGGACCTACATGACCCATTTTCTGTTTTATGCTGCAGCATCTATTACGAACTTCAAATGCCAACTTTGAAACGATTCCGGTAAATAATGTCGCTAAAATCATCAAAGTACCGAATATCGGGAGGTACCATTATATAGGGGCTATACGAAGACGTGGACCTATACAGATTATTTTCTGTCTTAGCCTGTATCCATTACGAACTTCAAATGCCAAATTTGAAACAATTCCGGTGAATAATGTCGCTAAAATCAACAAAATACCGAATATCGGGGGGTACCGTTATATGGGGGCTATATGATAACTTAGACCTACATTATAGCCTTCTGTCTCAATTTGTTCGAAAGATAGCGTGATTACAACAGACAGACAGACGGACAGACTGACAGACACACAGACAGACAGACGGACATGGCTAAATCGCCTTAGAATTTTACGCTGATCAAGAATATATATACTTTGTTGGGTCTGACATGAGTATTTCGAGCAGTTACAAACGGAATGACAAAATTAATAAACCCTCCATAGTATGGTGGAGGGTATAAAAAGTAATAATATTATTCCTTTTGTTTAGCTTGTAAAGTTTTAACCTTTTTTTTTGTTTATTCACTTTGCCTTGTTTGTCACTTTTGGTTAAATAAAATTCGGTTTTGTTGTTTTCAGTTTTTATTTTGTTCTTATTGTTTTGGTACAATATAATTTAATTTGATCTCTATGATCTTCCACACACTCTTCACAAGGTCAAAAAATAGACTGACAAATCTTTCTCTACCATTGATTGTTGAAGGGCAAAGAAGAGATTGCAAACGCATAATAACAACAACAACGCAAGATATGTTGCTGCAATGTCAATGAGTTTGCGGAATGTGCTGAATTGGTTCTCATTGAGTGAGTATTAAAGGGACTGAAACAAAGAAGTGTGGGAAGTCATAGAGACCGTTAGAAAATAAATAAGTTATTATTATTAATTCTGAATATGGGCAATTCCATTACAAATTTCAGTACTAAGTAAAATATAAATTAATTCATGATTTTTACTCGCTTCCATCGATTAACGAGAGATATATTTTCCTCAGTAATGTCGGGTTCAGGTAAAGAGAACAATGGTGATCCAATCAGGAAGTGTCCTGCAGTAAGCGGTGAAAGGTCATTTGGATCATCACTTGCAGTACAAAGAGGTCTAGAGTTTAAACAAGATTCTATTCTGGCCAAGATAGTAGATAACTCTTCGAAAGTGAATGTCATATTGGGGACCATTTTTCTTAGATGTGTCTTGAATGATTTTACACCTGCTTCCCACAATCCCCCCATGTGAGGAGCACCTGGTGGTATAAAGTTCCATTCCAGGTTCTGATGGGCATATTGGTGCACGAGATCGTTTTGTATATGTCTGAAAAATAATAGTCTTTCCTTTCTGATCATTTCTGCAGCACTAGTAAAGTTAGTTCCGTTGTCGGAAAACATTTTTGCCGGACAACCTCGTCTTCCGATGAAACGTGAAAATGCCGCTAAGAAAGCTTGTGCTGAGAGGTCACTGGTGGCCTCCAAATGTATTGATTTGGTAGAAAAACATACAAATATGCACACGTACCCCTTCGTTACTAAGCATGCTCGGCCTGTGAAGTTTCGAATACTAAAAGGTCCAGCAAAGTCTACTCCAGTATTTAAGAAAGGTCTTGTAAATTGCGTTCGTTCTGGAGGCAGAGATGACATGATTTGGTTTTGGGTATGTCGTTTGTATAGCACGCAGGGCTTACAGCGGTTTATCACCATTTTCACCAGAGGTTTAAGTCGAAAGATCCAGAATTCTGATCGCAGAGTCCGTATCATAAGTTGGTTTCCCCCATGTAATGTATATTTATGAGTATGTTCAACTAGAAGGTATGAAAGATTCGAATAGTGTGGCAGCAGAATTGGATGTCTTTCGTTATGAGTTAACATAGGAGAGTCAGAAAGACGTCCGTTTGCTCGCATGATTCCGTTGGCGTCAAAAGATGGATTTAACGATAAAAGTGGACTGTTGTGAGGCAATTTTCGATTTTTTGATAATAGACGGTATTCTTCAGAAAAATAGTGGGACTGAGTCAGCAAAATCATTTTGTATTTCCCAATCTTAACTTCTTCAGGCAGAACATCATCAGGAGGTGTATTGATTGAAGGTTTGATTCCATGTGCTAATCCTATGATTCTGGCAACATATGTAAAGGAACGATACGCTTTTGATAGACTTGAAAAGTTTCTCAAAGGGTCGGTTTCTCTTAGATTTGTAGTTGAAGGAGTCACTAGTGTTTTGATTTGCTTCTTTTCCAACAGAGTATCTAAAATTTGTGTCGATCGTGGCCAGCAATTGGTTGGCTCTGGGAGCCAAGTAGGTCCATGCCACCATAAGTCATTATTTTGTAAGTCGATAGAAGAGCATCCTGGTGTTGCAATGTCCGCTGGATTGTCTGATGAATTTACGTGGCACCAACTTGATGTTCCTACTTTATCCACGATGTGAGACACTCGATTGCCAACAAAGGTGTTCCATGCGCATGGTGGTTTTTTAAGCCAGGCTAGGACGATGGTTGAATCGGTCCAAAAGTAGATGTCATGCTTTTCCAGGTTGAGGCTCGGTATAACTGATGACGTTAGTTTTGCTAGTAAAACAGCTCCACATAATTCCAGCCGAGGCAGAGAGATTTTCTTGACCGATGCAACACGTTTTTTCGCAACCAGAAGTGTACGTCATTATTATCTTCAGGTCGAACATATAAAGTCGCGGCGTATGCCTTTTCAGAAGAATCGCAGAATCCATGTATCTCAATCTTGCAGGTCGGAGTATATTGTATCCATCTTGGCACATTTAGATGTTGAATGTCTGGGCAACCGCTGATAAAGTTTTCCCATGCCGATGACGTCAAAGGTCTAAGACCTTCATCCCACCCTACCTTGTTTAGCCAAATCTGCTGCAAAATGAGCTTGGCAACTACAATGATAGGCGCTAACCAACCGCAAGGATCGAAAAATCTAGCTATTATTGATAAAACCTCTCTCTTAGTGAAGGACGACTTGGGTGTGATGTCGGGTTGCGGGAATGAAAACAAATCACGACTAATGTTCCACTTAATACCAAGTGTCTTCGTAACTAGGTTTTCAGAGAGGTGAAGACAATCGTCGGATAGTAGGCTGTCTGGTGGTAAGTCATTAATTATGGTGGGGTGATTGGAACTCCACTTTCGGAGATCAAACCCTGCAGAGGCTAATGCACCGGAGAGTTGGTTTTTAGAAACCACCGCTTCTTCAATTGTGTGTCCTCCTGCCAAGACATCATCGACGTACATATTGTTCCGTAATATATGTGAGGCTAACGGATGTGTCTCCTTAATGTCCTCGGCTAGCTGGAGCAAGGTCCGTATTGCTAGAAAGGGGGCACAATTAACTCCGAATGTCACAGTCAAAAGTTCAAAGTCCTCAATAGGATATTTAGGCGAAGTGCGAAAGAGAATTCGCTGATATTTTGTTTGCGAAGGGTTGACTAAAATTTGCCTGTACATTTTGGTAATGTCGGCGTTGTATACGAACTTATAAAACCTCCATTTTAAAGTTTGAATTATAAGGTCTCCTTTTTCATGTGGCCTAAGTCCAAATACTCCATGATTGTTTTATCATAAAGGTCTTTGATTTCTGGTTTTCCGCTGAGCATTTTTTCCATACGAAGAAACTGAGCCATTGCGATGTTCCGTGAATTTCCGATTTCCTCAGCAGTTTTGAAAGGAAGCTCAACCATGTATCTTCCAGAAGCCGTTCTTTCAGTTGTAGACTTGTACAAGTCTTCACAAAAGATGTCCTCGTGGGATCGCAAAGTCTCACTTGGCGGCTCCTCCACCTCCCAAAATTGTGTTAGTAGGTTGTCTAACGCCACAGCGTTGACCAGCGAGATATGTCTATGTGACTGGGTCGATCGCTCTACAGGTCCCCCAACAATCCACCCAAAAACTGTTTTTTGAGTCAATAAGGAACCGTGTGAACGCATCGGAATCGCCAGGTCAAAAATGTTTGAACAAATGTCGAGACCAATGAGGATGTTAATTGGTCTGCTCTTGTAGAAAAGTGGATCAGCAAGTGGGCGTTCTAATTCATCATAATTGTCAATATCCATATTTCGTGGTGGCAAATTGAACAATAAAGTTTTTAAAACAGGAGCCCAAACGTCTAATTTGAAATCAGGATTAATTCGCGAACGAAGAGTGAAAATGCAAGCTTGTGTTGATGTTTCCGTCATTGCTGGATTAAGTCCTGAAACGTGTACAAGGTTGCGTTTGGTTGGAAGTCGAAGTCGATTTTTCAGCTTATCTGAGATGAAGGTCGATTGAGAGCTGGAATCTATGATTGCGCGGGCTTCAAACCTCTGACCGTTCGATTTAACTTCCACTAGGGCTGTGAAAAGCAAAGTCTCTTCTGGTTTTGAATAAGGTTTATTCTCATCGCGAAGAGCAAGTGAGGTGAGTTGCTTTGGTTTGATACAAGGTGTGGACTGTATTTTTAAGGTAAGTGCTTGTGTACTTGTACTAGGTCGTACATCAAGTTGGGATTCAGGAATTGTTTGTGTTCAGCTTCCCTTATGCAAAAGCGTATGATGTCGGAGATTGCAAATTCGACAATTGAATTTGCTTTTGCACTCGTTTACTCCATGATTGGTTAAGAGGCAATTATAACAAGTGTTTGTTATTTTAACAAGGTGAATACGGTCATTTGCATTCTTTTGTAGGAACTTGGGACAATTTCTTAAAAAATGATGTTCTTTGCAATGTTGGCATTTATACTCTACCGCGTTTTGAGGTCTATGTTGTTTATTTGTCATAGTATTCTTTGATTTGAGCTCAATGTTAGTGTGAAAAGAGTGAATTTTTTGTCGTTCTGAGAACGTTTAGAAGGCACTGATTGAATATTTCCAACAGACTCGAGTATTTTAAATTTTTGTGTGAGGAAGTTGTTGCACTCACTCCATGTTGGAATGTCCGAACTCGAGTCTAGTATGTTTTCAAAATCTTGCAGGTAAGTTCTAGGCATTTTTTGAGAGCATAAATAAAAAAGAATAGGGTCCCAGGATTTAACGTCAATGTCTAAAGTTTTTAATGTTTCAAGGCAACCCGTAACTGATCGTTGCAATGTCTTTAGTGATGAGCTTGAGTCTAAGATTACCGAAGGTAAGTTGAACAAGGTTTTCAATTGCTCATTCACTTGCATGCGTTTGTTTCGTACCTGTCAGTCAGGTTTTTCCAAGCAAGATCAAAGCCATCATGCGTAAGCGGAATGTTCGCTATGATGTCTCGTGCTTCACCTCCTGTTTTCTGATTGAGGTGATATAGTTTTTCGACCTTACTAATTTTCGGATTTTTAACGTAAATGGCGGAAAAAAGGTCTCGGAAGGTCGGCCATGTTTTGTAGCTGCCATAGAATATGGCATGGAGGAAGCTTTATGGAGTAATGAACGGGATTTTCCAGTATGTTTTTTTCCAATGTCTTCGAGGCCTTGTTCGTAAGGACGTCAATTTCTGCATTTATTGTTCCTAGGGTAACTTTATAGGTAGTAATGGCATTTCTGTATGTTGCACGTAGCTTTTTAAGTTCGATGGGAGGATCACTTTCTTTGGGTTCATAATCCCTACATTCTTCATAACATCGCTTGAAGTGGCTCCAGATATGGTCCAGGTGTATCCGATGAGCTTCCAGGGAGTGCACATTATCCTCGGCTGTGCTGCTGGCTTGCAATTCGTGGAAGTCTACCAAATCATTGTAGGCATTGGTGAACTTCTTTGTGACATCCATGTTGAAAGTAATGTATATAGTTGCCCAATTACTTGCAATAAAAGTTCAAAAAGTCAAAAAAAATCCAAGAAATGTCGAAAATCCAGCAATTTATATCAGCGAAGTCCAAAAAACGATATTACGGGAAAAATGTTAACGTCGGAGTTTAATATTTCGTCCAAAAGTTAAAGAATGTCCAAAATACCCCAAGTTTCCTTGGTTGCAATTTCGTTCAGAGCAAGGAAAATGTATGAAAAAATCCAAAATCAGGTTTGTTTGCAAATATTTGAAATCCCCAAGAAAGGTCAATTTTTAGGCTTCACTGATTGTTTGGAATAATCGTATGATATATGTACAATAGATTGGTATATGTCAACGAACTATCGTAAAAAAGGTCATCAAGTATCCAGCTAAAAGTTTCACCCGAATGTTTTATAAATTCTTAGGGATGGCAACCCTTTATTTAAAACAAATACTGAGTTTAACAATTTTAAAATCAATCACTTTCTGATATGTACCGTAACGATGCATGTGTATGTGTAAGTATTGGTATGATGTACTTACTTTGCAAATGTAATTTTTGATGTTATTTGCTTACTGTTGTTGTGTTCCTCTTTTTGCGAGATTTCTGTTGAAGAGGTCGCTGCTCCTTTTGTTGTTGTAAGTCGTCTGAGGTCTAAAACAAAAAACACTTAAATGTTGATGTTGTACAAAGTTTAACTTTGAGAAAATATATCCCGTTAAAAATAGCGGTACATATTATTTTTGTTGAAAGTTAAACTTATGTCTTAGCACAATTTTTGGCAGGTATTTTGAGGTCACAGTATTAACTTTTTATTGCAATTAATTTCCACTTTATTTAGTTTGTTTTGCCTGTAAGGGCGATGATGATCACTTCCACTTTGTTTATTGGTAGATCATTATTTATCAAAGTATGTCTTTTTATGTTTGTTGTCACTGGTACAATTTTTGTAGGGAATATTTTAATAGTTCTTGCACTATGCGGCTCGCGAGGACCAAATGTTAATTGTTTGTTTTCCTTTTGCTTAGCTTGTAAAGTTTTAACCTTTTTTTGTTTATTCACTTTGCCTTGTTTGTCACTTTTGGTAAAATAAAATTCGGTTTTGTTGTTTTCAGTTTTTATTTTGTTCTCATTGTTTTGGTACAATATAATTTCATTTTATCTCTATGATCTTCCACACACTCTTCACAAGGTCAAAAAATAGACTGACAAATCTTTCTCTACCATTGATTGTTGAAGGGCAAAGAAGAGATTGCAAACGCATAATAACAACAACAACGCAAGATATGTTGCTGCAATGTCAATGAGTTTGCGGAATGTGCTGAATTGGTTCTCATTGAGTGAGTATTAAAGAGACTGAAACAAAGAAGTGTGGGAAGTCATAGAGACCGTTAGAAAATAAATAAGTTATTATTATTAATTCTGAATATGGGCGATTCCATTACAAATTTCAGTACTAAGTAAAATATAAAATTAATTCATGTATTAATTAATGTTAGTAGAATTTACTAGGTTCAATATTCCTCATTATTAAACAGCTTGGATTATTGCTTTTAAAAATTAAGTGTTTTTTGTCCTCTCTTTTATCCGACGAATTTCCAAATTCTGTCAATTTGTCTGTTGTAGAGTTTTTTTTCTCTTTTGTCTGAATGTTAACATATGTTGTAAAGTAGCACAAAAGAAATAGATGGAGTGCGTTTCCAACTCTCTTTAAGAGTTTTTTTTTTGTGCTTACGAATTACAGACTATTTGAAGCTTAATTTTTGCTTGATGTTACAGTATAGAACAAAAGAGAACCCTACTATTTTTCCACCACTTGTATATTCTACATTCCACCTTAGTACATAGTTACTTATTTACTACACTTCACCTATCTTTTCGAGTTCTAACAAATTTGCATATTTTGATATAGCCCCGTCGTATGATATGTCGAAGTTTATTTGTGGTCACGTCATGCAATATCTGATAATATAATATTATTGTAAGTGTTAATAATTTACAACATTTATTGATTAATTTTCCTTGGTTTTTATTCCTCCAACGTCTCTTGGTATTTTTAGTCTGGGGTGGATGTGTAGTTATTTTGTAAATATAAAGGTTGCATTTACCTGATCGAAACCAATATCATAGCAAATATTAAGTACTTCCCTAGAAGTGGCACTACCAATGACGTCGGTGGTATAATTTCGACAACTAGTAAGAAGAACACGTGGAGACTAATGAGAATCGAGATTGACAGCGTTACCTAGAAAGAAATATATCGTTAGAATAACTTAACATAATTTAAGTGAAAGTATATATGAAAACAAGATGTATATATTTATTATATACTAGCTGGCCCAGTCCGCGTTAATGCATAGTTTCTAAAGCATAATAATTCACACATCTGGTTCACATAAACGGCACCATTTTTATTATAAATACAAATGATGACTCGATTAAATAGAACTAAATACGTCTTTTAAAAAACCTGATCCCATTTTTCAGTAAGAGGTTTTAGTTTTAGAGTTAAAACCCTAAATAATATAGGATATATATTAAAAAGTTTACATTAACTGTTTATAATAGGCCCATGTAAGATGGTTCTCTACCCCCAAAGTAGCCTAAATACACATTTTAAGTAAAATCGATTCGAAAATATAATCAAAGCCCTCGAAATAGGTAGAATCAGGGGGTATTTTTGTATGACATTGAAAAATTTCCACGAACAGGTCTTTTACTAGAAGCTAGATGCCAAATAAGAGCAAAATCAATTGAAAAATGTGACTAAGACTCTCGTAATAGCTAAAATCACCGGATACCTTCACATAAGAGTTATAATGGAGCATGGTCCTATATTTATAATTATTTGAAAGAATTTTTTTTTCTTTCTCAAATTACCAACTTTTGAGAAATTTGAAAGGGGCTATATCACAATGCAGACCAACCTGATACATATTTTGTACAAATGATGTAACCCCTAGAACTGTATCAAATTTAAAACGTTATCGTAACTTTTGCGGAGTATACGCAAAATATTTGCGACCCTTTGTGTGTGGTTAAGCTATATAAAATGGACTCTAAAAAAGATCCGGGTACCCCTCTTTTGGGATTTTTATTTACCAACCCAAAATTTTCCTAACCCCAAGATTGTATGCAAACTTTCTCGATTTTTTCGGTTTTTTTTTCAATAAGAATTTTCAATTCCAAAAGGAATTCTGAAACAATTCTACACAAAATTCCATATCATAATAGGACAGTCAATTTTTTTCAGTTCCGCGATTTTTCTCAACATTTTCTTTCATGACAACGTTTCCACTGTAATTACAAATAACCAAAAAAAATTTGAGTTAAATCGGTCCAGCCGTTCTCAACTGATGTGTTAATATTTTGATGTGTTAAAATGTTTTATATCCTCCACCATACTATGGAGGGTATATGAACTTTGTCATTCCGTTTGTAACTCCTCAAAAATACTCATGTCAGACCCAACAAAGTATATATATTCTTGATCGGCATAAAATTCTAAGTCGATTTAGCGATGTCCGTCTGTCTGTCTGTCCGTCTGTCTGTCTGTCTGTCTGTCTATCTGTCCGTCTGTCTGTTGTAATCACGCTATCTTTCGAATGTATTGAGATAGATGGCTAACATTCTGCACACATGTTTGTTTTTCCAGTAGCCAGGTTAAGTTCGTAAATGGGACATGTAGGTCCACGTTTTCATATAGCCCCCATATAACGATACCTCCCGATATTCGGAATTTTGATGATTTTAGCGACATTATTCACCGGAATTGTATCAAATTTGGTATTTGAAGTTCGAAATGGATACTACACCCTAAGACAGAACAAGTAAAAAGCTGTAAGTTCGGCCGGGCCGAACTTTTAATACCCTCCACCATTTGGTACAAATTTGGCAATTTCCAAAAAATTAAATCCGTTAAAAATTCTGTTAAAATCTGAAGAATACCGAGTGCTTATACGACGACGTGGGCCTGCATAGGCATATTTTGTCATAAGTTATTACAATAAGTTAAATGTGAAACTTGAAGAAAAATCCGTTTATAATGTAGTTAAAATCATTAAAATACCGAATATGGGGGGGGGGGGGGGCTACAGTTATATGGGGGCTATTCGAAGACGTGGACCTGCACAGACAATTTTCTGGCATGGGCTGAAGTATCCATTACGAACTTCAGATGCGAAATTTGAAACAATCCCGATAAATAATGTCGCTAAAATCATCAAAATACCGAATATCGGGAGGTACAGTTATATGGGGGCTATATGATAACTTGGACCTACATGGACCATTTATGAACTTAACCTGCCTATTGGCAAAATATACATGTGTGCAAAATTTTAGCCTTCTATCTCAATTTGTTCGAAAGATAGCGTGATTACAACAGACAGACAGACAGACGGACATGGCTAAATTGTCTTAGAATTTTACGCTGATCAAGAATATATATAATTTGTTGGGTCTGACATGAGTATTTCGAGGAGTTACAAACGGAATGACAAAATTAATATACCCTCCATAGTATGGTGGTGGGTATAAAAAGCACTAAGTTCGGCCGGGCCGAACTTTTAATACCCTCCACCATTTGCAACGAATTTGGTAATTTTTTAAAAATAAAATCATTAAAAAATTCTGTTAAAATTTTAAAAATACCGAATATAGCCGTTATATTGGGGTCTATACGACGTGGACATACCATGACAGAAGAATACAGGTAGATGCATCAACGCTTGGGAGCATTGATATGTCAACAAAATTTAAATGTTTTTTTCAAATATAAGTAGATTTTTATATGTTTTCTTATACTACGTCATTCGGAGGCTACTATATTTCGCGTTTTTTTCAAAAATTTTTATAAATTTAAATAGTTTTTCATTCAACATTTTCAATTCCAAAATTGGTTTAACAGTTCATTGTCCCAGCAGCTGTGTCGACGCGTCTACCTATATTCTTCTACCATGGGACATACATAGGCATTGTTTGTCATAAGCCATTACCATATTCAAATTGGAAACTTGAAATAAACGGTGAATAATGTAGCTAAAATCATCAAAATATCGTATATAAGGAGGTGCCGTTAAATTGGAGCCGTGCAAAGACCTGGACCAGCATAGACAATTTTCTGTCACAGGCTGTAGTATTCATTACGAACTTCAAATACCAATTTTGAAACAATTCCGGTGAATAATGCCGCTAAAATCATCAAAATACCGAATATAGGGAGGTACTGTTATATGGGGGCTATACGAAGACCTGGACCTGCACAGACAATTTTCTGTCTTAGGGTGTAGTATCCATTTTGAGCTTCAAGTACCAAATTTGAAACAATTCCCGTGAATAATGTCGTTAAAATCACCAAAATACCGAATATCAGGTGGTACCGTTATATGGGGACTATACGAAGACATGGACTTACACAGACAATTTTCTATCTTAGACTGTAGTATTCATTACGAACTTCAAATACCAATTTTCAAACAATTCCGGTGAATTATGTCGTTAAAATCATGAAAATACCGAATATACTTACACAGACAATTTTCTATTTTAGACTGTAGTATTCATTACGAACTTCAAATACCAATTTTGAAACAATTCCGGTGAATAATGTCCCTAAAATCATCAAAATACCGAATATAGGGAGGTACCGTTATATGGGGGCTTTATGAAAACGTGGACCTACATGGCCCATTTACGAACTTAACCTGCCTACTGGAAAAATAAACATGTGTGCAAAATTTTAGCCATCTATCTCAATTCATTCGAAAGATAGCTTGATTACAACAGACGGACAGACAGACAGACAGACGGACAGACGGACATCGCTAAATCGACGTAGAATGTTATGCTGATCAAGAATATATATACTTTGTTGGGTCTGACATGAGTATTTCGAGGAGTTACAAACGGAATGACAAAGTTAATATACCCTCCATAGTATGGTGGAGGGTATACAAATGTCTGTGCACGTCCACGTCTTCGTATAGCCCCCATATAACGGTACCTCCCTATATTCGTTATTTTGATGTCTTTAGCGACATTATTTAACGGTATTTTTTCAAATTTGGTATTTGAAGTTCGAAATGGATACTACACCCTAGGACAGAAAAATGTCTGTGCACGTCCACGTCTTCGTATAGCCCCCATATAAGGGTACCTCCCAATATTCGGTATTTTGATGATTTTAGCGTCATTATTCACCAGAGTTGTTTCAAATTACGTATGTGGATTTCGTTATGAGAACTACAATCTGTGACAGAAAATTGTCTATGTAGGTCCAGGTCTTCGTATAGGCCCCATATATCAGTACATCCCTATATTCGGTATTTTGACGATTTTAGGTACAATCCCATCGAAATTGTTTGATATGTGGTATTTGAAGTTCGTAATGGATGCTACAGCCTGTGACAGATAATTGTCTATGCAGGTGCACGTCTTCGCACAGCTCCGATATAACGGTACCTCCCTATATGCGATATTTTGACAATTTTAGCTACATTATTCACTGTTTACATCAAGCTTCGAGTTTGAATATGGTAATGGCTTATGACAAACAATGCCTATGTAGGTCCACGTCGTATAGACCCCAATATACGGCTATATTTGGTATTTTTAACAGAATTTTTTAAGCATTGTATTTTTTGAAAATTTTTTAATTCGTTCCAAAAGGTTGAGGTTATTCAAAGTTCGGCCCGGCCGAAGTAGGTGTGGCCAGTTCGTCTGACCCCAAACAATTACATATGGTTTGGGGGGGGGGGGGGGGGAAGAGACAAGGCTACGTCGTATACTAATTGTGGAACAGATATCTTCATGATTTTTTTTAAACCTAACTCGGGGTATTGCGAACGTTTGTATAAAAAATTATAATAATCGGTTCAGCCGTTCTCAAGTGATTCCACTGCCAACGAACAACAATTGATTTTTATATATATAGATTTATTGCTCTTTTATTAAATTGGCTTCTTCATACCGTTTGTAAATCCTCAAAGTAATCACGTTAGGCCCTATAAAGTATTTATAGTTGATCACCTTTCATAATGTTACTCCTAAAGTTCGTTAGGCCATATTTTCTAATGGAATTATTTGAAAATAATCGGAACGATGTCATTGAGAAATATTCTTTTCACGGATTGGAAAGCAAATTGATAGTAAGAAAAAGCTTGTAAGATATTTTAGACATTCGCACAAATTGTCGAAAACTTCGGAGTTGAAAATATATTATGCTCAAGAGCATATACCAAGTCCAGAATGAAATATAGATTATTTTTGGAGGAAAGAATGAGTTGGATTTTATATCTTGCTTAAAGTTTTCATAGCTAGAAATTCCGCGTTATCTCAAAATATTCAAAGATGATTCCGAAAAATTAAACTCAGAATAAAACCGAATTGTTGACGTGCCGTGCAATTGCCGTGCTTGTGCGTGAAAGTGCATAAAAATGTTGTGTCCGTGTTCGTGCATGATAGTGGCATTCATTTCAATATATTTGTATTGACATTATTTTCTTTATCAAGTACTATTTTTAAACCCTCCGTCATACCATAGAGGGTGTGTTGACTTTGTCAATTCCTAACTCCTCGAAGTACTCACGTTAGAAAATACGAGGCATATATATTCTTGATCAGCGAAAAATTCTAAGTCGATTTAGCGATGTTGGTCCCCCATTTTTAGTTCGTAATGGGTTCTACATATGATAGCAGAACATTGTATATAAAGGATTTTTAAAATAGTTCTTGTTAGGATATTAGGATTCAATACTTTTACTTCTTTCTCCTCTGGCAGAATATTGTACCTGCAGGTATTCGGTATTGTGACTATATCTAAAATTTTCTATTTGAATCTCATATTTTTTTACTCCTGTAGCAGAACAATTTGTGTATCCCCCATGCCTCCTGTGTTCGAATTTTTTGATTTTTTCAACAACAGTTTTAATTGGAATTTCGACATTAACTGACATTTTTTTAGAAGTGTTTTTTCCAAGTGGTGAGGGCTATAAAAAGTTCTCTGTTACCAAACTTAACTGTTTTTTCCTTGTTACTTGTTAAACCGTATTACTCATCCCAGTATGCTATTAATATTTCGCTATAGCAACACTAGTTCCTGTATCAATTGCTAGCAGAATACATAAATTAATTGTGGATATTTTGGATAGACGAAAAACGCGAAAAAAGCCAAAATATACTGAAATATGCACAAACAAATACGTTTTTATTACTTTTCAACGTGTCTTTTTGTCGAACATACCACGCTGACTTTGTGAAACATACCACGCTGACTTTGGACATCGAGTCAGTATGTCTCCTAACTTAAAAATGGTTTAATCCCGAGCGTCATGTCCAGGTAATGCTACGACTGAACAGTCGGATAAACATCAATACCCCTTTTAAAAATCTTCCTGGAGACGTCAAGGAAAATTTTATTAATTTATGCTTCGCGGGTCCAAACTTCTGTGAGAGGTCAACTGTTCACATTATTATTGACTCCGATACATACACAAAAATCTTTGTATGTTCCATCACCAGCCCAGGATTGCTCACTGGACCTTATTCGCCTACTTTCTATCGTGAAACAAACATACTATTTATACCCTGAAATAAATTAATAGGTTCTGAAATAAAACAAAACTGAATTCTAATTTGCAAACTTCTTTCTTTATTTTTATTCTTTTGAACGAAACACAATCTTATCTTTTCAGCTACATATATTCGTTCATTTAACTTTTTTTCTGATAACGTCCATTTCATTCAGATTACATTGTAATCTGAAAAAGTACACACGACATGATCTTATTCTTGTTTATTTCATTGCAGTATAACTGCACGGTAAGCGGCGATGTTAATGTCAAAATCGTAGGTGAATGGAAAATATCCTTGCTTCTGGCAACTCAGATTTTCCTGATTTTTTAAAAGATTTTCCTCACATATACCTTAACATTGCCGCTCACATATTAATATATGTATGAGTCCTGCTTTCATCTTCGAAACATGTCGTTTGTTTTCAAGGACTTTTTTTCTCCTTTTTCTTAATTACAATTTAAACATTGTTTCAATCGGTAAGAATTCCTCCTTTTTACTGAGTTTCCAATTAAGAAAATTTCATTATTTTCTTTTTCAACACAAACTAATTTTATTTATGTTTTTTTTTTCTTTCTTTTTTTAATAGTCAACCCGAAAATCAACTGGTGAAAATATGGTGTTTTCAACAATATTTCTTTGGTTCGGTTTCTAAGCGTTTAACTTGTACAGAAAAATTCGCGACGACTCCCTTTTGGGATTTTGATGCACTAACCGAATACTACCCACTTAGAATTTCCCCACCCCCAGATGGGCGGTTGCACAATGAAATTACTCGCTATTGCTCATAGTCCTCCGTATAACGCGATTTAAGTACCTTGAATTTTCGGGACATATGATAGTCAGAAAGGATCACCATTTAACATCTTTCCATGAACTAATTTAATTTTCTCCATTTTACATTTAAAATTCAAAAAAAAAGGACTTTACTATAATAAAATTGAAAGGAGAACATTGCCGGGTTGCTTGTTATTTTCTTCAGTAGCCTTGCACATCTATTGAGCGCATCGATATCTGTACGTGTGGGTCATGACCTTAATTATCCCACACATTATCGTTTCCGTCAGAGCGCAAGGTCACCGAATTCTGCATATGCTGTGCGTTAAGAATAATTATCATTTTTATTTTTGGCATATTTAATTGTTACATATTACCTTTAAAGTATGTACAAAGTATTTCGTACAAAAGCGATGTTATAGTTTCGAAATTAATGGATGGCTCATTGTCACAATTTTAGTTCTTCGGTAAAAATTCATAAGCTGAAAAATTGCAGATTTCACCTCTAATATTTTTTGAAAATTTGTCTACACAGCACAGTGGTCGCTGCCATTGGCCAAAATTCAAAAAATGAAAATCAGATATTTATTGTCAAATGTGTACACATGAACTTTTAAGAGGTTAAGCTTTTTAGAAAACATAATAATCTTGGCTTCATTCTAACGGGACACTTCGAAAATAGCATCAAAAAAGAGAAAATGTAGTTAGTAGTTTTTTTTTTTTAGTGGGATCAGTAAAAAAAGAGTAAAAATAGATCTGTATTACAAAATCAAATATATTTTTAAATGACAATTCTTGACATAATTATTGAAAAGCAAGGTATTGACTTATTTTTAGTGCAGTAATTTGTGTGTTTAGTAGTTGTGTATAATATAGACGATGTGAGTGTTCTGAGTGTCCTTTAAGATTAATTTTGAAAATAAAATTGGATTTCAGTTAAAGTTTTAATTGTTTTCCCCACTGAATCCTCCAATGTGATTTTTTTTCACGCCATTAGTAATGGTCCTAAGATTCTAGAAGTGCTAATTTAACTTTCAGATTTTGTCAGATTTGTATGTTATGCCCAATATACTGAAGTGACTTCGCTCCAATTTTGTCAGTTCTATGGTGCTAGTGACATAGGATATGTTTTTGTTGTTTGGGATTGATAAGGATATAATTG
This sequence comes from Musca domestica, assembly GCF_030504385.1. Lineage (NCBI taxonomy): Eukaryota > Metazoa > Arthropoda > Insecta > Diptera > Muscidae > Musca > Musca domestica. The sequence goes on along the minus strand of NW_026712328.1, from coordinate 10,546,197 downwards.
AGGGGTGTTCAATAATGTTGCCTGCATTGTCTTCTGGGTATAATATTAATGTCGAAAAATTTAAGGCCTCTGCACAGGAAACGGCTAAAGAGTTAACAAATAGATATCCATGGCACTATCTTCCGCCCGCAGCTAATAAAATTTTAATACATGCACCCGACATTATAAATTTGTCATTGTATCGATTGGAGAATTATAGGAGGTGGCCGTGGAGTCTAGAAACAAAGATATAAAAAAGTTTCGACTAAATCATACCCGAAAAAATGCTCGTGTTTCAACAAACACAGATCTTATTAACCGTCTTCTTCTGAGCTCTGACCTTTTTATAACGGGTCAGCGAACGTTACCAATCAATAAAAAATCTATATTATTAAAATCTGCATTTGATATACTTGAATAACACTGAAATTTACTAACTAGTAACTTTGATTTAATTTTATATTGAATTGTTTATTTTGTTTACAAAAAAATAATCAAATTTGGAATTGATTTGTATAAAAAATACCTCTACTTTTGGAGGTACCTTTACAGGGGGTCTCTACCTGAAGGCGGGTCGTTCCAAATAATTTTCAGTATGACTATTTTTTAGCTCTTTTGAACGTAAAATGTCAAATAACTGAACAATCTAGTGTAGAAATGTGACAAAAATTGGGCAAATAATCAGTATTCGGGAGGTACGATGTAAGGCGACCATGCCAAAACATGCATCGACCATATCCATTTTGTCACATTTTTTATTTTTATCCAATCAAGGTACCATAACCAAAGAATCATATTGATATCTGCACTGAAAGTATTTTTGGCCGCTGTTCCCATACGACCTCGACCACTGTGCACAGGTGAGAAAATATTTCTTATTGGTTGAAACATGTCAATATGTGACATTTTACCTGTGTAAGAAGGTATGGGTGTGTTCCAAGAATCTACCTCTGGGTGTGTCTATTGTATTTAGCTTTTTGACAGATGTTACAGTTTGCAATAACTACATTCGCTACACTATTAATTTTAGGGGGAGAAAATAGCCTTGAAGAATTTGTTTTACATTTTCCTGGACAGCACTGTGAGCGCTATTGTCTTCTAAGACAGTCATTTCATTTTGTTGCTGGGAATGTTTCTACTAATCTGTGTTGGATGAATGACAGTATTAGCAGTTCGTAAAAACCTGCATTTGCTACATCCACACATATCACATCAATTTGCCATTTTCATCTTTTAGTAAATCGTTGATAGTTTTGGCTATTGAATCAAAGTCCTTAATGGAGTATTTTTAATAACTTGCTAATTCAAGAAATGACCTGACATTGAATAAATAGCCGACAGCTAATAGTTACGAATTGCATAAACAAATATTTTACGTTCTCCTTGAAAAAGGTTGACTTTTCACGTCAAACTCTCATGTGGACTTCTGTTTTACACGGTTACCCATGTTTTCTGAAAAGTCAACAACATAGCATGATTTGTTCCCTGAGAAAATCATCGATGGATCTTTGCAATATACTGAGTGCGTTCTACAACCCAAAGAGGACACTGCAAAACGCATATTTTGCATTTCCCACTGAGATTTTCATTTTCAGCGAGTAATAGCTGATGAAAGCCAAACTTTAACCCTGAGCAGTAAATTACTTTACCTCACCTAGGCTAGCTAATATGAAGACAATGTTGGTAATGGGGTGTTAATAAATGGGCCTATTACCATTCTTTTTATACCCTCCACCATACTATGTAGGGTATATTAACTTTGTCATTCCGTTTGTAACTCCTCGAAATACTCATGTCAGACCCAACAAAGTATATATATTCTTGATCGATTCTAAGTCGATTTAGCGATGTCCGTATGTCTGTCTATCTGTCTGTCCGTCTGTATGTTGTAATCACGCTATCTTTCGAATGAATTGAGATAGATGGCTAAAATTTTGCACACATGTTATTTTTCCAGTAGGCAGGTTAAGTTCGTAAATGGGCCATGTAGGTCCACGTCTTCGTGTAGCCCTCATATAACGGTACCCGCGATATTCGGTATTTTGATGATTTTAGCGACATTCTTTACCGGAATCGTTTAAAATTTGGTATTTGAAGTTCGTAATGGATACTAAATCCTAAGTCAAAAAATGAGCCATGTAGGTCCACGTCTTCGTATAGCACCCTAATAAGGGTACCCCCCGATTTTCAGTATTTTGATGATTTAAGCGATATTATTTAGCGAAATCGTTCCAAATTTAGTATTTGAAGTTCGTAATGGATACTACGGCCTAAGACAGAAAATTTTCTGTGCAGGTCCACATCTTCATATAGCCCCATATACCGTACCCCCCGATATTCGGTATTTTGATGATTTTAGCGACATTATTTATCGGGATTGTTTCAAATTTCGCATGTGAAGTTCGTGATGGATACTTCAGCCCATGCCAGAAAATTGTCTGTGCAGGTCCACGTCTTTGTATAGCCCCCATATAACGGTACCTCCCTATATTCGGTATTTTGGTGATTTTAGCGTCTTTATTTACCAAATTTTTTTCAAATTACGCATTTAGAGTTCTTAATGGAAACTCCAGTCTGTGACAAAAAATTGTCTATGCAGGTCCAGGTCTTCGTATAGGCCCCATATACCAGTACCTCCCTATATTCGGTATTTTGACGAGTTTAGGTACAATACTCACCGAAGTTGTTTGAAATGTCGTATTTGAAGTTCGTAATGGATGCTACAGAATATGACAAAAAATTGTCTACGCAGGTTCAGGTCTTCGCACAGCTCCGATATAACGGTACCTCCCTATATTCTATACTTTGATGATTTTAGCTACATTATTCGCGTTTATTTCAAGATCCGAATTTGAATTTGGTAATGACTCATGACAAATAATGCCTTTGTGGGTCCACGTCGTATAGGCACCAATATAACGGCAATATTCGGTATATTTAAAATTTTACCAAAATTTTTTCAGGATTTTATTTCCAAATTCGTTCCAAAAGGTGGAGGGTATTCAAAGTTCGGCCCGGCCGAACTTACTGCTTTTTAACTTGTTTTTTTTTGTTTTTGAATTGCCATTTTAAATCGTCCATTTTTATACCCTCCACCATACTATGGAGTGTATATTAACTTTGTCATTCCGTTTGTAACTTCTCGAAATACTCATGTGAGACCCAACAAAGTATATATATTCTTGATCAGCGTAAAATTCTAAGTCGATTTAGCGATGTCCGTCTGTCTGTCTGTTGTAATCACGCTATCTTCCGAATGAATTGAGATAGATGGCTAAACTTTTGCACACAAGTTTATTTTTCCAGTAGGCAAGTTAAGTTCGTAAATGGGCCATGTAGGTCCACGCTTTCATGTAGCCCCCATATAAAGGTACCTCCCGATATTCGGTATTTTGCTGATTTTAGCGACATTATTCACCGGAATTGTTTCAAATTAGGTATTTGAAGTTCGTAATGGATACCACAGCCTAAGACCGAAAATTGTCTGAGCAGGTCCACGTTTTCATATAGACCCCATATAGCGGTACCTCCCGATATTCGGTATTTTGATGATTTTACCTAAGACAGAAACTTGTCTGTGCAGGTCCACGTCTTCGTTTAGCCCCCATATAAGAGTACCTCCCAATATTCGATATTTTGATGATTTTAGCGTCATTATTCACCAGAGTTGTTTCAAATTACGTATTTGGAGTTCGTTATGAGAACTACAATCTGTGACAGAAAATTGTCTATGTAGGTCCAGGTCTTCGTATAAGCCCCATATATCAGTACTATATATGAAGCTATACGAAGACGTGGACCTGCATAGACAACCTTTGTCTTTAGCCGTTGAAAAAAATCGGTGAATAATGCAGCTAAAATCATCAATAAATAAATGTGGACCTATATGGCCCATTTTCAATACCAAAAGTCCGGCAGACATAATATACATTTGAGTAAAATTTTATCAATCTACTTCAATTCGTTCGAAACCTATGGTGATTTCCACTGATGGATAGACGGACGGACATAGCAACAGGATGTAGTATCCATTACAAACTTCAAATACCAAATTTGAAACAATTCCGGTAAATAATGTCGCTAAAACCCTTAAAATACCAAATATCGGGATGTACCGTTTTTGCGGGCCATACTAAAACGTGGACATACATGGCCAAAAGTCCTGCAGACATAACATACATTTGAGTAAAAATTTATCAATCTAGTTCAATTCGTTCGGAAGCTAGAGTGGTTTCCATAGACGAATAGACGGGCATAGCTAAATCCACATAGAAATTTATGCTGATCAAGAATATATATACTTTGTGGGGTCTAAAATGTGTATTTCGAGATGTTACAAACGGAATGACAAACTTAATATACCCTCCATACTATGGTGGAGGGTATAAAAAAAAGAAACAAACAAATACCTGTACCCATATTTAAGCCGTGGGCTTCAAATCTATTAAAATCTATTAAAAAGTATATATCAATTTTATCCCCATGTAAAGGATTAAATTAATTTTTAGTATGGTAAAAATCGTAAAGTAATTTGGAATTTAGTCTATTTTGTACACCTCATAATTGAGGGCTGAACGATTTAAGAATAGCCAAAGATAATTAATTTTTAACCCCATTAACACCTTAGATTGTGCTTTAGTCCTCATAAGTCCCCCTAACCATGTCGGTCAGTTTGTCCGCCAGAAGAAATATATATATATATATATTATTTATATATATATAGATATATAATAGATATATTATGGAAAATTATTGTTTTTTTCATGAAATAATTAATCATTATTCAATTTGCAATTAAAAAGTTATGAACTCTTCTATGTTGATACTACCGGTACCGTTATATTGAGCTATACCAAAACGTGGACCTATATGGCCCATTTTCAATACCAAAAGTCCGGCAGACATAATATACATTTGAGTAATTTTTTATCAATCTATTTCAATTCGTTCGAAACCTACAGTGATTTCCACAGACGGATAGACGGACGGACATAAATCGATATAGAATTTTTTGCTGATCAAAAAAATATATATATGTATATATATATATATATATATATATATATATATATACCATACTTTGGTGGAGGGTATAAAAAAAGAAACAAGTAAAAACATTAAGTGCGGCCGGGTCAAACTTTTAATATCAATTTTTAGACATATGCGTGGAAAAAAATCATCAAAATATTAAATATCGGGAGGTTATACAAAAACGTGAACCTATACATACAATATTTCGGCAACGGAGCTAGGACACAAAAATACCAATTTTTAGACAAATCCCATAACAAATGAGGCCAAAATAATGAAAATACCGAATATCTGGAGGTACTGTTATATGGGAGCTATACCAAAACGTGGACCTATACATATAATGTTTCGCCACCGAAGCTAGAACCCATTATGACCAACAAATACCAAGTTTTAGACAAATCCGTGAAAAAATGTGGCAAAAATCGTCAAAATACCGAATATCGGAAGGTACTGTTATGTTGGGACTATACCAAAACGTGGACGGATATATCTCATTTTCAATATCAACCATCCTAGACACTATACAAATTATTCTGCTAAATTTTGACGCTCTACGTCAAACAATGTGGCCTGTATCGTGATTTCAACAGACAGACGGACATCGTTGAATCGATTTAGAATTTTATGCTGATTATGAATATATATACTTTATGGGGTCTACGACGAATATTTAGGGATGTTACAAACGGAATGACAAAGTTAGTATACCCTGCTTTCCAAGATGGAGGGTCCTTTGTAGTTCCTAATTTTTGCTTTTTAGATCAAGTACAGCGCCGACTTTCTTAAATAAATCAAGACCAATAACTGTTGATAAGTTCGGCAATAAGAAAATTGTCGTATTCATTCCAAAAAATGTACATTATGCACTTTGGATTTATTAATATTATAATCGTGAATTGATTTCTCTTCAAACAGTTTATTCACAACGACTGTTATCGTTAATTCTTTTAATGGTTTGATGTAGTTTTTCGAGGCTACCGTGACTAACAAAATTTTAATCTTGCTTCCTTGGATTTGCCTTTCTATGAAGGGTGGCAGATAGTTTTTCCTAAAAAATTAAATTTATCAAATAGCTGGAGATCATCAGCAATACCTTCTATCTCTTCCTCTACTACTGCTTGATATCGTTTAGTCTTTTATTCGTTTGTCCCTTACTGTTGTAAACATTTGGTCTATTGATTAATTTTAATTTTGCTCCGAAGTATTCCTAACTGCCATCATATATTTCATAAACTTTATAAGTGATATGTGAATTCGAAAAAAATTTTGGAGTGGATCCCAATTGCCACAGAAAACTTCGGAGAAGATAAGCGAGACATAGTGAAGGAAATAATTATTATACAACTGCCGAAACAAACTCCGGGTCCACAGCATAGTAATAACAACAAACACCAGGAATCTTCATTGAAACAACCGCGTATAAAATACATCATCAACGAGCTAACCTCGGATGCCCAAAAAAAAAAAAAACACTTTGGATGATCGTAGCCAACAACTACAAAATCACAAGTCGCCAACGATTAACAAGTTAAAAAGCAATAAGTTCCGCCGGGCCAAGTTTTGAATACCCTCCACCACTTGGAACGAATTTGAAAATAAAATCCTTAAAAAATTCCGTTAACATTTTAAAAATACCGAATATAGCCGTTATATTGGTGTCTATATGACGTGGACCCACACAAGCATCGTTTGTCATAAGTCATTATCAAATTCAAATTCGGAACTTGAAATAAACGGTGAATAATACAGCTAAAATCATCAAAATATCGTATATAGGGAGGTACCGTTATATCGGAGCTGTGCGAAGACCTGGACCAGCATAGACAATTTTCTGTCATAGGCTGTAGAATCCATTTCAAACTTCAAATAGGATATTTCAAACAATTTCGGTGAGTATTGTACCTAAACTCATCAAAATACCGAATAGAGGGAGGTACTGGTATATGTGGCCTATACGAAGACCTGGACTTGTATAGACAATTTTCTGTCACAGACTGTAGTTTCCATTACGAACTTCAAAAGCGTAATTTAAAAAAATTCCGGTGAATAGTAAAGCTAAAATCATCAAAGTTCCGAATATCGGAGGTACCTTTACATGGGGGCAATACGAAGACGTTAACCGGCACAGATAATTTTCTTTTATAGGCTGTAGTATCCATTTCGAACTTCAAATACCAAATTTTAAACAATTCCGGTTAATAATGTCGGTAAAATCATCAAACTACCGAATAGAGGGAGGTACCGTCATATGGGGGCTATATGAAAACGTGGACCTATATGGCCTATTTACGAACTTAACCTGCCTACTGCAAAAATAAACATATGTGCAAAATTGTAGCCTTCTATCTCAATTCGTTCGAAAGATAGCGTGATTACAACAGACAAATAGACGGACTGACAGACAGACGGACATCGCTAAATCGACGTAGAATGTTATGCTGATCAAAAATACATATACTTTGTTGGGTCTGACATGAGTATTTCGAGGAGTTACAAACGGCATGACACATGACATACTGTTGAGTAAAATCTTATCAACCTACTTCATAGAGAATAGAGTTGAAAACGAAGGGGATGTTGGATTCTATTCTCATTTACATTGGTCCATTGAAAAATAACGAATCAACGACCTAAAATAAAGTTCAATTGTTTTGAGTTGAGGAAAATATATATCATTTTAACATAGATCATCCTAGAAGTAATATAAACTTCTGATGTGGTTGACTAAACTAAATAACACGTAATGAACTCGATATTCCAAACTACAGCAATCAGTCAGCAATATATATATAAACGTTTCTTCTGAGTACGTTATTCCAAAGAGGGGAATTATCTTTATAGATCCACTATAGCGTATACCCACCATATAACGGAACCCCGATATTCAGTATTTTGATGATTTCAAATTGATGATGCCAAATTGTCTTAAAATATTTTTATTTTCTTATTTTTAGGCAAGAAATCACAGGACAAAGCTTCCAAAGTTCGTTTTTTTTTTCTAATGAAATATTAAAGTCAGCTATATATATATATATATATATATATATATATATATATATATATATATATATATATATATATATATTATGTTAAGGATCTATAAAGACAATTCTCCTCTTTGGAATAACGTACTCACAAGAAACGTTTTTTTGAGAATTTTCAGATAATTCCATTGAAAATGTGGCTAAAATCATCCAAATACCGAATATAGGGATGGGTCTTTAAATGGTGAAATACGATTTCGTGGACCTATATAGATTATTCTCTTTCAGGGGATAAAGTACTCACAAAGAACTCCTTCTGAACATTATCAGACAATTTCATTAAAAATACCGAACATCTGAAGGTGCCGTTATATGGGGGCTCTATGATATCGTGGACCTGTATAGACAATTCTCTTCCAGGGGATAAAGTACTGACAAGGAATATCGGAAGGTGCCGTTATATTGGAGATATACGATATTGTGGACCTACATAACAAAACCAAATCTCTTCTAGGGGGTGAAGTACTCAAAAGGAACTCCTTGTGTGGATTTTCAGATAATTCCATTGAAAAATGTGGCTAAAATCATCTAAATGCCGAATATCAGGGGGTACCATTATATGGGGGATATACGATACGTGGATCTATATAGATAATCCTCTTCCAAGAAATAAAGTACCCAGCAGGAACACCTTGTGTGGAATTTCAGACAATTCTATTGGAAAATGTAGCTAAAATCATCAAAATACCTTATATCGGGGGGTACCGTTATATGGGGGCTATACGATATCGTGGACCGTCTTCGAACTTGACCTGCCTGCAGACAAAAGACAGATCTATGCAAAAGTTTAGCTTCCTAACTTAATTCGTTTTGACTGTAGCGCGATGGCAACAGATGGACGGATCGTCTAAGAATTTTACGCTGATCAAGAATATATATATATAATTATTATTTCGATGAATTACAAACGGAATGACGAAGGTATAAAAATTCTTCATGGTCGCTTCTTAAAAATGTCGTAGGGTCGATGATACATGTTTCCTGTCAAAGTAATTGTCAAAGTGTCAAATACCATATTAAAAAGAAATAAATAGGCTCTGCCAGCAATCTTCTGTCACATAAGACAGAGTTCATTACAAACTCTACATATACATAACTAAATTTATGCGATTCTCCTGAAAAATATGGCTAGCTACAATCATCAGAATACCGAATAAAGGGAAGTACTGAAACATGGGGGCTATAACAAAAGATGAACCCATACATGCAATGATCTTCCACAGGAGGTAGAACCCATTATGAACCCTAAGTTCGGGGTGAGGTACAGTTATATGGGGCTATAAGAAGGCGTTGACCATTATAGACAATGTTCTGTGTATATATATATATATATATATATATATATATATATATATATATTGCTGACTTTAATATTTCATTAGAAAAAAAACGAACTTTGGAAGCTTTGTCCTGTGATTTCTTGCCTAAAAATAAGAAAATAAAAAAATTTAATTGACAGCATAGTTCGCAGATATTAAAATTATTAAATAAACTTTAAGTTCGACCGAGCCAAAATTTTAACACAACCCAAAATGAGGTAAAGACAACTTTGTAACTTAAGAAATTGTGATTCAATAGTCGAACGAGATCCATATTAAATCGCAAAGTGCCAGTGAAATCTGTCATAAACTGAGCGGAATAGTTATATAGGTATAAACATAATGAGAAGTTACGAAGACAATTTTCTACTACAGAGGTTGTTAGTTATACCATGTAGGGTCTAACGCAAATACTTCGAGAAGAAAATCGAAATAACAATGTTAATATGAACTCTATGCTATGATAGTGGGTATAAAAATGTGTATTATGTCTAAAAATGGTATTTATAGATCTGTTTAAAAGAAAATATGTATAGATCGTAATAAGTTTGTTTTAATTCATTGTTTTTATAATTTTTTGTTTTGATTTCTGATTCTGATTTCACTGGCTAAAATGCAATTCGTTCAAATATTTAATACCGATACTCTTTTTAGAGGTTAGCTCAATCTCATGGTAAAGGTTATAGCGTCTTCTCAGAACAAATAGAAATAATAAGTCTTACTTATACACAGAAAAAAAAAGCCACACCGAAAATTTTGATTAAAAGCTTCATCACCATTCGACAAAAAGATGTCGATAAAATATTTCAAACGTAGTGGGAAATCTTTATCGAACACCAACAATTTGCAAAAAAGGTCAGCAACAAACAAGTTTGACCAAAAAGTTTATTAAATTTGTTAGACCATTTTTATACCCTCCACCATACTATGGAGGGTATATTAATTTTGTCATTCCGTTTGTAACTCCTCGAAATATTCATGTCAGACCCAACAAAGTATATATATTCTTGATCAGCGTAAAATTCTAAGACGATTTAGCGATGTCCGTCTGTCTGTCTGTGTGTCTGTCTGTCTGTCTGTCCGTCTGTCTGTCTGTCTGTTGTAATCACGCTATCTTTCGAACAAATTGAGATAGAAGGCTAAAATTTTGCACACATGTATTTTTTCCCAGTAGGCAGGTTAAGTTCGTAAATGGGCCATGTAGGTCCAAGTTATCATATAGCCCCCATATAACGGTACCTCCCGATATTCGGTATTTTGATTATTTTAGCGACATTATTCACCGGAATTATTTCAAATTTGGCATTTGAAGTTTGTAATGGATGCTACAGCCTAAGACAGAAAATTATGTGTGCAGGTCCACGTCTTCCTGTAGCCCCCATATAACGGTACCCCCCGATATTCGGTTTTTTGATGATTTTAGCGACATTGTTTACCGGAATCGTTTCAAATTTGGTATTTGAAGTTCGTAATAGATACTACATCCAAAATCAAAAAACGAGCCATGTAGGTCCACGTCTTCTTATAGCCCCCATATAACGGTACCCCCTGATATTCGGTATTTTGATGATTTTAGCGACATTGTTTACCGGAATCGTTTCAAATTTGGTATTTGAAGTTCGTAATGGATACTTCATCCAAAGTCAAAGAATGAGCCATGTAGGTCCACGTCTTCATATAGCCCCCATATAACGGTACCCCCCGATATTCGGTATTTTAATGATTTTAGCGACGTTATTTACAGGGATTGTTTCAAATTTCGTATGTGAAGTTCGTAATGGATACTTCAGCCCATGCCAGAAAATTGTCTGCGCAGGTCCACGTCTTCGTATAGCCCCCATATAACGGTACCCCCCATATTCGGTATTTTGACGATTTTAGCTACATTATAAACAGATTTTTCTTCAAGTTTCGCAATTAAATATTGTAATAATTTATGACAAAAGTTGCCTATGCAGGCCCACGTCGTCGTATAAGCATTCGGTATTTTTAAGATTTTAACAGAATTTTTAACGGGTTTTATTTTTTGGAAATTGCCAAATTTGTACCAAATGGTGGAGGGTATTAAAAGTTCGGCCCGGCCGAACTTACAGCTTTTTTACTTGTTAATATTATTTTTTGTAATATGCCATATTATTGTTTATTACTTTATTACAAAATACTTTGTTAAATTGTTTGTAAAAATTGATAGCAAACTTAGTTTTTTTTTTTTTGCGTATAGAGACACACATTTAGTTTAAATCCGTTAAAATACTGAGAATTGGCAGGTATTTTTTGTGGGAGAGCTGTAATATTATGTGCCAACATCGACACTTGCTGTTAAAGAACTTCTTTGTTGTATTTATTACAAGCAATTTTATTAGAACATATTGCAAAAATCTAATATCTAATAAATCTAGTAAATTTGAACAAAAATCGATATGTATGTGTGTACATACATCTCACCAATAACATATGTATGTATGTACGTAAATATACAAGTGTGAAAAAATTAAATACATGACCATCAACAGCGGAAAAAAATTGGATACAATCATAATCGAATGTCAAAGACCAACCAATATATACAAGAAATAAATATTCGCTTCTGCCTGCAAATCACCAAAAGAAACAAATTCTTACGTTCGCAAAAAAACCACGCATACATGCTCTCTGAAATAACTCCTCGTCCCGCCGATACATCAGCACCAGAAACAAATTCTAACGTTCGCAAAGAAAAAAATGCCAACGCATAAATGTTCTCTGAAATAACTCCTCTCATGAATAATTCCTCGCCCCCGCCGTTACGTTACCACCATTCAGAAATGCTAATGCTCGCCAGAAAAAGAATTCATCCCTACAGCAATTAACAACACAAGTTTATTCCCGTTTCTATGCAAAGAAAAAGAAACTCATCCCAACAACAATTAGCAACACACCTATTTTCCCGCTTCCCCTCTCAACAAAACAACCTTGAGAAATATGCAATGCATGAAATGATCTTTTTCTGATGAGCATTAGAATTTCTGAATGGTGGTAACGTACCGGCGGGGGCGAGGAATTATTCATGAGAGGAGTTATTCCAGAGAACAGTTATGCGTTGGGATTTTTATACCCTCCACCATACTATGGAGGGTATATTAATTTTGTCATTCCGTTTGTAACTCCTCGAAATACTCACGTCAGACCCAACAAAGTATATATATTCTTGATCAGCGTAAAATTCTAAGACGATTTAGCCATGTCCGTCTGTCTGTCTGTGTGTCTGTCTGTCTGTCTGTCTGTCCGTCTGTCTGTCTGTTGTAATCACGCTATCTTTCGAACAAATTGAGATAGAAGGCTAAAATTTTGCACACATGTATATTTTGCCAGTAGGCAGGTTAAGTTCGTAAATGGGTCATGTAGGTCCAAGTTTTCGTATAACCCCCATATAACGGTACCTCTCGATATTCGGTATTTTGATGATTTTAGCGACATTATTCACCGGAATTGTTTCAAATTTGGCATTTGAAGTTCGTAATAGATACTGCAGCAGAAAACAGAAAATGGGCCATGTAGGTCTACGTCTTCGTATAGCCCCCATATAACGGTACCCCCCGATATTCGGTATTTTGATGATTTTAGCGACATTATTTAACGGAACCGTTCCAAATTTGGTATTTGAAGTTCGTAATAGATACTGCAGCAGAAAACAGAAAATGGGCCATGTAGGTCCACGTCTTCGTATAGCCCCCATATACCGTACCCCCCGATATTCGGTATTTTGATGATTTTAGCAACATTATTTAACGGAACCGTTCCAAATTTGGTATTTGAAGTTCGTAATAGATACTGCAGCAGAAAACAGAAAATGGACCATGTAGGTCCACGTCTTCGTATAGGCCTCATATACCGTAACCCCCGATATTCGGTATTTTGATGATTTTAGCGACATTATTTACCGGGATTGTTTTAAATTTCGCATTTGAAGTTCGTAATGGATACTTCAGCCCATGCCAGAAAATTGTCTGTGCAGGTCCACGTCTTCGTATAGCCCCCATATAACGGTACCCCCTATATTCGGTATTTTGATGATTTTAGCTACATTATAAACAAATTTTTCTTCAAGTTTCGCATTTAAATGTTGTAATAACTTATGACAAAAGTTGCCTATGCAGGTATACGTCGTCGTATAGACATTCGGTATTTTTAAGATTTTAACAGAATTTTTAAAGGATTTTTTTTATTTTATTTATTTATTTATTTTATTTTTTTTTGGAAATTGCCAAATTTGTACCAAATGGTGGAGGGTATTAAAAGTTCGGCCCGGCCGAACTTACAGCTTTTTTACTTGTTTTCTTTGCGAACGTTAGAATTTGTTTCTGGTGCTGATGTATCGGCGGGCCGAGGAGTTATTTCAGAGAGCATGCATGCGTTATTTTTTTTTCTTTGCGAACGTTAGAATTAGTTTCTGGTGCTGATATATCGGCGGGACGAGGAGTTATTTAAGAGAGGAAGCAAGGAGTTATTGCGTTGGAAGATGTTGTTGTTTTTAATTCGTATGTATTTCTTGTTGTTTGTTGAAATCTTACGGTGTTTGATTTGATGATGTTGTATTTTGGTAAATGCATTCAGTGTGCTTTAGACTTTCGTCGCGTTAAGTGTGCTAAAAAAGTGAATAGTGATTTTTAAAAAGTGAAAAAAAGTTCCTGTGAATGCGTAAAAATGGAAAATAATGTAAGTACAGTAAAATGCCCTTTCTGTGAGGAAATATTTCCAATATCGGACAGTCTTTTTACTCACATTAAAACCCATTACTGTCCGGCTGGAACAACTTTTATGTGTCATTTTAATGAGTGTTTTTTAACCTTTGGTTCAAAGGGGAGTTATAAAAGGCATGTTCTTAGACATGGACGCAGTAGTAAGAAGACAGAGTATTATAATACGGGAAACATTGTTGAAGCCGAGTCCAACATCGAAGAGGTAAATGTGAAGGGAATTGAAATAGAAAGTATGAATGAGTGTATTAGCGGAAGCGAAAGGAGTTACAAGGAAAACTTGGGTGAAATCCGCCGTTCAATTAGTTTATTTCTGATTCGGTTGCATTCCTTTAATAATATTTCTCGCTCAAACATAATTTCTATTCAAAAGTTAATTGATGAATTCTTATTAGATCCACTTATCAAGTTTATTGAACTTAGTCTTCAAAATGCCGGTGTAAGTAAAGATATAGTACCTGCAATGTTTGATGATGTTAAAGACATTTTTAAGGGAGTTAATTCAGAGCATAAACTCACTAAAGTGTCAAAAGATATGGGTTTGCTTGCAGAGACAACATTTTTCAATATCGAAAATGATCCGAAATCAAAAGCCATGATAATGCCAATAGATTTTCAATTTAGAAAATTTTTTGAAAAAGATAACTTTCTTGAAGATGTTTTAACATACATTAAACATACTGAAAATAAACAAAAAATTGAAAATTTTGTGCAGGGTGAGTTATGGAAGCAAAAAAAAATATGTACCCCAAAGAGACTCTAGTTCCATATTTTTTGTACCTGGACGATTTCGGTATTAACAATTCTCTAGGTTCGAAATCGACTAAAAATTCTGTTTGTAACTTCTATTACAGTTTCCCTTGCATTCCAAGTAAATCCTCAAACATTAATGAAGTATTTTTGGCTGCATCAGTGCTTACAGCCGATATTAAAAAATACGGCGGTAGCTGTTATACTTTAATTGTACAAAAAATTTCATCACTAGAAACTGAGGGCATAGAAATAAATACAAAAAATGGGACAGTAAAAGTCCATTTCATACTAGGCTTAGTTTTAGGAGATAATTTAGGTTTAAACATTTCATTAGGTTTTCAAAAATCATTTTCGGCAAAAAAATTTTGCCGATTTTGTTTAATGAATAAAACAGAATCACAGAAGGCAGTCGAAGAAAATCCTGCTGTAATGAGAAATAGGAGAAATTATGCTTTGTCATTTGAGAGAAATGAAATCTCAGAGTCGGGTATATCAGCATACTGCAATTTAAATGATATTCCAACATTTCACGCCACAGAAAATTATTATGTAGACATCATGCATGACATTTTCGAGGGGATAGCCCACCTGATTTTATGCAAATCATTGATTTATTTCATAAAAACAATGCAATATGTGAGCATTGACCAAATTAATTTAAGGCTGGAATCATTCTCTTACTGTACAAATGATAAGGGCAATGAAAAGATAAAAATATCACTGAAGGAAATAGAAAGTGGTAAGTTGAAATTATCAGCAAGACAGATGATGTCATTTTGTTACTATTTCCCTATGTTAATTGGGGAGCATATACCCCAAAACGATGTTGTTTATACATATGTTCTAAATTTCTTGAGATTGGTAGATGAACTTTTATGCTTTCATATATACGAAAACCTTATATCAAATATAAAAACAGATATAGAAGTAGTTAATAAAGAATTTGTGACGTTATTTAAGTGCCCACTGACTCCTAAATTTCATATATTTACTCACTATCCTACCATTTTAAAAAAATCTGGACCTTTGCGAAACATCTGGAATTTTAAATATGAAGGAAAGCACAGAGAATTCAAAATTTACTCACATATTATTACATCTCGCAAAAATATTCCAAAATCGTTTTCTTTTAAGCATCAAATTAGTGAAAATAGTGTTTTCAGAAAAAGGATTTTTGACAAAAATATTGAAAAAAACATATTACATAAATTAAAATACGACACATTTAATTTGTTTGCTGAAGCAGTAATATTGGGCTATAAGTACGACAATTCGTCATTTGTGTGTACAATAAAAGGAGAAATATTCGCAATAGTTTGTATAATTGAAACCAGCAATGACGTTTTTGTGTACTGCAAAAAAACTCACACTGTCTACGACCCCCATTTTGGGGCGTTCCGATTTCTAGAATATATTGACAATTTCTTAATTTTACACATAAATGACATAACGGGTCCCCCAACAAATATATCAACAACAGCTACTAACAGGGAATATATTAAACCTAAAGAATTTTATTATATTATTCCATAGAAGTTGAAAACTTCTACAGCCGATGACAACATTGAAAATTTATTAAAAATATGGAAGCTGGAACACTTACAGAACCACTTTGTCGGTAGGTAACTCTAATTCTTAGTTATATTTCATGAACTAATTCTATTTATGTACTATTTCTTTGCATTTCAGAACACCGTATTACTCATGAAGTGTTAAGCATATTGACACCACGGCATATAGAAATATTATTTCAGGGATTGGCAGTAGGAGATATGGCGATATTTCAAAAGAATTTAAAACAGTGTCAACTAGAATCCAACAATGCAGAAAAAACCCCTAAAACAAATACCACTTTGGAATTCAGTGATTGTGGTTTAGTCAAAAAACCAGTTCCACCAGTAAAGGATATGCTGATGGATTCACAGAATGGGAGATTGCTTTTAAAGCATTATGCAAAGCATAATCTTTTCAACGAGCAACAGCGCAACTTACTTATAAACACACTCGCTAAGTATATTGAGTCTAAGGGATATCCTTGCTCACTTGCGGATAGTGATGAAATAGAAAATCAAATTTGTGTGCTATTTCCAACGGAGTCGAAGGTAAGTGCTGGATTTTTATGCCAAAATTATAGTCTTTTAAAATAATCTTTAAATTTAATTCCATTTAGGATTATTACACTTCGGGAAAAAGGGGTAGATTGTATAATAAAATATACAATTTAAAACGATACACCAAAAGTCTATCGAAGGAGAATGAACCTATTTGTGGATCTGTAAATAAAACGACCGAAAGCAAAAAATTTGGTAAATACAACTTCATTCATATACGAATATATAAATATTTATATATATATTATTTATTTTTCAATATTTATCATTATTATTTAGTTCCAGAAGCTGAGTCAGATTTCGCTCTCCGTGGTATTCGAAACGAAAATACTACTGCTGACGAATTCGATATTTACTGGAGAAAATGTTCTCAGCTTAGATTTTCCCAAATTGAACATTCAGAGAGCACAAATGACATTTTGAAAATTTGGCCGGAGTACAAAAAGCCTTCTGGAATTAGTATGGTAAGTAAATTGTTTATTTCGATAAAAATTAATTTATGAATATTTTTTTCTCCCAAAGATCGATATAGATTTTTCACTTAAATACCCTAAATCCTGTAATCTTATTTTAAAGTGGCCACTTTACGAGAGGAAAATCTGGCATTTAATATCATCTAAAATTTCATCCAAATTGGTAATAAATATCGATAAATACTTTAAATTTAATTCAAAATTTCATTTCATTTCAGAATCAAAAATTTTTTTAATATTTTGGAATTTGCACCATATTTTTCCACCACAACAAAAGCAAATAACAGACAAAACTGGCGCAAAAATTAAAAGGAAGTACTCCATACCTAACTCACAAAATTCTTTTGCTCTTATTGCCGAAAACAACAAAGAAATGGATTTAAAAGTGGAACTGTTAAAACTGCGCAATACCAATATCCAGCCTCTACTGCTTGTTACGGGAGAACCGCAAAATGTCAAACAAATATACATTTATTTCGATGGAATACGTTTTCCAATTTTAAAAGTTTTAACGGCTGTAGATTTGTTGTTTAAAATATTTTTTGTATTTAATTTAGAATTTCCCGACGAATCTAATATTTTTTACAACTTTATTCAAACCTTTTTCTATGAAATTAAATTTGACAAGAAATGTCCAAAAATCGCTATGATACAAAATGAAATTTTAAATTTAACGTAAAAACTAAAATGTAAATCACACCATTTGTAAGACTTGATTCGTTTTATAACCACTTTTTAATTAATTATATATTTCAATGCAACAATTGAAAGATTTAATTTTTATTGTATGTAATCATTCCATTCCCTTTGTATATAAATATATATTCTTATTCTATGAATTATATAAAAATAAACCCAAAATTGTATGTTCATTAAATACATTACTTCGTTGTTTTTTCTTGTTGTTGTCATACGAGACACATACATAACATATATACATAAATGTGTGTATGTATATATTTTTTGTGTTTGTATTTTACAAAAAAAAAAAAACAACAAAGGGTTTGCCTACATGAACATTTCTTGATCGAATTTTGCTTTCACATTTAACAAACCTGATTGTATATTAGCTAAATTTTTTATCAAATTAAAAAATAAAAATCGACAAACATTTTTGTATATGTGAAAATACTTTTTTAAATTAATAAATGAAAAATTGAAAAAAATAAAATTCAACAACATTTTTAGTTAATATGAGAATTTCTTTATCGAAATATTTTCGAATGACTATTACAATTTTTTTTATCGGCGATTGTAAATATAAACATTATTTTTATCGGCCAAAAATCAATAAAAATTTAATTGGATTTTGGAATTTTTTTATCAAATGGTTACAATTTTTTTTCTGTGTATAAAAAGAACATCTGAATGATTTAACGTGTTCATCGCTTACTCTTAGGTGTTGCATAGATACAATTATGGCTTACCTTTTCTCCGCTGTCTGAAGGCAAATAAAAGGTCAACACAGTTAAGAAGGATATTCCCATACAAGGAATAATAATGTTCACTGTGTAAAACAACGTTTTTCTTCGCATAGTAATATTAAACGTGATATCCAGATATGGTTCATCGCAGCATGTGTAAAACTTTTCGTTCCTGCAAAAGAGACAACTTACATAAAAATTTCGCCTAATAATTTGAAACTTTACTTACCAAATCAAACACATAACATAATGTTTTGTAAACTTGGTAAATAAAGTTTCCAGTTTAAATTTTTATTATCATATTTATTTAATTTCTTAATTTTGTTTGTTGTATGTTAACAGTTATATTTATTAGAAAATATAATATGTGACAAAAACGCGTTATGTTCAGTCGGGTCCACCTTTTAATACCTTCCACCATGAGGTGAGGAAATATTTTGAATCCATTTTCCAGTTAAATCGGTTGGTAGAAAAACAAAATACCGTAAAACCGATGGTATTGATTTTCTGCTACAGTTGTTATTATATATTGTGACTTATGTGTTATATTATGACAGTATTCAGCCACAGAAGACAGATCATATTAAAAACTTTATTTAAATTTGCATTTTTTTAAAATATTTTGTTAAACATGTGGCGAAAATCATCAGAATAGCGAATATGACTGTATCTATGTTAATAATAATATACAACAAGTGGTTTTCCAGCCAAATATTAAGAAGTCATACTACCACGCAAGAATTTCATCACGAATAACTTTTTTTCTGGAACATTCTCACCAAAATACTTTTTTACGCATGTAAATAATAATTTTAACAGCTGTCGGGCGAGTGGCGTAGAAATTACAGCTTTCTGAAGTTGGTTGGAGTTTTTTTATCTCACCCTGTAATTCCTCCCTATATTCGGCACTTAAAAGATTTAAACAACTTTTTCATACAGAATTGTTTAAAAATCGGTATATAGAGTTTGTAATGGATTTCACCTCCTGTGACAGAACATTGTCTATATAGGTCAACGCCTTCTTATTGCCCCATATAACTGTACCTCACCCCGAAATTCGGTAATTAGGGTTCATAATGGGTTCTACCTCCTGTGGAAGATCATTGCATGTATAGGTTCATCTTTTGTTATAGCCCCCATGTTTCAGTATTTCCCTCTATTCGGTATTCTGATGATTGTAGCTAGCCATATTTTTTCAGGAGAATCGCATAAAATTAGTTATGTATATGTAGAGTTTGTAATGAACTCTGTCTTATGTGACAGAAGATTGCTGGCAGAGCCTATTTATTTCTTTAAAATGAACATTTGTTGTTGAGGCAGATCTTTTTTAATATGGTATATATATATATATATATATATATATATATATATATATATATATATATATATATATATATATATATATATATATATATATATATATATATATATTCTTGATCAGCGTAAAATTCTTAGACGATCCGTCCATCTGTTGCCACCGCGCTACAGTCAAAACGAATTAAGTTAGGAAGCTAAAATTTTGCATAGATCTGTCTTTTGTCTGCAGGCAGGTCAAGTTCGAAGACGGTCCACGATATCGTATAGCCCCCATATAACGGTACCCCCCGATATAAGGTATTTTGATGATTTTAGCTACATTTTCTAATAGAATTGTCTGAAATTCCACACAAGGAGTTCCTGCTGGGTACTTTATCCCTTGGAAGAGGATTATCTATATAGATCCACGTATCGTATATCCCCCATATAACGGTACCCCCCGATATTCGGCATTTAGATGATTTTAAACACATTTTTCAATGGAATTATCTGAAAATCGACACAAGGAGTTCTTTTTGAGTACTTCGCCCCCTAGAAGAGATTTGGTTTTGTTATTTTGGTCCACAATATCGTATAACCCCAATATAACGGCACCTTCCAATATAACGGCACCTTCCGATATTCCTTGTCAGTACTTTATCCCCTGGAAGAGAATTGTCTATACAGGTCCACGATTTCGTAGAGCCCCCATATAACGGCACCTTCAGATGTTCGGTATTTTGATGATTTTAACCAAATTTTTAATGAAATTGTCTGATAATGTTCAGAAGGAGTTCTTTGTGAGTACTTTATTCCCTGAAAGAGAATAATCTATATAGGTCCACGAAATCGTATTTCACCATTTAAAGACCCATCCCTATATTCGGTATTTGGATGATTTTAGCCACATTTTCAATGGAATTATCTGAAAATTCTCAAAAAACGTTTCTTGTGAGTACGTTATTCCAAAGAGGAGAATTGTCTTTATAGATCCACTATAGCGTATACCTAATGTGACCATTTATATTTTTCGTCAGAGCGGGACGCCTGCGGAATTTTGTAAAAAAAATTATGCATTTAAAAACAAATTTTATTCAAAAACGGAGAGAATACGTATAAATCTAATTTATGAAATTAATCTTATGTCTAAGTATTTGTTTTATATTTGTCAGCAGAGCAAATTAGTTTTAAAATATCGGGTCTAGTTTTCAAGTAGGAATGGAGCTGATTACATTGTTTGTTGATGTTAGTCTTAGTAATTAAAATAGCTTTTAAAACTGTCACACTTAACTGCGTTTTTTCACTTGTCCATATTTTATTCATTAGGGAAAAAACTCTTTCGACAGGTGCGTTACTTCCAGGCATACATAAAACATACTCAATAATTGTGCGAAAGTTTGTGCAGTTGAGATTATTGGCACGGAAGTGTTTAAACAGCTCCACCCAACGGTCTTCAGTAGCAACACTCTCATCGTTCCAGCTTTTGATTTTTTCAACTGTGACGTAACTGGAAATAAGCGAAAACTCATCGAACACCTCCGTATCTTGGCTACTGCTAAGAAATCTTTGTGTGATCAGCAAATCCGTCACATTCTGTACGTCTTCCCAAGTAGGGACTTTTCTCAAATTTGACCATTCAAATACTGCTAGTTGTGCATTGAACTGGCACCGCTGTTCCAAGTATTCTTTACTTGTCTTATAAAAATCCGCTGCCGCAGTTTTCACATTCTGCTCATCAACAGCAACGTCAGTTTTTTGTAATTTTACCAGTAGATTGCGGACGGAATGAGGAAGGAAAATCGAATTCTCTTTAAGTTCTAAGTTATCTCGGAGACGATTAATTTCATTCGCAGACTCTCAACACGGCTGGGATTTTCGAAAAACGTTTTTAAAATAGTAGGGCAATTATCTATGCTCAGAAAATAGGTTTTCAAAGGCTGAGACATTTTTAAAATTCTCTCAAGCGCCGGCATTAAAGCAAGCCACCTTGTTTTACTGTAGCCCAACCGTTTCTGATACTCTGTGTCGGTGGAATCACAGAACTCTTTCGGGAACTTCTACCCGAATGCTGTAGATGTAGAAGAATGAATAAATTTTCACAATGATGCATTCGAAGTCAACAGGGAGACAATCTGCGGCTGTTTTGATAGCATTATGAATTATATGGGCTCCACACCCAATCCCAATGAGCTGCCTTCCGACGGATAGGTTCAATTTCGCGTAAACATTATTTATCCCTTTTCTATTCTTTCCTCCGAAATTGCAGTTTGTATTGTCTGCACAAAATGCCACAATTTTCTTATTCAAATCATTGCAAGATAATACTTCTTTCAAATAATCCACAATTATATCAGATGATTCGCCTGGCTGCTTTTGAAACTCTAAAATCCTGACTCTCACGCCTTCGTATGGTACAAAATAGCGAACTAAAACAGGGAATAATTTTATTGAGCCATGATTGGAAGCATCGGTTAATAAAGATATGCAGTGGGCTTCGTGAAGGTGTTCTTTTAATTCGTCCATCGCCATAGGTGCCAGCACATTTACAACTATAGCTTGTGATTTTGTACGGGCACATCTAAATTTTTGCTCAAAACATGTTTGTATTAGATTTGAGGCACAGTCATTCGAACGAAAACTGTGGTTTTCTTGCACTGTGTGGTACGCCCACGCACCCTGCGCTGCAGCTATATCCAAGTCTTTGGAAGTCGCCAAATTTGTTCTTTTAAAAAAAGAAAGCATTGACGAGCTTGAAGCGGCAGCTTGATCAGAAAGCTTGTGTTTTTCCGATTTTAAATGCTTCTCAATATCACTGGCACCACCATGTCCAACACTAAAATCAGTACGACATTTTTCACACGTAACGTCTGATTCACCACTTCTTTGTTTTATAAATGGATACTTATTTTGCAAAGAAATGTTAAAAGTACACTTGCGTTTAGGCATTATTGTAATGTTACAATCACTAACATTGAAAATAAATTGTTTGACTTTGCTCGCCTTCTCCGACTCCGCGATGAAAAGATACCAGAACAATTTAGAGCGTCTATGCTTAGGGTACTGACAGAGTGACAGAAACTTTTTCTGTTTTTATAAGCATTTTTAATTTGGTGATTTCCCTTGTTATGCTGGAGTTAATGTCAACGCCGTCGACGACGCCGGCGTTAAGATTAACTGCTCTCATAAAATTTCATACGATTCAATTTTTTTGACATTTGACGCCGTCGACATTAACTCCAGCATTAGCATTACAAAATCTTTCGAGTTAATTTTAATGTTAATGTTGCTTGAAAAAAACTATGCAAATAAATTATATGTTCACGGGGAAAAAATAACTCATGTATTTTTCATCAATATCCAGTATTTTCGAAAGCGGGACATTTTTGCTCTCGCTGGGGACAGCGGGACTGTCCCGCCCAAAGCGGGACGTATGGTCACGTTACGTATACCCCCCATATAACGGAACCCCGATATTCAGTATTTTGTTGATTTCAGCCAAATTGTCTTAAAATACAAACAAGGTGTTCCTTCTGAGTACTTTACCCCCTAGAAGAGGATTATCTCAATATTTTTACGTTTTAGTATAGTGAAGCCACAACTTTCCTCAATTTGCTCTTCTCCACTCAT
This sequence comes from Musca domestica, assembly GCF_030504385.1. Lineage (NCBI taxonomy): Eukaryota > Metazoa > Arthropoda > Insecta > Diptera > Muscidae > Musca > Musca domestica. Next base: position 10,522,401 of record NW_026712328.1, on the reverse strand, counting down.
TTATTCAAATTAAAAAAAAAACCAGTAAAGAAAGCCTTCAAGTCGGGCGGGGCCGACTTTATGATACCCTACACCACTTTGCTAATTAAGTAGAGCTCCACATAACAATTAAAAATTTTTATGGGAGAATTCAATCATACACGCTATGATTATAATTATAATTTAAAGTTCAAAGGACTAAATATGCCGAAGCATTTGTATCTTTTAAATTCGGAATTTTATTGCCCATTTGATGCACAATTAATTTGAAATCGGATAAAGATATATATGGGAGCTATATCCAAATCTGAACCGATCTCGATAAAATTTGGCAAAGATGTTTCTGAGCTGTATTTTATATATTTTCCTGAATATAGTTGTTACGGAGTGCATATTACGGTTGTGGGTAACAAATATAACAAATCGGATGAATAATATATATGGAAGCTATAGCTATATCTGAACCGATCTTTACCAAATTTGACATACTAGCTTCTAGACTTAATTCGGTCGTAAGTGCCAAATTCCATCCCATTTGGACAAATATTAGTGCACAATAAAAGGTAAATCGGACGAAGTTATATATGGGAGCTATATCCAAATCTGAACCGATCTCGATAAAATTTAGCAAATGTATTTCTGAGCTGTATTTGATACATTTCCCCAAATATTGTTGTTGCATAGTGCATATTACGGTGGCGGTGGACAAAAAAAAAATCGGATGAACAATATATATGGGAGCTATAGCTATATCTGAACCGATTTTGATCAAATTTGGCATACATATTTTCAGGCCTAATTTGGGTGTATATGCCAAATTCCATACAATTCGGACTGATATTACACGTTTGGTGCACAATAAAAGGCAAATCGGACGAAGATATATATGGGAGCTATATCTAAATTTTGACCGATTATCTCCAATTTCAATAGGGTTCGTCCTTGGGCCAAACAAAAGATCTTTGCAAAATTTCATCTGGATCGGGCAATAAATGCGACCTGTACTTTGCTTACAAAAATACATGGACAGACGGACAGACGGACGGACGGACGGACATGCATAAATCGACTCAGAATGTGATTCTATGCAGATCATCAAAAGGAACTATGGGTCTATCTCGTTTCCTTCTGCCTGCTACAAACAAATGCACAAAGACATAATACCCTGACCACCTTGTGGTGTAGGGTATAAAAAAAAAAACATTACAAAATGTACGATTCAGATTTTACTGTTCCAAGTTTAAAATAGCTAACTTCAAACAACTCCGACGAAAAATGTGGCCAGAATACTGAAATACCAAATATCTGGAAGGGTCGTTAAATGCTATAAGACAGTGTTCTACTTAAATCTATATAGACAGTGAGTAGGAGTCACCATATTATCCATATTATGGTAGATGATATATAAAATATAAAAACACATAAAATTTACTTATGTATTTAACATTTACAATGTGATTTATACATCACACTTTGCATGGGACTTCATAATGATAATTTTTTAGCTATTATCTTTATGACAACACTCGTTTAAACGGCTCACGTACGTTTAGTGTTTTGTTTCATTGTCCAACATCTTCAGTTTGGTCTATAATTTAACCATAAAACGAACAACGTTTGCATTCATTAATTTTTATTATCAAAATGCGTGTTACGAAAGTTCATTTCGCGCTCGTTTTTATGGTCAGCTCATTTTTGGTTTAATAGGTATGCAAATAAGCAGATTTGTCGATTTTGGAGTGAAGATCAGACAGAAGCAAAGCTATCAATGCAACCAGAAAATAATTATACTTATAATCGTACTGATATATTTAAATATCATTACTTGTTATGATAATCATTTATATCACTCTTTAGCAATTTAAGTTTGATTTATAAATAGTTCTTGGGGAAAACCTAATAAAATGGCCATTTAATATTGAAATTCTGAGGCGTGAACACAACAGAGGGCTGCAATGAGTTTGATTGAGTAGGCTTGATCACACACAGTAGAAATACAATCAAACTCAATCAGTCGGTCAGATTTAACATGTTTATTCGAGTTGCTCAAGCCAAACGAAAAAGTTGTGATCAAACATGTATTGATCGAAGTGTTGTGTTCGCAATCAAACAGCTCCCATGATTTATTTGTTTACGAACTTATGTTGAATTGTTCATAACGGGTCGAACGAGAGGGCTGCAATGAGTTTGATTGAGTAGGCTTGATCACACACAGTAGAAATACAATCAAACTCAATCAGTCGGTCAGATTTAACATGTTTATTCGAGTTGCTCAAGCCAAACGAAAAAGTTGTGATCAAACATGTATTGATCGAAGTGTTGTGTTCGCAATCAAACAGCTCCCATGATTTATTTGTTTACGAACTTATGTTGAATTGTTCATAACGGGTCGATCATCTATGAGTCTTGTTGGTTTGATTCATCCCAGTTAAGTGAGTGATTTGATTAAAACACAAATGTTCGAATCTGGGCGAAATCATGATTTTAATTTTACAAAGGATTTCATAACTAAAAGCTGTCCCCATTAAAAAATCGGTGCAAATTATATTTAATAAACAGACAATTTTTTCATTTTATTTGGGTTTTTGGTATGTTAGACTTCAGTGACTTATTTCTAAAAAACAATATTAATATTTTTAATACCGAAACACATCATTGGTATTTAGTAAACAAAAATGTTTAAATATTTTTTTATTTTAAAATATTTATCAAGATTTTTCCCAAACTTCGAGCTTTTCTTTTACCTACACGTGTGTAGTTTCTACTTGCAACAATTTCGGTCGCACTATCACAACATTCTTCCATTTCAAATATTATATATGTAAGTCAAAATAAACTGTCCCAACTTGATTGAATGGTTAAATAAACAATGACGCTGAGCGAACTCGATTCAAAGAAAACAATCACAGTTGTGATTGCTCATTTAAATTCATGTGTTCGATCAACTCATGTTGCTGAACACATCAAACCGTCTCGAACACTCATATTTGATTGTGAGTGAAGTGATTCAAACTGAGCGTTCGATTTGATCCGATGCGAAAACGGTCATTTCATTCAGATCAAACTAAACGACTGCATCAACAAAAATCGTGTAAGAAATCAAGTGTGGTTGAATTTTTGCATACTCGTTGCAGCCCTCTGGTACACAAACATTAACAAAAAATTAAAAATATCACAAAAAACAATGTGCATTAACATATATTATTTCTACTTACCTGACAGCTGGTACTTCCAGAATGTCCCATTCCACAGACATGTAAAATTCCGACAAATCTACTCCAACATCTACCACATTGCTGCCTAGTTGTTCATCCATATGCCTTAGGTCAACCTTGTTTTAAAAACGATTTATAGAAATATGTTAATGATACGAGGAAGCATTATGTACATCTTCTACGTGTTATTTACATTGACAGTGCCAGTTTAAAGATAGATATATTACTACGATGCTATAAATATATTGTGTGTAAACTTAAGTTGACTACTAATTATGTTTGTAAAAAGAAAAAACAAATTAAAACAGGTATATATCTGCAGCAATTAAAATTATTCATAGTTACAAACTTAAAATGGTTAAAATCACAGCATACCAAATGTCTGGAGTTTTGGATGTGAGAGGGCTACGTCCAAAGGAGCATTTGATATGTCAATTTTCTCTCATAGGTGGAGGTATAAATTACAATCTCCAAATATCAAAATTGAGACAATTTGGTTGAAAAATAATGTGGTTAATATCACCGAAATATCACAAAAACAATGTGGTAAAAATCCCAGCATACCTGGTGGTGGTACAAATTACAACAATTTGGTTGAAAATACAGAATATCGGAAGGTATCGTTATATGGGGGCTATAGGGAAACATGCACCTACATATTAACTTTTCTGCTAAAGAATGTAGTGTCCATTAAGAACTTTAATCACCAAACTTCAAACAATTATGTTCGAAAAAGTTGAAAAAGTGATCAAAATAACGCATTTTGGGAGGTACCGTTATGTAGTGGCTGTACAAAAACGTGAACCCATACACCTCATTCTCAATACCAATCATTCTAGGTCAGTGGTTCCCAAAAGTTTGATGGCCTGAGACCCATCCAACAGAAATTGAGACTCACCTATTGGCTGCTTGAAATATAACACATAAATATTAGTAAAGCATACATATTTTTTTATTTAATACAGAAATAGAGTACAACCAATTTATTCCTATTTCTTGTCATTAGAGAGTTGTTATAAATTTCAATATTAGTAACTTTTAGTTGCAGTGCAGTGCAGCAATGAGACAATAAGGGTTTTAAGTGTTTCAAAAAAATCACAACGGGTTTAACACAACTCTCTCACAAAAGTAGGTTTTTATGAACGGATGAAAGAAAATTTTTGAAAACACCATATATTGTTTCCATAGTTTAATTATTTCATATAAGAAAACGCATATAAAAAATAAACACATTTTAGAAACATGTTTGACACATTAAACAGCAAACAGTAAAACTATATTGTCAAATTTCAAAACACTAGGTCAAACAATGTGAGCTGTATCTTGCTTTAAACAGACGGACAGATTTAAATCGTTAATTATTAGAAGTAACCACTTTGAATTTTATGCTGATCACGAATTAACTAAGGCATGATTTTAGTGTATGCTACCAGAAAGTTTTGTGTTGTAGTATTGAATTCTAACTTGCTCCTATGTTCATAGTTTAGGTTTTGGTTTTTATGCCCTCCACTAAGGGGGGTATAGTAACTTTGGCATTCGCTCTGTAACTCCTCAAAGTACTTCGTCTGTCTGTTTTAATCACGTTATTTAGAATGGATAGAGATAGAAGGCTAAAATTTGCACATATGTGTATTTTCTCAGTAGGCAGGTTAAATTCGTACATAACTTTACTTTTCGATATTCGGTATTTTGACAATTTTAGTCACATTTTCTAACAGAAGTGAATATTATATATTCGGTATATAGAGTTTGTAATGGGTTTTATTCTTTCTATCAGATCATTTGTATTTGAATTGATAAAAATCGGTACTTAGAGTTTGAAATGGAACATTATCAGGGGTTTTAAAGTAATATCGTAGTATTTCGAGTGCTGTTCAAGCGTAAACACAACCATATTCGATCACCGCAAGGATAAAACTAATTATCTTTCAAATGGTACATGAGCTACTGTTACCACTCACCAAATAAGCACTACTTAAAAAGCATTAGATTGCGGGTCCTATATGTTTTTATCAAAATAACATCTACGGAGATATGTTTTAGGTCAGCAGGATTTTTGGTATTAAAAATTGTTTATATAGGGCCACGTTTTTGTATAGCCCTCATATAACAATTTTTGTCCGTTTTTTATAGTTTGTGTTCTCGGTATATAGAAAATTTTATTGCATATATATAGGTCCAAGTTGTGGTATAGTCCCCACATAATTTTAATTCCAGATATTAAATGTTGATGTGTAGTACTTCCGATGATAAACATTTTTCTTTAAAGCTCCACGCAATCGTATAGGCTCCATATAACGGTACCTCCCTACATTTTTTTTGATTCTTTTAGCTACATTTTTAAATGGAATTATGTCAAATTTGGCATATAACTGTCTAAAGAGGTCCACATTTTCGTGTAGCTCCCTCCCTATATTCGCTAGTTGTATGATTTTTGTTAGACTTTTCAACAGAATTGGTTCAAATTCAGAATTTTAAGTTTGCATTGGGTACTACTTCCTATGACAGAAAGTTGGCAGATCCACGACAGATCTCAGATCCTCCCAATATGCGGTATTTTGTTAATTGTAGCTAGATTTCAACAGAAATATCTCAAGCTTGGTGTTTTGAGTTCCTAATAGTTAAAGCCCCGATATAACTGTACCGGCAGAATTATGTTTTTTTCGGTCTAAAATGAAGGCTTACATTTTAGACCGAATTTTCTAAAAATTGGCAGTTTGTGTTCCCTTTTTTTAGGAAACATCTCTAAATGAAATTTTCTATATAGTTTTGATATAGTCCCCACATAACTTTACCTCCAGATATTCTGTATTTTCTTTTAACCGGAATTATTTAAAACCTGATGTCATGAGTTCATAATAGGCACCATCTTCTCTGACTGATAGTTGGATGTAGAAGTCTAGTTTTTCGTATATCCCCAAATAATTGTAGCTCAAGGCATTATAAAAATTTTAAAATTACAGCTGTATTTTTAAACTTATTTAATTTACATTTTGCACTTTCCGCCCGGCCGAACATAGCTGCTTGTTTACTTGTATGTTTTGTGGTTGGTATTTATGTTTGTTTAAATCTAAAGATTGACATTTAGTGACTTGATTCTTCAGTAATAATCTATCATTTTGAAAATTGAAGCACATATTTAGACATTTAGTTTTATACCCTCCACCATACTATGGAGGGTATATTCATTTTGTCATTCCGCTTGTAACTCATCGAATCGCGGACCTGCACATACAATTTTCTGTCATAGGCTGTAGTATACATTAGGAACTTCAAACACCAAATTTGAAACAATTCCGGTGAATAGTGTCGCTAAAATCATCAAAGTACCGAATATCGGGATATTTTAAGATTTTGGCAAAATTTTTAACGGATTTTATTTGTTTTGAAAATTGCCAAATTCGTTCCATATGGTGTTGGTATCCAAAGTCCGGCCCGGCCGAACTTACGGCTTTTTACTTGTTTTTTTATAAAGTTTATGTTGGCGATCGTTGTTTTTGGTTTTTGCATTCACAGCTTATAATACGCAATAATGAAATAATAATATCTCTGTCGACGATGAATGTTAAAGAAATGTAGAAAAATGATGGCAATTCACTATAAACTCAAAAAAATGCCTTTATAATTGATGATGTCGTTGTTGTTACTGCCAATCTGTTGGAGTTCATTTTACGAATTTCACCCACAAAAACTGCTGATCTTTGTAATTTACCTTTTGGAGCGAAAAAGCTGTAAGTTCGGCAGGGCCGAACTTTGAATACCCTCTACCGTTTGGAACGATTTTGGCAATTTTCAAAATAAATAAAATCTATTAAAAATTCTGTTAAGATCTTAAAAATACCGCATGTACCGTTATATTAGGGTCCATATGACGACGTGGACCTACATCATCAAATTACCAAATGTCGGGAAGTATCGTTATATGGGGGCTATACGCTGACGTGGACCTGCACAGAGAATATTCTGTCATAGTCTGTAGCATACATTATGAACTTCAAATACCAATTTTGAAACAATTCCGTTGAATAATGTCGGTAAAATCATCAAAATACCGAATATCGGGAGGTACCGTTATATGGGGGCTATACTAAGGCGTGGACCTGCACAGACAATCTTCTGTCAAAGGCTGTAGTATGCACTACGAATTTCAAATACCGAAATTTGAAACAATTCCGGTGAATAATGTCGCTAAAATCATCAAAATACCGAATATCGTGAGGTACCGTTATATGGGGGCTATACCAAAACGTGGACCTACGTGACCCATTTTCAACACCAAAATTATGCGTAGACAATTTTCTGTCACAGACTGTAGTTCCCATTACGAACTTCAAATACAAAACTTGAAACTATTCCGTTGAATAATGACGCTAAAATCACCAAAATACCGAATCTTGGGAGGTACCGTTATATGGGGGCTATACGAAGACGTGGACCTGCACAGACAATTTTTTGTCATAATCTGTAGTATCCATTACAAATCTCAAATACCAAATTTGAAACAATTCCGGTGAATAATGTCGCTAAAATAAACAAAATACCGAATATGGGGAGGTACCGTTATATGGGGGCTATACGAAGACGTGGACCTGCACAGACAATTTTCTGTCTTAGATTGCAGTATCCATTTCGAACTTCAAATACCAAATTTGAAAGAATACCGGAGAATAATGTCGCTAAAATCATCAAAATACCGAATATCGGGAGGTATCGTTGTATGGGGGCTATACGAAGACGTGGACCTGCACAGATAATTTTCTGTCATAGGCTGTAGTATCCATTTCGAACTTCAAATACCAAAGTTGAAAAAATTCCGGTGAATAATGTCGCTAAAATCATCAAAATACCGAATATTGGGAGGTACTTATATATGGAAGCTATATGAAAACGTGGACCTACATGGCCCATTTACGAACTTAACCTGCCTACTGGAAAAATAAACACGTGTGCAAAATTTTAGCCTTCTATCTCAATTCGTTCAAAAGATTACAACAGACAGACGGACAGACGGACAGACAGACAGACATACAGACAGACGGACATGGCTAAATCGACTTAGAATTTTACTCTGATTAAGAATATATATATATACTTTGTTGGGCCTGACATGAGTATTTCGAGGAGTTACAAACGGAATGACAAAGTTATTATACCCTCCATATTATGGTGGAGGGTATAAAAACAGTCGAGTTTAATAAAATGGAAAAGGCGCTTCCAGCCCTATATATATGTACATATATGCGTAAGTGAAAAAGTACTAAAATAACCCCGATTTCGATAATTATCCTAGAAACAACTTTAATCCTAATACGAGTCGGGGGACATCGCTGCTGTTGAACGTGGCTTCAACATTATCGATTAATTATATACGGAAATGCTCTGAAGTATATTTCTCATACTTTTTTTTTCGTTTGACGCCATTTTTTGCGATTTCAAAAAAAAAAACATTTCTGTATCGTTTATAATGCGTTTTTGTTACGGGATTCCTACCTGATATGTCGCCTGACCTTTCCTGAGAGAAACATTAAATGAAAATATGCATTTTGATCAATCTTTATAGATTTATGTCTTTGTATAAATGTTAGACAAAATGCATATGACCTATTAATTATTCTATTATGCAATATATGGACGCGTACATTTCATTAGAAACTTTACGGAAATATGCTATTCCGAAATTGCGAAAATAGAGGAAAACCGCGCATAAAAGCAATAGATCTATTCCAGATCATGTTCGTGCTCATCTAATCGATAAAAATCTGCGAGATCCTGCGAGAACCATTATTGATTTTTCCACTAACTACTCTATCTATTGAAGTAAAGCAACAATAAAATCTTATTATATCATGGACCAATAAAAATATAGACAACAAAACAGATTTGCTAACAGATTTCGCAAAAACACATTTAGTGCGGCCAGGTGTGTGTTTTGAATGGTCAAGTCACTCGACTTCGAAAGCAATATAATTGAATTTTCAATAATTACAATTGTTTAATTAAATATTTGTCAATGTCGTCAAGTATGGGACAGTCTTACTATTCCATTGCACCATTTACAGTTCATAAATCTCTTACAGTGAAGCGAAATAGACGACATCTGCTGATTCGATTTTTTCGATGATAAGCGGTTAGAGCATTTCATCGTCTATTCTTTCATTAGTCTATGATTATATTATATGTCTTGGACAAAGACCTAAAATGGTAAAAGTTTCTTTAGCTATTGTAACAAAAGTAAAATAATGTTTGGTAAAATAAACAGTGAGTAATGTTATGAAAAAGTTACAGAATAGGCCTACCGGTGTAGCTTTCATGCCACATATATGAATCGTTTTAACTTTTATACCATCCACCATAGTATAGAGGGTATATTAAGTTTGTCATTATATTTGTAACACCTCGAAATATACATATTAGACCTCACAAAGTATATATATTTTTGATCAACATAAAATTCTATGTCGATTTATCTTTAGACGTCTGTGGAAATCATTCTTGCTTCCGAACGAAATAAAATAGGTTGATAAAATTTTATTCAAATGTATATTATGTCTGCAGGACTTTTAGTAGTGAAAATGGACCACGCTTTGGTATAGTCTCCATATAATGGTGCCTCCCGATATTCAGTATTTTTAGATTTTAGCGACATTATTCACCGGAATTGTTTCATATTGGGTATTTGAAGTTCGTTATTAATACTACAGCCTACGACAGAAAATTGTCTTTGCAGGTCCACGTTTTGGTATAGCCCCACGTTTTGGTACCTCCCTTAATTCGGTATTTTGATGATTGTAGCTACATTTTTCTCCGATTTTTTTCAAATTTCGCATTTGAATATTGTAATGGCTTATGACAAAATTTGCCTATGCTGGTCCACGTCGTCATATAGACTCGAATTAAACGGCTACAATCGGTATTTTTAGATTTTAAGAGAATTTTTTAAGGATTTTATTTTTTTAAAAATTGCCAAGTTCGTACCAGATGATGGAGGGTATTCCAAATTCGACACGGTCGGAATTGCAGCTTTTTTACTTATTGAGTAAAATAAAGCGAATGAAATATGTTCACCATTCAAATAGTTCAATTATTTATAGTGATTTTAAAATTTGAGCGAAACGTTGTCCATTGTCGTAGATTTCCTCAAATATGAATAATCCTTCACGTACCAAATAATATGACTCTTCGCGGCTTGGTTTTCAAACTGGTCGTGGTACAGCACAACTTTGTATCCATGTCATTTTGTATTAATATTTATGTTCCAACGAAATTTGATGTTTAGAAGAAAATTGGTTTATTAGAAAATTGTACTGAATTTTTTTGTAAAACCACATTGAATTTAGAATCATTATTTTTATAAATTCCACCATACTATGAAGGGTATATTAACTTTGCCATTCCGTTTGTTACTCCTCGAAATATTAATGTCAAACCCAACAAAGTATATATATTTATAATCAGCGAAAAATTCTTGTTCGACATAGCTATGACCGCATCACTGTCTGTTGTAGTTACGCTATCTTTCGAAAGAATTGAGACAAAATTTTGCACACATGTGTATTTTGCAGAAGGCAGGTTAAGTTCGTAATTGTTCGCCTGTCCACGTTTTTGTGAAGCCCCCATATAACGGTACCATTCAATATTCGCAATTTTTATGATTTAAGCGATATTATTCCCCAAATTGTTTTGAATTTTGTATTTGATGGTACTAATGGGTACTACAGCCTATGACAAAAAATTGCGTATGCAGGTCCTGGTCTTCTTTGGCTTTAAACGGTATTTGTTAAGTTTTTCAAGTTCCTTCCAAATGGTGGGGGTATTAGAAGTGTTAGTTCCTTTTTGCAAAGTAAATTTATTTTACTATTGTGGGAACGGGAAGATGATGGATCTGACTATAATGAAGCAAATCTGTGTATGCTCTCTCTATAAATCGTTTGAATGTGAATATGAACTCAATACACGAAAGAAAAACAACGTCCATATCGTGTCCTATAATATTCCATATGCATCTCTTAAGGTTCCGAACAAGTTTAATTTTCGGGAATGCTCCAATAGATAATGTTGAAAAGCCAGACTTGGTGTATCCCGTTAAAATAGGCAATACTAGATAAAGACCACGTGATTATCGGTTCACGGAGTCCAAGATTTGGAAATAGATTAGAGCGAGAGTTCAGAAAAATTTCGAAAGTACAAGAACTAAATGATCATGTTATGGGATTGGGCCGCCTATATGAAGAAAATAGAAATGTTATTTTAAGCATCATCCTGTTGAAATGAAAATTCTTTTAACTGTCGATTTCCCAGTCGCATAACCAACCAGTGTGCAGTCGATGATCAAATAAATAGGTGATTCAAGGATTGTTGAATTCTAAAGTTCTTACAACAACGGTTTATTCCATGCACAAATTGAGCGAGTCTATTACTGATGGCCCTGTTTAAAAAATATGTCACCCAAATTTGATAACCGACATTCATGCATTTGCCTGTATGTATGGTTATGGTTGGATGATGGCTAGAAAAGCCATCCAGTAAATGAGTTGAAAAACTACCCCAGCTAAGCAAAAGTCGATTCCTTACAGTTAAAGGTTTTCTAATTGTTGAACCATTAGAAAAATGGAGGATTTATATTCTAGACGTGAACATAAAAAGAATAGCAGACTGTAGAGATTTCCCATTAACGATGCGTTAACATAATGTTTCGCCAACAAAATCCCCATGGGCAACATATCTGCAGGAGATCAATTACACTATTGAACATCGGTCAGGTCATGTTTAATGGTTGAAGATTTGTTGAAACATCGTGTTAGAAGAGCTCAATACAATAATGAACGAGTCAGAGCGATTAGAAAAGTCCTTTAGTATAGTCCTTATGATAATTTTCATTTCGATATACTAAATAAAGATCCAAAAAAAGAAATAATTGTAGTACAACCATTAATGACGAACGAAGTAATAACACTAGCTCATAGACAAAGTAACTTTTTCAGTTAGAAAAACACAGGACAGAGTTAGGAAAAATTATTTCACTCCAGATTTAAATGTACACTGATAGATTCTAAGAGAGGTTGTAAAATGGCTTACTTGTTCCGATAGATAAAGCTGATATGCCATCATTACCGTACATCTGGATCATTTAGGGCCAATTAAACTACTCACAAACAGTATAAACATATTACAGTTGTGGTAGATGAAATTACCATATTTGACTTGGCTTGATATCCGAATAAAAGATTTCTTCGATGCTCGACAAATTTTAGAAGAGCTCGCTACCGATGATTTGTTTAATAAAAACTTTCCACCGTACCTACAATCATATAAAGAAATACATATTGGTGTGGGCGGTTCTTTTACCCTCAGATATATACTCATTATTTTGGTAAATCTAACGATTTTAAATACAACGACAATTTTTCTTTCCTTAAAAACCTAAGTTCGAATATGACAAAACTTTGTCAAAAATTGGTCTAGTCTTTTTCAATTGATTCAATTACCATCGAACGACGTATAATTTTTTTATGTAAGATATATGAATAATGTATTCTACTGTATTTATATGCTTACTTGAAATATAATAAAATATTTATTTTATAAATGCATCAGATTTTGGTTCAAGTGTTTAGAAAGTTTAATTTCCTATAATCTAGTAATTATTATGAAAATGTTTGTACTTCTGACAATCTGGTAATAGCTGGAGGCGTTGGAATTGAAAAACAATAAAAATATGTATTCATTGATCTTCCATCTCTGTTATTAACACATGTTCAATTTTGTTTCTGGCAACTTCTTCATATAGAAACAGGTGTTCAAAAAAGATGCAACCGCAATTTTTTACAATGGAAAAATTAGAAATGCGTGCTGTCATTAAATATTTGCATAAAAAAGGTTTATCGGGACAAGAAATGATATGGTGAATGTGTTAGGCGAAAGTGTTTCTTTATATGCAACAGTTAAAAATTGGGTTGCTGAATTTAAACGTGGTCGCACAAGCAACAACACAGAACAGCAACAACAGAAATTTTTAGCCAAAGTCCATAATATGTTATTAAATGATCGACGAATAAAAGTGCGTGAAATTGCTAATATCATGGGTATTTCAAATGATCGAGTCCATTTAATTTTACATGAAGAACGAAAAAGCTTTAAGCAAAATGGGTGCCGCATTTGCTAACAGTCGATCAAAAATTAATAAGAAAAAAACATTTCTCTAGCAGTTTTGGATCGTTTTAAGCGAAATAAAATTGATTTTAAGCGTCGTTTCATAACTGTTGATGAGACATGGATCCACCAATATACTCCAGAGACAAACAATGAACTGAAGCTGAAGTAAAAACAATTCAATCGGATGGTAGGGTTATTGCAACGGTTTTTGCGACTTCAAAGGTATTTTATTGATTGACTATCTGCAAAAGGGTAAAGCAATAAATTCAGAGTATTACTGCAACTTTTGGATCAATTAAATGTACAAACTCGAGAGAAACGTCCTGACTTACAACACAAAAAAATAATTCTTCATCAAGACAACGCACCAGCGCACAAGAGTGTTTGAACAATGGCTAAAATCAACAGCTATGGTAAAACGAGCCTTTTACCTTAAATGAAGATGTAATTACAGTTGTAAACCACTATTTTGAAGACCTTAAGGAAAACTAATTTAATCAAGGGATAGAATGCTAGAAACGCGTTGGAATAAGTGTATTGAAGTTTCAGGAGATCATATTGAAAAATAAAAAAATGGAAAACTAAACTAACTCATTCTTTGAATTTCGGCTTGTTAAATCTTTTCTAACAATAATTTTAAGTACTTTGAAGCCTTGGGAAAATTTTCCCACGTCAGAGGATATAATTCTACCATTTGTTTGATCACCCATATAAAGCTATGTTTTCACATTCGGTGCCTCCCTACTCCTTGTTTCAATTTTCATCCGTATGGATTTTCTTCTGATGTTTATCGTACGGCAATAGTACGTCCACGATTTGTTTTAATAGTGTAAAATCAGGCCAGCCGTTCTTGAGTTACAAACGTATGACTAAAGCCTTTGCTTACTTGTTTTGTATATAATTTGCATTTTTCTTTCGCATTAATTTTGTTTCTAAATACAAAAACGGACCATTATTGTTTCCTTTGGTATATACGTAAAGATTTTCATATTTATAGGTTGCAGTCGTACAGTGAATTTTCACAGTAGTATTTGAAAACTGGATTCTAATAAGTTTTCGCTTATTAGAAGTTACACTTAAATTGTCCCAGTTTCTTCAAATTATAAACTTGGACAGTGACAAATCCTAACTGTTCCGAAAAGGTGTTGCCAACATTTATTGTTTTCGTACCATTTTTAAAAAGAAAATAAATAATAAAACCAGTAAAGAAAGCCTTCAAGTCGGGCGGGGCCGACTTTATGATACCCTACACCACTTTGCTAATTAAGTAGAGCTCCACATAACAATTAAAAATTTTTATGGGAGAATTCACTCATACACGCTATGATTATAATTATAATTTAAAGTTCAAAGGACTAAATATGCCGAAGCATTTGTATCTTTTAAATTCGGAATTTTATTGCCCATTTGATGCACAATTAATTTGAAATCGGATAAAGATATATATGGGAGCTATATCCAAATCTGAACCGATCTCGATAAAATTTGGCAAAGATGTTTCTGAGCTGTATTTGATATATTTTCCTGAATATAGTTGTTACGGAGTGCATATTACGGTTGTGGGTAACAAATATAACAAATCGGATGAATAATATATATGGAAGCTATAGCTATATCTGAACCGATCTTCACCAAATTTGACATACTAGCTTCTAGACTTAATTCGGTCGTAAGTGCCAAATTCCATCCCATTTGGACAAATATTAGTGCACAATAAAAGGTAAATCGGACGAAGTTATATATGGGAGCTATATCCAAATCTGAACCGATCTCGATAAAATTTAGCAAATGTATTTCTGAGCTGTATTTGATACATTTCCCCAAATATTGTTGTTGCATAGTGCATATTACGGCGGCGGTGGACAAAAATAAAAAATCGGATGAACAATATATATGGGAGCTATAGCTATATCTGAACCGATTTTGATCAAATTTGGCATACATATTTTCAGGCCCAATTTGGGTGTATATGCCAAATTCCATACAATTCGGACTGATATTACACGTTTGGTGCACAATAAAAGGCAAATCGGACGAAGATATATATGGGAGCTATATCTAAATTTTGACCGATTATCTCCAATTTCAATAGGGTTCGTCCTTGGGCCAAACAAAAGATCTTTGCAAAATTTCATCTGGATCGGGCAATAAATGCGACCTGTACTTTGTTTACAAAAATACATGGACAGACGGACAGACGGACGGACGGACGGACAGACGGACGGACGGACAGACGGACGGACGGACATGCATAAATCGACTCAGAATGTGATTCTATGCAGATCATCAAAAGGAACTATGGGTCTATCTCGTTTCCTTCTGCCTGTTACAAACAAATGCACAAAGACATAATACCCTGACCACCTTGTGGTGTAGGGTATAAAAATCTAGCTACAGACCTGTAATGGTAATAATGTAATTTTCTAACCAATTTTTTGAGTTAACGAGAAAAATCGCTATCTTTGAAACCCAAAATTTTGATATAAAAAGGAAATAAAAGTTTACAATTGGTATATATCGGTAGGTTTTACCGATAAATTTCGTTACTTATCAAAATTATAAGTATTTTAATTTTATCGACTTTTGGCTCAGAAAATGAGTTAGAGAATTCCAATGCTGATCGTAAAAAATATATTTGTAACTTGTAAAATTTGGCCAATTCATTTCAAGTCTAAAGAACAAATTTCTTGATGTTAAGAATATAACGAGGACCCACTCTAATATAGTTTCGAATAAAATTGTAAATCTCACATACAATTATTTCGAGGAAATCATTAGATTTTACGAAACAGAGTCTGTAATAAACATTACATTTAATAACTTAAAAACAAACCAATAACTACTGTATTTAATGGGCATTCAATAAAATATTAGGCATGAAAAAGTAAGATTTTTCGAACCCCTGATGCGACATTTTACTCATTGGTGGAGCCACCGAGGTGAAAATCTGCCTCACAAGTGAAGAATATTGCAACTGCATGAATTACAAGGACTTAATTAGCAATTGTACGACGTTGTTTTGTACAGCCAGCTTCAGTACTGGTATTAAGTGATGTGTATAAGCTTCTATACCCAAGTCTTGTTGAAAAATTCGGTATAGTAACGTAATGACCACTTTCAAAGAACCACGTGAAATGAACAAATGTTAGTTTTCTAAACACAACAACATTCTTAACAATTCTTGAGGGTCACGTACGGGTTTCACAACAAAGTGTGTCACGACGACCTAAAAATTCTTAAGTTTTACTAAACGGGATAATTTTAATGCGCTGTTTAAGCGTTTATAGCTACTCGCGTTGATGTATGTATGTCAACAGATAACACTGTATGACAAAGATAACACTGTACGACTTAAAAATACTTTTAAGAATGGCAAAGTCGATTCAGTAAGTAGAGATTTAAAGATGATACACTTGTATCCCACACGAAAGTTAACATATGTTAGGCAGCAGAGTTGAGATTTCTTGGAACTCATGCGTTTTAGGTATATTGTATCTCTGTTTACCATATAACTGCTAACCTCTAGATATTCGGTAACTTCACATTTTATCCAATTTTTTGCCGGGATTATTTAGAATTTTAAGTTCGCAATTGGTAGTACTTCCTATGAAAGAAATTTTTTTATGCAATTCCACTATTTCGTATAGATACCTTAGAATGTTACCTCACTATATAAATATTGTCTTATCGATGAAAAAAAGTACGGCCCGTTCATTGTGTCACGGTCTTTATTGAACACATTTTTAAAGTCTAACCACAAGCCTATACATCGACTTTTTAGCCAAACTGCTAAGCAAATATTGCAATAAGTTGTTGGTATGCGCTTTCATCACAATTTGATTATTTTAATAGCATTCCAGTAAATTGAAACCCTCAAATAACTGACTATATTATTTGTGTTTATTTCTAACTATTATATAAATCCCAAACGTATCTTTTACATTTTCGGATCACCAGTTTTTTTATAAACATTACTTGACATTTGCGTAGTGTTAATGATATGTCGCAGTTTGTGTTTCCCGATAATACACATTAACCGATTCCAAATCTAAAGGTTTGAAGATACTTGTACTGATTATTGAAAATTGTTCATTTTTCAAATCATCCCTAAACACTTTAAAATCTTTTGTTATAAAAAAATGAGAATATTTTTTTCTAAATATGCTAATGCATTCCAACACTGTAACATAATTTAAATAAATAAATAAATGTACGTATATAAATACATACTTGTATATATATTTTTTATACATGAATAAAAACTCATACTCATTATATTTCATTGACATATTAGCACCTTAAAACCATCGTACGTCCAACTTCCTAGTTTTAAGATACAAGTTTGCACGTCGTAAGGGAAATATTCTACATCAATTGAACAAGATGACTTATAGACTGCAGGTGGTTGCCATATCACCAATCCACTATTATGCACTGTCGCTTTAGTCATCAGAGTGACTTCATAATGTCCATCAGCACTGCAAAAATTATAAGTTAATAAAATAACCTTATGTGAAACACACATTTTGTATATTATTGAGACTGAAATTAGATAAATTAAAGTTTTAATTTATAAGTTTGCCAGCTCAGTTTGTTATTATAACCCCATCAGGCACTACAGCTTGAATTTTCTGGAATTGAATTTATTGTTCCACACAATTGTTTTCTAAAAAATATGAACTTATATACTTCAGGGAGTTGGAAGTAGAAGCAGTTAAAAACAACTATAGCGAGTTATTAATTTTTTAAACATTGTCAACAGCAAAACTGTATGCAAGTTTATATTTGTCTCCCTCGTACACAAGTTTTATGTTAATATAAATCAGAAGAATCGCAAGAAAAAAGTGACAAAAACCGTCGCAGCCATGTTTTGTAGGTGCAAATTAAACAAATTTATGCAGTTATTAAAGCAATGTCAAAATTAGTTGTCATTGAAAGAAAAATAATTACAGGACAAATTTATTACTCATTTCACGGTATGGTAGCTACATCAAAAGTTAAACCAATTCCCACATATATGGTACTATTGTGATGTTCGATTTAATATAAACTAAACTACCAGAAAAATACAAATTCGGATAACCAACTCACTATTTTAAGAAAGCATATCACACGAAATTTGTAGACATTAAGTTATTTTCTGGTAACTAAAATTTAAAGATAATAACTTATTATGATTGACTTTTAAAAAAATCGACTGGTAAAAAAATATTTATTTCGTGTAACATGCCCTTGCTGGATAGTGTGAGCACCGACAAATTATAAGACAAAGCTTTTTTTAAGATAATTTTTTGGCAGTTGTAATCAATGAGTGAGTTTCACTCTTTACTCGAATTCTCTACTGCTAGGATTAAAAAGGTAAATTCGTATTCATTATTTTTACTATACACCGATGCTGTACACCGTGCCACGGTTACGAAAATTAAGAGGTTCTTCAAGTGTTACATTACATTCATATCTTTCTTAATGTTTTTATACGTTTGCCGATGCCGAGACTTGAACACACACCGTTATGAAGCATTCGTTTCATTAATAATGGTCGGGTCTCATTATTTGTTTACAATCCATCTTTTTATGGAGGGTATATTAATTTTGTCATTGCATAGATATAGTTCGTAAATGGTCCTTGTCGGTTTACGTTTTCCATACTTCTAATATTCGGTTTTCTTATAGCTTGGGCCACATTTGTCAACGGATATGTTGAAAACTCGGAATTTATACTTTGTAAAATGTTGTACATTTGTGGAAGAATATTGTCTTTCTAGATCCATTAGATCTTTGGGTTTGAAAATGTTTGTACGGAGCTATGATATCACTATCATCTTAATGGTGTTAATTTTGACAGTCCCTTCCACGGTCATTTTGGAAATTTTTGATATAGCATGAAATCTACTGAACAAATTATTTTGCTGTAAATACGCTAACAATGAATGGGACAAAACCAATTGTTCAATGAGAATAAAACCTGTAAAGCCCACTTTTAAAATTGTTATGATTTATCACACCGCTGTGCGCGCCATTTTTTATCCATTATTATTTCAAACTTTAAAAGTTAAATTCCAATTTATAACTTAAAAATATATTTGAATTTTTTTTTTCTCGAAACCGATTTTTTAAGTTGTTACACTTTTTGATTAAACATAACAAACTTGATTCTGTTCACCAAATATTTATTCACTTTGTCAAACGTAGCTTCGTCCACCAATAACTTAAAGACGTTGCTTTTAAATATGTCAATCCATTTATATTTCAAAAACGAACAATATATTTTGACCTGTTTTTGTGTGTTTGACAAAAAATAAAGTCCTAAACCCTGATATCTGTTTTTTTTTATAAATTCCCGTTGAAAGCCGTCTGTTTAAATGTCACCATATTTTTTATTTGATTTAACTTACTTTCCTGTAATATATTACAGAGTAAATGTTAAAATAATAAATTTTCAAATTGTCAATAAACATTCAATTCTCATCCAAATTATATGCAATATCCAGTAGTGAGAGGTGACGTTTTATGTGACACTTTCAGTTAAATGTTGTATCGACAGAAGATTTGACTATTTTAATGTTCAGGAACACGTAATGGCTAAATGAACGGATCAATAATTGATCTGTTCCAGATTCTGCAAAAACTTTGTCTTTATGATATGGAAAGAAATTGCAATAGTTATATATTCATTCTAGAACAGAACAAACAGTAATCAATGATAAAGGAAAAAATTAATAATGAGCAGATCACATTGAATAATCGTAGTGGGTTACCGAGGCGCACCGGATTTGGGGTATTCTGATAAATTTAAAAAAATTAAATTTGGTATTTGAAACTAGCAATATTTAACAACCACTGTTTTGATATGGACCCTATATTACGCTACCGCCAAATTTTATGATATTTTGAAAACTTTAACTAAATTTTCAAACCGATGTATTTGTCATTCGTCGTTGCAAAACCCCTCATCTCATGGTATAGGGTATTAAATGTTCGGACCATCCGAACGTAACGCTTTTATACATGTATGAGTTTAATATATGCTTCAAAACTGTCCAAGCTTAAATTTTATTTGAGTATTGAAAGAATTTGAGATGAATAGAATAAATATTGTCTTGCTTTGAGAATCGATAAGGGTAAAAAGCATTACGAAGTATGTGTTTTGTATTGTGTACCTACTTTTATACATACAAAATTAAAGTTATATAATATGTTTTAATACTATTTTGAATTTTAATCGTATTTTTTTAAAGAAGATTAAAAACTGGTGTTAGCTTTAATAGCAAAACTGTGTGCAGAATGATAATTTTCTTATAAACTATAATAGAAACGTATTGTCATCGATTTATTGATATGGAAATGATCGTGATCATAATACTCAATAAAATATACGTTAAATTTAAAAATTCTGCACTTATATGTTATAGACAGGTAGGATCGCTTCCGAGTAACAAAACTACCACATATGAGCACAAAACTACCACATATGATATATTGTTTCAAGTTTTACGACATAAATATGTACATTGGTTAAGATTTACATTTTCAAAGTGATACAAAAGATATATTGCCTATGTATGAATATGCACATGTGTTTTTTCATTCAAATGTGTACATTTTAACAGTTATTATAGGTGTGTACATTTCAAGCAATATGTCATATAACATGTGTTTATATACAGCTTTACAATTACAATTTGTATTATTTTTTAAACTATTAATAAAATTAAACCTACCTTAAAACCATCATACGTCCAACTTCCAAATTTCAAAACGCAAGTCTGTTCATCAAATGGAAAATATTCTACGTCTATTTCACAGGATGATTTGTAAATAGCTGGTGGTTTCCATTCAACTAGTCCTTCAGAGTAAATTGTTGCCTTGGTCGCAAGTGTAACCTCAAAATTGCCATCGGCACTAAACATAGTCAATGTAACAACAATATAAAAATGTTCAGTAAAGCAAAATTGATTACTTGATTATTAATTCTTGTTTAAAATTATATTCAATTTACGCTAAGATTATCACCTATGCATCATTACCAATTCTTATAAGGGTGCAATTATATACATTTGCGAAATAAATAAAAAGAGTATGAAAAAATTTTGTATCATTTCAAAAAAAGAGACTGTTATTTTTGCTGTTACCTAATATATAAAAATGTCCCTCTTCATAGATAAAAATAATACAATAAAACTACTTTTGAATTCTATATAAAAAAGGCATGAATAAGAGCATCTTTATGAAAATTTCAACACCGTTTATTCCTTCCTTAAAGTAATAGTAAGGAGGCAGAGAAGTATGAAGGGGCGCCCTTGACTCCCCTTATAATTACAAGTGAGAGTTTTTTGCACTTTTTGTGTAAAAATTTTTGTTTTTTACAAGTTGGGCAAATTTTTCTTCACTCTATGGTTCGCAATGATGGCACTGATTAATGGTTAGGCGATCAAAGACATTATTATACCCTACGCTACACTGTGGTACAGGGTATTATGTATTCTTACCTATGTTTAAACATGCAAAAGTTCCCGCTGGTGCTTATACATACCTATGTATGTAACATAATTACAAGTCGTATTCAATGCTAGAATGGGGCAAAAACTGTTAATTTGTTGGCGCAAGCACGAGACCTATTACAATTGTTTGTAATCGGTTCAGACTCGGATATATCTCCTTATATCTTTGCCCATTTGCTTAGGGATAGCTTTTATATATACATTTTTCTCCAATTTAATTGGTGTGATACACCGGGCGTGTCAGGTTTGTCCAATTTGTTTTAATTTTGGACCATTCATTAGGTTCCTGCTAGAAAAATTTGGTCAAGTTTAGGCTAAACCGATTCAGCAATATGTCCCATATATGTTTCATTGGTTACCTCATTCAGCTTAGAAATACCTTCGTCAAATTTAGTAGAAACTTCTCTCAATCGGAAAAAATTTCTACATTTAAGCTCCATTTAATTTTTGTGTCCATCCTGTCTAAAAACCAAAACGCATTTAATTATTATTATAGATGGTAAAATTTTATTCACACACTTTCCCAATAAAAGGTATATTTGAACTTCGAATATTTTTTACGCTTGTGGGTATTATTTTGTTTTCTAAATAGCACTATAGAAGGCGTATGTATTAATAACCAGCACCACACTGTTCAGTAGACTTATGATTATCCCTTGTTTACAGCTTCTGTCTTTATAGCTTAAAAAAACAAATAGGTCCCATTTAATGTCCAATTGAAATAATCTTTTGGGATAAAGTTCCTATGTATCCTATGTTCTATTTAAGCCTAATTAGGGTGGATTGCGGCACATGCTACCGAATCTAGCTTTGAACAAATCCGTAAATCTGTTCAAAAATAGCTTTAGCTCCAACATATGAACATTTTTAAAAACGTTTACAATCTTTGAAACTGAGATTCACAAATTTTTA
Organism: Musca domestica; assembly: GCF_030504385.1. NCBI lineage: Eukaryota > Metazoa > Arthropoda > Insecta > Diptera > Muscidae > Musca > Musca domestica. The sequence goes on along the minus strand of NW_026712328.1, from coordinate 10,499,642 downwards.
CCTCACGAACTTTACAAGAGTCATATATACTCACTTAAATCGACCTGGAGATACGGGAGTAATTTGCATGCGCAATTTTTCATCGATAATGTTATAAAATGTATTTTCACGTATTTTCTCACTATGTGTGGGGGGTTTGTTAATTTGTAATCACATTACAAGTCTTAATTATGATCCGATCCTCACGACATTTCTCATTGAGTTCGGGTTAGGGTCAGAGTAGAAACTCATTGTTGGAGAAGATTATAGCAAAATATTATGGGGGGTGAATTGGACTAAAATCTGAAACTGATGGGTGGGGCATTTACAAACTTAAGCTTTTAGGCTTCTATCTTAATTTTTCGAAAGATAGCGTGATTACAACAGACGGAAAGACAGACAGACAAACAGGCAGACTGACGGCCAACGCTAAATCGTATATATATAGTAGGGTCTATCATGAATGTTTCGAAGAGTTACAAACGGAATGACAAAACTTATATACCCTCCATAGAATGTTGGAAAGTATAAAAAGACCCACAAAAATATAGACCCACTTCTGCGCCCACTTCTGCGCCCACAGTTTTGATTTATCTAAAATTCTTATGTTTCCCATATATATATATATATATATTGCACGAGATACTCATCCCCCTCTAAGTATTTATTTGGGGCTGAGGAACTGTCAGTACTTTTTAATCTATATCTATCTATATATATAAAAGAAAGTTGTGTCAGTTACTACGCTTACAACTTAAGAACCGCTGGACTAATTTTAACGATTCATACAAATTCGGAATTATCTTCTCTCCGAAAAGGATAATATCTAAAAAAAATCGCGTAATCGCATCGTGAACAAAATAAAGAATAATTTTTCACTATATACAAATTTTCACCAAAAAATGAAATAAGTGGGAAATACGATGTTAACTGACATCTACCTTTCAACTCCAGGGCCGACATCGTGGTTCAGCTGGAAGATGCGAACACATTTGAACAAACAAAAATTACCGAAAAAGCCTAATGGGGCTCATTTCAAAGCGCGGAACTACTTCTTTCCTGTCACAATAATCCGTCCAATGTACATTCAGAAAAATACCAAATATAAAGGGTGGAAAATAGTAGAGCGAATGGGACTCTTAGTAAGAAAATGATTTCTATCCTTCCAGAAATTCTTCCCAAACATTCAAAATACCTTAAATCGCTTTTGCAGGTCATGATATCGATCATAACTCGCGGATAAGGGTACAACTCGATTTCATATTTATATAACCATCGTATGATTTAAGCTATTTTTGGTGCCTTGGTCACTTTTTTAAATATTTTGGCCATTATTTAGCATCTTTGTTTCTAAGGAGGCAGAGAACCTCTTCGCATAAAGTTTGAAATTTTCAGAGTAGGGCCCATTTTGGTCTTGACCACATTCATTAATTGATTTGGCTAAAAATTGTATTTATGCTACCCTGGGGTAGGGAACCATAATATAGATAATTGCCACATAAGAATTTATTTAAATAAAGTCCCCACATTGGAGTATCCCCAAGTCAACTTTCACATCTAATTGGTGGCCAGAAAAGAAAATTTTGTTTTCTATTGAATTTGTAACCCCCAAGAAAATATTGGTTGGGCCACGTTTTGGTATAACCCTTATATAAATGTATCCCTGATTTCAGCTGTGACCGTGGCCACGTTTTTCAACTTATTTGGCCATTATTTGCTGTATTTAGACTACTTTGTGAGTAGAGAACCATCTTACAGAAAAATGTCAACATACGTAAATATTTTGGTACAGTCCCCATATAGTCCCCAGGCCCGCCGATCTATAGTGATGTTTACCGATTGGCGGACAACAACGCGGGTATTGTTTAATCGTCATTGAATTTTACAATAAACAGGAACATAGACTCTTTGGGGACTCTAATGCGCAATTTGAGGTGCTATGGTAATGGGTGTAAAAGCGTAATTAACTTTGACTATTCAGAAATTATTTTGCCCTCCTTCCATAGTTATTTATTTCTATTTAGTCGAATCAATATTTATATTAAAATTTGTTCACCTTTATTAGCTAGATTTGTGAAATTTTTTGCTATGCAAAATTTGCATTAGAGACTAAAACTACGGGCCGGCAACGCAGACCGGGCCAGCTAGTTATTTATATTTATACACTACAACACAAGATGGTCAGGGTATTATGCCTTTGTGAATTTGTTTGTGACAGGCCAAAGGAAACGGGATAGACCCGTAGTTCCTTCTTATGATCTTTATATAATCACATTCTGAGTCGATTTATACGTGTCCGTCCACCGGTTATTCCATGTATCTTTGTAAACAAAGTACAGGTCGCATTTATTGCCCGATCCAGTGAAATTTTGCACAAATTTGACCCAAGGACCTGGAAATAAGCGTTCCATTTGATCGAAATCGGTCCAGATATAGCTATAGTTCCCATATATATATTTCATCCGATTTGATATTTTTGTCCTCGCAACCGTAATATGCACTCTGTAACAAAGATATTTGGGAAATGTATCAAATACAGCACAGAAATACATTTCCCAAATTTTATCAAAATCGGATCAGATTTGGATATAGCTCCCATCGTGTAATATTAGTCCAACTGGAATAGAAATTGGCACTTACTAAACTGGAAATATGCAAAGGGGTCTAGGATATCAGTGCGGGTGACGCATACGATAATGTGTGAGATAATAAACGTTATGACCCGCACGTACAGATATGAATACGCTTAGTAGAGATGCAAGACCGCTTGAGGAAAATGACAAATAGTCATGCAATGTTTTCCATTCAATATTAGAAAAGATAAGAATAATTGTGTCGCTGCGATTAGGATAAGTTAGATCAGTTTTAGTAGTAATTTTTTTAAATAAAAATAAGAATTGAACCATCAGTCAAACCATTGGGTTGTCTTTCTCTTCTCATTTACAGATGTAATAATGAAAACCGGATAATGTTAACTTTATCCTCTTCTTTTCCCAAAGTAAGTGATAACAATATTGGACTTTAAAGAAAAGTTATACGAACCAAAGACATAGGCCCGCTTTTTTATATTTTCTTTATAGTTCATTTTTGTTATCTCCTACTTTAGGAAATGTAAAGGATAAAGTTCACATTATCGGGTTTTCATTATTACATATCTCCGTTTAAATAAATTAATTTTTTACAGAAATATGAAACTTTTCGTGAAATAAATCTATAATTCAGTTTTTCAATATCAAATAAAATAAGAGTCAGGGTGCGGAGAACATACATATACATATAAAATATAGTATAATAATGTTTCGATATCGATACATATCGACTTTCACTAAATTTGACGGAGGCATTTTTGTCTTTATTTCCAAATAACATTGCTATAGAGTGTATAATACTACTTCGAGAAGGATATATTAAAAAAAAAAATATGTATCGCAGCCAATTGGAAACGTACGTCCCGAAATTTAATCCATTTGGGCTGATAACAGTCATAATCTCTCATTCTCACTAATTTCAATAGAGTTCGTACTTAGGCCAAACAAATATTGGTTGCAAAATTTCTCCTCAATCGGATAACTGCATTTTGTTCATAAAAATAAAATGTATTTTGTTCACAAAAATAGGGTATCTCTAAGCGAAAGGGGACGCCAATTCTTTACCGGAAAATATTGAATAGAAACAAGTAAAACAAGTTAAAAAGCAGAAAGTTCGGGCCGAACTTTGAATACCCTCCACCTTTTTCGAACGAATTTAAAAATTTTCAAAAAATAAAATTCTTAAAAAATGCTGTTAAAATTTAAAAAATACCAAATACCGTTTATTGGGGTCTATACGACGTGGACCTACATAGGCATTGTTTGTCATAAGCCATTACCATATTCAAACTCGAAACTTGAAGTAAACAGTGAATAATGTAGCTAAAATCGTCAAAATATCGCATATAGGGAGGTACCGTTATATCGGAGCTGTGCGAAGACCTGCACCTGCACAGACAATTATCTGTCACAGGCTGTAGCATCCATTACGAGCTTCAAATACCACATCTCAAATACTTTCGATGGGTATTGTACCTAAAATCGTCAAAATACCGAATATAGAGAGGTACTGATATATGGGGCCTATACGAAGACCTGGACCTACATAGGCAATTTACTGTCACAGATTGTAGTTCTCATAACGAACTCCACATACGTAATTTGAAACAACTCTGGTGAATAATGACGCTAAAATCATCAAAATATCGAATATTGGGAGGTACCCTTATATGGGGGCTATAGGAAGACGTGGACCTGCACAAACAATTTTCTGTCTTAAGGTGTAGTATCCATTTCGAACTTCAAATACCAAATTTGAAACAATTCCGGTGAATTATGTCTCTAATATCATCAAAATGCCGAATAAAGGAAGGTACTGTTGTATGGGGACTATATTAAGACGTGACAATTTTTCGTCATAGGAATTTTCCATTACGAACTTCAAATACCTAATTTGACGCAATTTCGGTGACTAATGTTGCGAAAATCCTTGGAAATACCGAATATCGCGGGGTAGGGTTATATAATTGCTATACTAAAATGTAGACCTATACATACAATTCTCACCCAAGCGGTAAAGTACTCAGAGAGAACTCCTTGTGTGGAATTTCAGACTATTCCATTGAGAAATGTGGCTAAAATTATCAAAATACCGAATATCGGGTGTACAGTTATATGGGGGATATACGAGATCGTAGACCTATATAGACAATCCTTTTTCAGGGGTAGAAGTAGTTGTCGGAGCTGTAGCTATATCTGAACCAATTTTCTCCAAATTCGGTCGGATGTGCCAAAATCAGGACATTTGGACTGATATTGCCCATTTGGTGCACAATTAACCCAAAATCGGGTGAATATATACACTGGTTGCCAAACTAAAGCAACTGAAATTACAAGGAGAATGAACGCCCTGTAACATTTTTAAATGAGAAAGTTTTTCTAGTTGTAAAAAAGGCACTATATTCACTTTTTAAAAATTTAAAACCAAAATTCATTTCTATATAAAAAATGATGAATGGTAAAGTCAATTAACCCGATTTTGGTTTGGACAAAAAAAGCAACTCATTTCATATGATCGCTGCAATTTCAGTGGTTTTTATACCCTCCACCATACTATGGAGGGTATATTAACTTTGTCATTCCGTTTGTAACTCCTCGAAATACTCATGTCAGACCCAACAAAGTATATATATTCTTGATCAGCGTAAAATTCTAAGTCGACTTAGCGATGTCCGTCTGTCTGTCTGTCGGTCTGTCTGTCGGTCTGTCTGTTGTAATCACGCTATCTTTCGAATGAATTGAGGTAGATGGCTAAAATTTTGCACACATGTTTATTTTTCCAGTAGGCAGGTTATGGGCCATGTAGGTCCACGTTTTCATATAGCCCCCATATAACGGTACCTCCCGATATTCGGTATTTTGATGATTTTAGCGACATTATTCATCGGAATTGTTTCAAATTTGGTATTTGAACTTCGTAATGGATACTACCCAATAAGACAGAAAATTGTCCGTGCAGGTCCACGTCTTCGTATAGCCCCCCTATAACGGTACCTCCCTATTTTCGGTATTTTGATGATTTTTACGACATTATTCAACGGAAATGTTTCAAATTTGGTAGCGTCATTATATTATTTTGGGGTTCGTTATGAGAACTACAATCTGTGACAGAAAATTCTCTATGTATGTCAAGGTCTTCGTATAGGCCCCATATATCAGTACCTCCCTATTTTCGGTATTTTGACGATTTTAAGTACAATACCCATCGAAATTGTTTGAGATGTGGTATTTAAAGCCTGTGACAGATAATTGTCTATGCAGGTGCAGGTCTTCGCACAGCTCCGATATAACGGTACCTCCCTATATCCGATATTTTGACGATTTTAGCTACATTATTCACTGTTTATTTTATTTATGCCTATGAAGGTCCACGTCGTATAGACCACAATAGACGGCTATATTTGCTATTTTTAAAATTTTAACAGAATTTTTTAAGAATTTTATTTTTTGCAAATTTTTAAATTCGTTCCAAAAGGTGGAGGGCATTCAAAGTTCGGCCCGGCCGAACTTACTGCTTTTTAACTTGTTACTGTTATATTTATCGCGTTTTTATACCCTCCACCATGCATAGTATGGATGGTATATTAAGTTCGTCATTTTAGACTCAACAAAGTATATATATTCATGATCAGCGTAAAATTCGAAGACGATTTAGCCCTGTCCGTTCGTCTGTCCATCTGTTGTAATCACGCTACAGTCTAAACAAATTAAGATAGAAAGCTAAAATTTTGCACAGATCTCTCTTTTGTCTGCAGGCAGGTCAAGTTCGAAGATGGGCTATATCGGTCCACGATATCGTATAGCCCCCATATAACGGTACCCCCCATATTCGGTATTTTGATGATTTTGCCTACATTTTGTAACGGAATTGTCTGAAAATCCACACAAGGAGTTCCTTGTGGGTACTTTATACCTCTGCAGAGAATTATCTATATATGTCCACGATATCGTATAGCCCCCATATAACGGTACCGCCGATATTTGGTATTTTGATGATTTTATCCACATTTTTCAATGGAATTGTCTGAAATTCCACAAAAGGAGTCCCTTGTGGGTACTTTATTCCTCGACAGAGAAATATCTATATAGATCCACGATATCGTATAACCCTTATATAACGGTACCCCCAATATTCGGTATTTTGATGTTTTTAGCCATATTTTTGAACGGAATGGTCACAAGGGGTTCTTTGTACCAAGGGGTTCTTTGTGAGCACTTTACCCCCGACAGAGAATTCTCTATATAGGTTAACGATAACGTATAGCCCCATATAACTGTACCCCCGATATTCGGTATTTTGATTATTTTAGCCACATTTTCCAATCGTATTGTCTTAAAATCCACCCACGGAGTTCTTTGTGAGCACTTTACCCCCTGAAACGGAATTGTCTATATAGGTCCACAATATCGTATATCCCCCATATAACGGTACTACCCTATATTCGGTATTTTGATGATTTTAGCCACTTTTCCAATTGAATTATCTGAAAATCCACACAAGGAGTTTCTTGTGAGTACTTTACACCCAGACATTGATTTGTCTTTATAGGTCTAAAATATCGTATATCCCCCCATATACCGGCACCTTCCTATATTAGATATTTTAAAGATTTTAAAAGAACTTTTAATGGATTCTATTTTTTTTGAAAATTTTCTAAATCGTTCCAAATGGTGGAGGGTATTCAAAGTTCGGCCCGGCCGAACTTATTGCTTTTATACCCTCCACCATACTATGAAGGGTATATTAACTTTGACATTCCGTTTGTAACTCCTCGAAATACTCATGTCAGACCCAACAAAGTATATATATTCTTGATCAGCGTAAAATTCTAAGTCGATTTAGAGATGTCCGTCCGTCTGTGGAAATCACTCTAGCTTTCGAATGAATTGAAGGTCCACGTCTTCGTATAGCCCCCATATAACGGTACCTCCCGATATTCGGTATTTTGATGATTTTAGCGAATTTATTCACAGGAATTGTTACAAATTTGCTATTTAAAGTTCGTAATGGATACTACAGCCTAAGACAGAAAATTGTCTGTGCAGGTCCACGTCTTCGTATAGCCCCCATATAACGGTACCTCCCGATATTCGGTATTTTGATGATTTTAGCGAATTTATTCACAGGAATTGTTTCAAGTTTAATATTTGAAGTTCGTAATGGGTACTACAACCTACGACAAAAAAGTGTCTGTACAGGTCCACGTCTTCGTATAGCCCCCATATAACGGTACCTGACGATATTCGGTATTTTGATTAGAAGTAAATATTCTGCATAGGTGCGCGATATTCGGTATCTTGATGATTTTAGCCACATTTTTCAATGGAATAGTCTGAAATCCACACCAGTAGTTCTCTCTGATTGCTTTATCCCCCGGAAGAGAATTGTCTATATAGGTCTACGGTTTAGTATAGCAATCTTATAACGCTACCCCGAGATATTCGGTATTTCTTGGATTTTCTCAACATTATTTACGGGAAATGCGTCAAATTTCGTATTTGAAGTTCCCAATGGAAAATTCCTATGACGGAAAATTGTCTATGCAGGTCCACGCCTTGGAATAGCCCCCATACGATAGTACCTTCCTTTATTCAGTATTTTGATGATATTAGATACATTATTCGGATATCTAAGAGCATCGGGCCGGTAGGCATATTGACTGGCCACTGCATCTGACCTCAAGATGGGATAACAGTGTTCCTGACTGCTGTTGGCAATATGGAGAAGAAGAGATAGAGACGATTACAGATGATCTATATTATCCAACAAGAGACATCGGATATGTGGCAGGTAAGAGATAGAAACGTTCTTTTCAAACATAAATTCCATTACCACATACAAGTTTGCCAACAACTTTCTCTAACTAAATAATTGTACTCTCTATCTCTCTTTTTCTATAGACCCTTCCTTTTACATTTTTATACCCCCCACCATACTATGGAGGGTATATTAATTTTGTCATTCCGTTTGTAACTCCTCGAAATACTCATGTCAGACCCAACAAAGTATATATATTCTTGATCAGCGTAAAATTCTAAGACGATTTAGCCATGTCCGTCTGTCTGTCTGTGTGTCTGTCTGTCTGCCCGTCTGTCTGTCTGTCTGTTGTAATCACGCTATCTTTCGAACAAATTGAGATAGAAGGCTAAAATTTTGCACACATGTATATTTTGCCAGTAGGCAGGTTAAGTTCGAAAATGGGCCATGTAGGTCCAAGTTTTCATATAGCCCCCATATAACGGTACCTCCCGATATTCAGTATTTTGATGATTTTAGCGACATTATTCATCGGAATTGTTTCCAATTTGGCATTTGAAGTTCGTAATGGATACTACACCCTAAGACAGAAAATTATCTGTACAGGTCCACGTCTTCGTATAGCCCCCATATAACGGTACCCCCCGATATTCGGTATTTTGATGATTTTAGGTACAATACCCACCGAAATTGTTTGAAATGTGGTATTTGAAGTTCGTAATGGATGCTACAGCCTGTGACAGAAAATTGTCTATGCTGTTCCAGGTCTTTGCACAGCTCCAATTTAACGGCACGTCCTTATATACGATATTTTGATGATTTTAGCTACATTATTCACCGTTTATTTCAAGTTTCCAATTTGAATATGATAATGGCTTATGACAAACAATGCCTATGTATGTCCCATGGTAGAAGAATATAGGTAGACGCGTCGACACAGCTGCTGGGACAATGAACTGTCAAACCAATTTTGGAATTGAAAATGTTGAATGAAAAACTATTTAAATTTGTAAAAAATTTTGAAAAGCGCGAAATATAGTAGCCTCCGAATGACGTAGTATAAGAAAACATATAAAAATCTACTTATATTTGAAAAAAAAACATTTAAATTTTGTTGACATATCAATGCTCCCAAGCGTTGATGCATCTACCTGTATTCTTCTGCCATGGTATGTCCACGTCGTATAGACCCCAATATAACGGCTATATTCGGTATTTTTAAAATTTTAACAGAATTTTTTAAGGATTTTTTAAAAATTTCCAAATTCGTTGCAAATGGTGGAGGGTATCAAAAGTATAGGAAGCTAAAATTTTGCACAGATCTCTCTTTTGTCTGCAGGCAGGTCAAGTTCGAAGATGGGCTATATCGGTCCACGATATCGTATAGCCCCCATATAACGGTCCCCCCCATATTCGGTATTTTGATGATTTTGCCTACATTTTGTAACGGAATTGTCTGAAAATCCACACAAGGAGTTCCTTGTGGGTACTTTATACTTCTGCAGAGAATTATCTATATAGGTCTACGATATCGTATATCCCCCATATAACTGTACCCCCGATATTCGGTATTTTGATGATTTTACCCACATTTTCCAATCGTATTGTCTGAAAATCCACCCACGGAGTTCTTTGTGAGCACTTTACCCCCTGAAACGGAATTGTCTATGTAGGTCCACAATATCGTATATCCCCCATATAACGGTACTACCCTATTCGGTATTTTGATGATTTTAGCCACTTTTTCCAATGGAATTATCTGAAAATCCACACAAGGAATTTCTTGTGAGTACTTTACACCCAGACATTGATTTGTCTTTATAGGTCCACAATATCGTATATCCCCCCATATATCGGCACCTTCCTATATTAGATATTTTAAAGATTTTAAAAGAACATTTAATGGATTCTCTTTTTTTGAAAATTTTCTAATTCGTTCCAAATGGTGAAGGGTATTCAAAGTTCGGCCCGGCCGAACTTACTGCTTTTTTACTTGTTCTTCCTTCAACAACATAAATCATTTTTGGGAATTTTTTTACAACAGCACGTGTTTGTTTTCATTTTTTATGTACTGCCCAAAAAGTTTAAAAATGGCTAGAAGCAAATACAGTACATGAATAAACAGCAAATTATCAGTGACTATGAAAACAAGCTATCATAGACAATAATTTCCGTAGTAGACAGTCTATAACGGATGAAGGCCGTAAAAACTTCAGCCCGTACTGATCAACAAATTGTGAAAGAAAAAAAAAAACAACCATATAAGAGTTCAACTGAATTGGTGAGAGAGCTATCATTGGATATAAGCTCGAGAGTTTGAGATGTCGTATTTGAAGTTCGTAATGAATGCTACAACCTGTGACAGAAAATTGTCTATGCAGATCCAGGTCTTCGTATAGCTCCGATATAAAGGTACCTCCCTTCGCAGAAAATAATTTCTAAGAATAATTTCAGTGATTTCTCGTATACTAAGTCGCCTTTATGAAACTTGATCAGTAGTAACAGTCTATAACGTATGAAGGCCGTAAAAACTTCAGCCCGTACTGATCAACAAATTGTGAAAGAAAAACAAAACAACCATATAAGAGTTCAACTGAATTGGTGAGAGAGCTATCTTTGGATATAGACGAGTAGTGACAGCTGGTCTGCATGCCCATGAGCGTTCAAAAAACCCACCTCAATAGAACAAATGGAAAAACATTTTATTATAGTGACAGCTGGTCTGCATGCCCATGAGCGTTCAAAAAACCCACCTCAATAGAACAAATGGAAAAACATTTTATTGTGGGATGAGACTACGTTTAATATTACAGGCTCAGACATGAAAGATTTTACGGTGAGAAGACCAAAAAAAAATCAGACTCAAGCAGCAGTGTTGCAATGGTACAGTTAATCATGAGGTAGGGTCAAAAATGGTGTGGCGCTGTTTTTCTTTCTATAGACTTTGGCCTATAAAGGAAGGTGTGGATCGGTTTGTTTACAAAGATGTGGTAGACATCACGTTGTTCCCTTTCGCTGAGAAAAATAATCGGCTTATTTGGGTGTTTCAGCATGAACAATGATCCCAAACATGCATCAAAACTTGTCAAAGATTGGTAGTCAGAAATCGTTGTTTTGTCATGGCCGGCACAATCACCTAACCTAAACCCCATGAAAAACCTTTGGAGTATCGTAGACAGGAAGATCAAGCTAGATTCGGAAAGAAATAAACACAACATTTTCCAAAGAATTCAGTTTGCATGGGAAAGCATACCCAAGGATCAAATTGAGCGCGTTCAATGCCTCGTAGGTGTGCAGCTGCTATTAACAATAATGGTTTTGCTATCGACTACTAGCCAAAATTTAATTATTTTAACACAAAAAAAAAAAAAAATAAAAAATTGCTTTAGTTTTGACTAAGCAAAAATTTTGGTCACTTTAGTTTTCCATATATTATTATTCATTCAAAATTATTTTTGTATTTTATACCCTCCACAATTCTATAGAAGGTATATTAACTTTGTTATTCCGTTTGTAAGTCCTCGAAATATGAATAAACTGAATATTTTATAATACTGCCCAGTGTTTTTTTGAGGTTATAGTATTCTGGATAGAAAAACGCAAAATATATATAAAGGAATAATGCTGAACATGATGGGACGTGATATTAGAAGGACAAGTAGCACACATGCAAAAGATATCATAAACAAATTAAGAAATATAGGAAATATTTGCGTTTAAAAATAGCAAGTATCTAGTGTGCTAACCTCATGGCCACCACTGTATATTCTTGATCAGCGTAAAATTCTAAGTTGATTCAGTGATGTCCGTCTATCATTCCGTTTGTAACACCTCGTAATACACATTTTAGACCCCACAAAGCATATATATATTTTTGATCAGCATAAAATTCTACGTCGATTTAGCGATGTCCGTCCGTCTGTGGAAATCACTCTAGCTTCCGAATGAATTGAAGGTCCACGTCTTCGTATAGCCCCCATATAACGGTACCTCCCGATATTCGGTATTTTGATGATTTTAGCGAATTTATTCACAGGAATTGTTACAAATTTGCTATTTAAAGTTCGTAATGGATACTACAGCCTAAGACAGAAAATTGTCTGTGCAGGTCCACCTCTTCGTAAAGCCCCCATATAACGGTATCTCCCGATATTCGGTATTTTAATGATTTTAGGGACATTTTTCACCAGAATTGTTTCAAGTTTAATATTTGAAGTTCGTAATGGGTACTACAACCTACGACAAAAAAGTGTCTGTACAGGTCCACGTCTTCGTATAGCCCCCATATAACGGTACCTGACGATATTCGGTATTTTGATTAGAAGTAAATATTCTGCATAGGTGCGCGATATTCGGTATCTTGATGATTTTAGCCACATTTTTCAATGGAATAGTCTGAAATCCACACCAGTAGTTCTCTCTGATTGCTTTATCCCCCGGAAGAGAATTGTCTATATAGGTCTACGGTTTAGTATAGCAATCTTATAACGCTACCCCGAGATATTCGGTATTTCTTGGATTTTCTCAACATTATTTACGGGAAATGCGTCAAATTTCGTATTTGAAGTTCCCAATGGAAAATTCCTATGACGGAAAATTGTCTATGCAGGTCCACGCCTTGGAATAGCCCCCATACGATAGTACCTTCCTTTATTCAGTATTTTGATGATATTAGATACATTATTCGGATATCTAAGAGCATCGGGCCGGTAGGCATATTGACTGGCCACTGCATCTGACCTCAAGATGGGATAACAGTGTTCCTGACTGCTGTTGGCAATATGGAGAAGAAGAGATAGAGACGATTACAGATGATCTATATTATCCAACAAGAGACATCGGATATGTGGCAGGTAAGAGATAGAAACGTTCTTTTCAAACATAAATTCCATTACCACATACAAGTTTGCCAACAACTTTCTCTAACTAAATAATTGTACTCCCTATCTCTCTTTTTCTATAGACCCTTCCTTTTACATTTTTATACCCTCCACCATACTATGGAGGGTATATTAATTTTGTCATTCCGTTTGTAACTCCTCGAAATACTCATGCCAGACCCAACAAAGTATATATATTCTTGATCAGCGTAAAATTCTAAGACGATTTTGCAATGCCCGTCTGTCTGTCTGTGTGTCTGTCTGTCTGCCCGTCTGTCTGTCTGTCTGTTGTAATCACGCTATCTTTCGAACAAATTGAGATAGAAGGCTAAAATTTTACACACATGTATATTTTGCCAGTAGGCAGGTTAAGTTCGAAAATGGGTCATGTAGGTCCAAGTTATCATATAGCCCCCATATAACGGTACCTCCCGATATTCAGTATTTTGATGATTTTAGCGACATTATTCATCGGAATTGTTTCCAATTTGGCATTTGAAGTTCGTAATGGATACTACATCCTAAGACAGAAAATTATCTGTACAGGTCCACGTCTTCGTATAGCCCCCATATAACGGTACCCCCCGATATTCGGTATTTTGATGATTTTAGCGACATTATTCATCGGAATTGTTTCCAATTTGGCATTTGAAGTTCGTAATGGATACTACATCCTAAGTCAAAAAATGAGCCATGTAGGTCTACGTCTTCATATAGCCCCCATATAACGGTACCCCCCGATATTCGGGATTTTGATGATTTTAGCGACATTGTTTACCGGAATCGTTTCAAATTTGGTATTTGAAGTTTGTAATGGATACTACACCCTAAGTCAAAAAGTGAGCCATGTAGGTCCACGTCTTCATAATGTCCCCATATAACGGTACCCCCCGAAATTCGGTATTTTGATGATTTTAGCGACATTATTCCCCGGAATTGTTCCAACTTTGGTATTTGAAGTTCGCAATAGATACTGCAGCATAAAACAGAAAATGGGCCATGTAGGTCCACGTCTTCATACAGCCCCCATATACCGTACCCCCCGATATTCGGTATTTTGATGATTTTAGCGACACTATTTACCGGGATTGTTTCAAATTTTGCATGTGAAGTTCGTAACGGATACTTCAGCCCATGCCAGAAAATTGTCTGTGCACATAAACAGATTTTTCTTCAAGTTTCGCATTTAAATATTGTAATAACTTATGACAAAAGTTGCCTATGCAGGTCCAGGTCGTCGTATAAGCATTCGGTATTTTTAAGATTTTAACAGAATTTTTAACGGATTTTATTTATTTTTTTTTTTTTTGTGGAAATTGCCAAATTTGTACTAAGTGGTGGAGGGTATTAAAAGTTCGGCCGGCCGAACTTACAGCTTTTTTACTTGTTATGTCTCTCCTATCACCATCAACTATTTTTTCCCAGGATCAACACAATGGAGCAAAGTTCGCCGAGTAAAGTAGTTTCTGAATCATGTGCAGCTGCGCAACCTTAAAACAACCAACCAACCAATGGATGAGGTTTTTGGTGGGAGAACATCACCGCGGATATTATGAAATTTTTCAATTTTCAAAAATTAAATTAATTCACTTTGACAATTGCAAGAAAAATCGTTTTTTACAAACGGAGTTTCAAAGTAATATACTTGTTTCAAGTCAAAACGTCAAAAAGATCGTCCAAATGAGATAATTCTCCATCATTTCTACTTCCCTTCAATGATTTATCACCTTTCATTTCTCTCAACACTTGATCCTCTTCCTTTTCTTTTTACGCAAGATGATTACAATGGACCGAAATGTCTGCAGTTGAGGTAGTACAATTTCTGTGGCAACTACACATCCTCTAATCTAAGCAAAGTGAACACAGCTTTTAAGTTTTAAAGGTCCAATTAGGTTGAATTGAGTATCATCATACGATTGGGATTCAACTACAATAAAGTATGAAAATTTTGGAACAAATATAGTTTAAGCCCCGATCTATATGTTTCATCCCATTGTATACTTAATACATCTCAAATTCATAAAATTCACTCGAAGGGATCACATACAAGATAAAAATACCGACATTTTTATTGAAAACGGATTAAGATTATATTTTAGATTCCACGTGTTAGTTCCATCAGACTTCACATTTAAGAAACAAATTTTTCTATTTATATCTCAAAAATTAAAATATGTTAGATTAACTCTATTAAATTCTGTGAAATTATGTTTTAATTATTCACTTTGAACTGCAAATACAAGGGACATCAGACTGCCGTAAAAGTTTTCAAAATACCGTAAACCTATATAGACAATAGTTGTCTATCGTCGGTACGGTTATATGTGAACCGCAAACCTATATGGACAATGTTCTGACACCGGTGATAGAACCTATTAAGAAATGCAGATACTGAGTTTTCGTCAAAATACTGAATATCTGTAGGTATTAGTATACGGGGCTATAGAAAAACGTGAACTTGAGACAAAGTTGTGCATCCTATGGTAAAGCCCATTACAGACTCTAAATACTAAAAATTAAAAAAAAAAACAAGTAGAAACCTAAGTTAGTCTGGACCTAATTTTTAATACTGTTCACCATTTGAAAGGAACTGGCAAAATGTCAAATAGAATAAGTGTCTGTTCAAATATGCCGCTATAACGCAATCCGATTATCTTGTATTACAGTTACACTATAGGTGGTACTTATTTATATATAGTCCCCATATAACAGTGCCTCCTTAGTCCACCAATCTTTAGTGATGCTAACCGAGTGGCCGACAAAACGACCGACATTGTTTAATCGTAATTGAATTTTACTATGATCAAAAGCATATATTTTATTTATAGGGACTCTAGCGCACAATTTGAGTTACTATGGAAATGGGTGGAAAAGAGAAATTAACTTGGACTACTTTACAACTTATTTGAATGAGAAATGTTGCTTAGCTTTTTACTATACTGAAAATTTACCTAAACTGTTACATGGTGCTATTAAAACCGTTGATATATACTTTTATACATCCTTACGTGGACATGTATTGACATTTTTGTCATGGATATTTATTTCAATGTAGTCGAGTTATTATTTATATATAAAAAGATGGTGCAAAAATTTATATTAACTCATCAATTGCGAACAGTTGGGCCGATTTCATTCAAATGTTCTTTCAGTTGTGAAAGATGGAAGCCCTCGAGTGAATCACCAATTGCGACAGTTCTGTTTATTGACGATGCCATCAAGATTGAAATGGTCCTCTTCACTTAAAATGATGTTATCGGCAAAAGTCAGCATATTTATATTGTCTCTCCAATACCCAATTAACGAACTCCATGGTCAGATGGCTTCAGTTCCTGAGTCAATTGAACTTTATATACATGAAGATGAAATTCTTTCACCAACTTGGTAAATCACTTATACAATTCTACAAGCAAGCAATAACAATTGTTCAAATGACAATAAATGACACTTCGAATTTTTAAAATATATTTATCTAAAAAAGTGGTATTTGTAGTTTAGTTATATTAGTTTATTTATTTTAATGCGCCGAGCACCTCAAATTTGTAAAAAAAAATCACAACAGGGTTGTCAACAGAATTGTTTGTGGTTTCTTAACTCTTTCGCTAAAATCTCCATAAATAATTAATGAATACGGGTGTTATTGGTCTGGGAAGTAGTATTTGTATCGCAAAGTATTATTAGAACACAATAGTAAGCAAAGGTTTATGATTAATTTGAAAATTTATATCGATACGAAAAAAATTAAATGTATAAAGTTTGTTGTTCGCGTATTCGTACCAATCAATAGAGGCACATCTTATTTTTTAATGCAGCGTATCCATGTCCTCAGTTGCATCATGCCATTAATAAAATAT
The DNA here is from genome assembly GCF_030504385.1 of Musca domestica. Taxonomy (NCBI): domain Eukaryota; kingdom Metazoa; phylum Arthropoda; class Insecta; order Diptera; family Muscidae; genus Musca; species Musca domestica. The sequence continues at coordinate 10,482,583 of NW_026712328.1, read as the reverse complement.
TAAAATGGTTAAAAATTGAGAAATTGAGTCTGATTTTAGAAGTCCTCGAAAAAAATATGTTGAAAACTGATAAAAAAGCGAAATACCTCTCGCATTGCTAGGCTTTGTGTCACAACTATGCGCGCAAATAATAATTGCGTGTAAAGGCTTGTATTGATGTTAACACCCGACTTAATACACGGTTTTGAAAAAAGAGGTTTTCACAATTTTTAAATTTTCACAGGATTCGAGCAATTTTGAGCTTATTAGATAGACCAGCCATCGCCCTCGTACATTGTGCACCCAAAAATAGGGTCTTGAAAAATGTATGGCATAAACTTTCCAAAGAGCTAAAACTTGATATGTACCTAAATCTATATTCCTTAATCTATTACATATTCAATTGTTTATTGTAAAGGTAAGGTCACATTGAGCAAATATTTGACGAAAAATGTCAAATATTTCTTTGTCACAATCTGACCACCAAATATTATTTGACGGTAAATACAAAAACAGCTGATTTTGAGAAAACAAAATTATTTGCCAGAAAACAAAAATTTGACCAGTGTGTCCATAATGTGAACACCTATGATCAATTATTTTCCTCTTTTTTGGTCAAACATTTATTTGACGGTGCAAATGTTTTGTAAGGTCAAACACGGAAAAATATCAGTTTAAAACATTGGGCAGCATTTTGCTTTAAGAACAGGAGCATTTGTAACATGATGTTTAATGAATAGAAAAGCAAACGAATACAATAGGTGGTTTTGTTTATTTGATATTTTTGAATTAACTGAATTTGAATGTTTAGTAAAAATTTAATATATGGTCTGTTCCACAACTGTAAGATGTAAAAGTTTTTACTACGATTACCGATTTTCATTATAATGAAGAAAATTGACAAACTAGTTGATTCTTGCAGGTTCAGGAATAGGATATAGGTAGATGCATCAACGCTTGAAACATTGATATGTCAAACATTTTGAAATGTTTTGACAAAAATAAGAAGATTTTTCTATGTTTTCTTTTACGTAATGATATGTATTTTTCAACAATTTTTACAAATTTCAATAATATTTCATTCATTATTGTTTTGTCAGTTCATTATCCCAGCAGCTATGTCGATGCGACTACCAGTATTCTTCTACCGTGATACAAACATACAAAATGCAAAAAAAAATGTTCTGAGAAGGAATTTATTCCATAACAGCTTGTCATTTGCTTCCCTTCTCCAAATAAATTATACCCGAAACTCCATTTTCTTTATGTCTCTCTTTCACTCTCTCTGTCTATTTCTCTCGGCCAAATAAATTTATGTTTCCTCACAGTTTGATCAAACCATTTATTGGGAAAATATATTTTACGAATGTGAACATGTGTCAAACATGTTTCCCCATAGCACTATTTGACGCTATTTGGTGACTGTTTGAACAAACAAAATCTGTCAAATATTTGACTGTAATGTGAATATCGAATCAACTCTGTATGAATTTCACATTTGTTCAGTCAGATATTGGAAAACAAATTTCGATCAAATGTGATCAGTGTGACCGTACCTTAAGGATCATAAAAATTTTAACAAAGTCAATTATTCAGTAGTGTGCTTATGGATAGGTTGGCATTTCACCACGGTAAATTTTGATGGCGTTGTTGACAAATTCGCTATGGTCAATTTTGATGAGGATGTTGACTTTGCAAGCTTTAATATGAACTACTAGATGGCGATGTTCCTTAATTTAGCGTAGACACACTCCAAAGCTACTATGATTCATATTACAGAAGTTTGGAATGTCTATGGGATGGTGAAACTATACATTTTAAAATTCAATACCAGATGACGCTGTTTAATATAGTATAGACACACTCCAAACTACTGTAATATGATCATATCGATTGAGGCTGCTGAGACCCACCATGTGAAAAGTGAATATAATATAGACACATCTCAAAGTGGGTAATATGATTAGTATCATAGACAACAACAAGATGTTAGTTTTGTTATTTTGTCCAGATGGCTCTCAGCAAGCTTTTGTATAGTCAACATGCTGAGAACTGCAGTCCAATGTACATATTAATTTATTTGAAAACACATTACTTCATTCAAATCGAATTCATTAAATGTGATATATTATTGAATAATTTTATAACTGACAAATATTCCACAATTATTGATATATCAGGCGTTTTAACTTGAGTGACTCAAAAATTGTTAGTCATTCCTCTTAAACGATATGGGCGATATCAGACGGTGAGACCACCAGATAATGTTGTAGCATAGATCCACTAACAAAAATGCTGCTGTAACCAGTCGAAGAAAAGTCTTCTGGTTAGAACACCATATGGTGGTATGGTAATATGTAATGGGGTCCAAGGCTTGTTTGAATTGGCGGATTGATTCATTTATTTATACGATACTTTTTTGATATTTTTGTCGTTGAAGAATTTGTTTGCATTATGTAGCAGTTTGAGAGAATTGAAACTGAAAGAGTTTCATCAGTGCATCAATTCGGTATTAAATATAGAAGGGATTTGAAGAAGGAAACGCCATTGTTTACACTATCTAACAATTGGATTTCTGTGAAATGAATATGAGAATTTGAGAGGAAGCGTTGTTGCAGAGTTTCATGACAAATTCTGCATCTATCAATTTCAGTTTGTTTACCATGTATATTCAATAATGTACTGAATGGATTGGAAGAAAGATCAATACTCAACAATTTGCATAATAATGAGCATCGTTTTGTAATATTTTTAAAAAAAAGTTTAAAAATGTCTCAAAAAAATTGTTGGTCTTGCAGCCTTTAGTACAAGAATATGGAAAAGCATTGCATGTTTTGTGCAGTTTATGCAAAGTGTCATGAAGAGGAATATCTATTAAGATCAAGTTAAAAAGCAGTAAGTTCGGCCGGGCCGAACTTTGAATACCCTCCACAATTTGGTACGAATTTGGAAATTTTCAAAAAATACAATCCTTAAAAAATTCTGTGTAAATTTTAAAAGTACCGAATATAGCCGTTATATTGGAGTCTATACTACGTGGACCTACATAGGCATTGTTTGCCATTAGTCATTGCCATATTCAAATTCGAAACTTGAAATAAACGGTGAATAATGAATAATGACGCTTAAATCATCAAAATACCGAATTTTGGGCGATACCGTTATATGGGGTCTATACGAAGACGTGGACCTGCACTGACAATTTTCTGTCATAGGCTGTAGTATCCATTACGAATCTCAAATACCAAATTTGAAACAATTCCGGTGAATAATGTCGCTAAAATTATCAAAATACCAAATATCGGGAGGTACCTACCCTATATGAAAACGTGGACCTACAAGGCCCGTTTACGAACTTAACCTGCCTACTGGAAAAATAAACACGTGTGCAAAATTTTAGCCTTCTATCTCAATTCGTTCAAAGGATTACAACAGACAGACATACAGACAGACGGACATGACTAAATCGACATAGAATTTTACTCTGATTAAGAATATATATATACTTTTGGTGGGTCTGACATGAGTATTTCGAGGAGTTACGAACGGAATGACAAAGTTAATATACCCTCCATAGTATGGTGGAGGGTATAAAAATTGAGAACAACAACAAGAAAAACTTAAACAGTAACATTAAAATCAATCAGCTGTAAAGATGGAAAAGTTTTGTGACGATTGTAATAATATTGCAGTTAATATACGATCACATTTACGTAGCTAAGAACATCGGTCCACAGTGAGTAAAAGTCTGGAATCGGACATAAAAATTATTTAAAGTGCATTTAACAAAAAATATAAGCATCTTAGAAATACAAAAGATTAAAATCAATTTGTACCTGAAAGATATTTTACATGCTTTAATGATTAACCCCCAAAAAATGAGCTAAACGAAAAACGGTTATAAAATGTAATTAGAAACTCCAAGGATTATATATGGAACCAAACAATAATAAAGACGAACCTTCAACTTCCAATGAGTTGATGACAAAAAACATGTTTTACTACAATTTCAAAACAACATTATTAACCATGGGATGTCTTTTAGAAGAGCTTGTTTTAAACCACGGTGTCCAGATAATAACTAAATCGGAAGAGTTCCAAGACAGAAGGTCTAATTGGGCCTTGGAGAATCTTTTGAAACTCGACATAAATGTGACAGAGCCAAGTGTAACATATTCATATAATATACATATATACCAAGATGGTGTAATGGTGCTGAGTCCTGTTGGAATGTCCAACATCTGCGGCCACAATGTCAAATAAAACATATATATCTGTATATATAAAAGAAAGTTGTGTTAGTTACTACGCTTATAACTTAAGAACCGCTGGACTGATTTTAACGATTCATACAAATTCGGAATTGTCTCCTGTCCGAAAAGGATAATATCCAAACAAAAATCGCGTAAAAATGTGATATATTAACATTTCCATTTTGACTTTGAAATGTACAGTAGTAATGTTTATTTTGCATGATTTTGTTCCATTATGACGTACTTTTTTCTAATGTACATTTGTAGTGTTTTTTATATTTTATTTTTTAATTCGAATATTAATACCAATTTATTTAATTGACTTGATTTCTTGAGAACTGAAATTGATGTCGGATCACATGGAAGTGTATTACCGAATTATGTGGTGGCGAAACGGAAAAATAGATCTCATTGCAAAAAATTTCAAATCGGAAAAAAATTGAAAAAAAAAAAATTCAATGGAATTCCAATAATAGTACATTCTATTGAGAAACTTTGTAAGTATCTTTAAACATTTACTGCAAAAAATCAGTGAAGTTTTTTTTTCAATTTTTAATTTTTCTTTTGTCATTTTTTTTCCATTTGTATTATCATATTTAATTCAGTGGACTTTTTGAGAACAAAATACAGAATAATTTTTCACTATATACAATTTTTCACCAAAAAAATGAAACAAGTGCGAAGCACGATGTTAACTGACATCTACCTTTCAACTCCATGGCCGACATCGTGGTTCAGCTGGAAGATGCGAACACATTTAAACAAACAAAAATGACCGAAAATGCCTAATGCGGCTCATTTCAAATGTGGACCTACTTCTTTCATGTGACAATAATCCGTCCAATTAGAGCTCAAAATGCAAAATTCTTTGAGAGTACAATCAGTAAAATACCAAATATTAAGGGTGGAAAATAGTAGAGCGAATGGGACTTTTAGTAAGAAAAGGATTTCTATTCTTCCAGAAATTCGTTCCAAACATTCAAAATACCTTAAATCGCTTTTGCAGGTCATGATATCGATCATAACTCACGGATAAGGGTACCCGATTTCACATTTATATAACCATCGTATGATTTAAGATATTTTTGGGGTCTTGGCCACTTTTTTCATTTGTTGGCCCTTATTTGGTACCTTTGATTCTAAGAGGGTAGAGAACCTCTTCGCTTAAAATTTGAAATTTTCAGAGTAGGGCCCATATTGTTTTTGACCACATTTAACAATTGATATGGCTAAAAATTGTATTTATGCTACTCTGTGGTAGGGAACCATCATACAGATAATTGCCACATAAGAATTTATTTAAGTGAAGTCCCTACATTTGAGTATCCCGAAGTCAACTTTCTCATCTAATGTGTGGTCAGAAAAGAAAATTTGGTATTCTATTGAATTTGTAACCCCCAAGAGAATATTGGTTGGAAACGTAGATTTGGGATGTACATCTATATGAAATATATTGTGGAAACATGAACAAATTACAAATATAAAAACGTAGCACGGGACCGAATATTTGTTGAATCGTCATTGAATTATACTATGATGAAAAATATGGACTTTATGGGGTCTTCAACTTACAATTTAAATGACAAATAAAATTAATTCCCATCTTACGGTAATGGGTGTAAAATAGTAATAATTATGAGATGGATAAAACTATTTTTACTTATTTAAATCACGCGAAATTTTTTTCAGTTTGGTCGATGTTTCAGAATAGTGCCCATATAAAGGTACCTCCTGATTTTACCATATTTCGAAAAATTTGGCTAAAAATGTGTATTTGGGGGGTGAAAATCTTACACAACATATCTACAAATTTTAGAATTTTTTCCATGTAATAGTATCCCCTCAAGTCCACATTTTGGCGGAAAAACAGACCCACATGATTAGGGGGACTTATGAGGACTCTAATGCACAATCTGAGGTGCTAATGGGTTTAAAAAAGTAATTAACTTTAGTTATTCTTAAATCATTCAGCCCTCAATTATGAAGTGTACAAAATACAGTAAATTCCAAATTTCTGCTCATTTGACTGGAAGATTTTGCTAAGATTTTTACTATACTAAAACTTAATTTGATCCCTTACATGGGGATAAAATTGATATATACTTTTTAATAGATTTTTATAGCACATCCACACATTTGAAGCCCACGGTTTAAATATTAAAGCCCTCGGCATAACTATGGGTACAGGTATTTTAAAACACTATTAATCGACCAGCACGTGAACAATCAGTCATATTTGTGAATAACTATGCTTTGACAAATATGCATAATAGACAAAAACTACGGGCCGGCAACGCGGACCGGGCCAGCTAGTATATATATATATATATATATATATATATATATATATATATATATATATATATATATATATATATATATATATATATATATATATCTATATATATATATAACTATACATATAAAAATCAATTGTTGTTTGTTGGTAATGGAATCAGTTAAAAACGGCTGGACCGATTTGCATAATTTTTTGTACAAACGTTCGTCATACCCCGAGTTCGTCATACCACGCCCACTTTTCCGCCCACTATCTTGATTTATCTAAAATCTTTATATTTGCCAGATAATGAAGATATCGGTTTGAAAATTATTACACGAGATACTGTTGACTTTCCCTCCAAACTTAGGAATTTATTTGGGCGCTAGGGAACTGACCACGCATACTTCTAATCTATCTACTACGCTTATAACTCAAGAACCGCTGATCTGACTTTAACGATTTACACAAATTCGGAATTGTCTCTTGGCAGAAAAGGATAAAATCCAAAAAAATCGCGTAAAAATGTGAAATTTTAAAATTTTCATTTTGACTTTTTTCCATTTTGACTTACTATTTCGGAATGTACATGTGTAGTTTTTTTTTTTTTTAATTCTAATATGATGTGTAGTCTTTTTGGGTAGTAGAAAGCGACGAAAATTATGGAGTGGCGGAACTGAATAGATGATGTCAAAATAATTTATCGTGGTCAAATCAAAATTGCTAAAAAATCAAAAAAGAGCATATTGCACTGCAAAAACTCTAAAATAGGGAAAAACTGAGAACATTTTTTTAATGGAATCAAGTTTCAAAATAATAGTAAGGACCGAACTTCGTAAGGACCTTTAAATATTGGCTGTAAAAAACCAGCGAACAAGTTGAAGATTTTTTTCAATTTGTTTATTAGTTACTATGCTTATAACTCAAGAACGTTTTGACGGATTTTCACAATTCATACAACTTCGGAATGGAATCTTACAATAAAAAAATTGCGTAAAATATGCCAATAAAAATATAAAAGAAAAAGTCCTTTTGGCGTGAAATTTTTTCAATTTCAAAACTATATAGAAGTGTACATTTTTTATTGTTTTGAATTCTGAATGAATAATATCAAAAATGTAATAGTACGCAATAAGATGTTAAATGGCGATCTTTCATGTCTGAAATTGGCATTTAGCTTTCAACTCCAGGATCTACATCGTGCTTCAGCTGGAAGATGCGAACACTTTTAAATAAACAAAAATAACCGACAAAACGTTATGGGGCTCATTTCAACACGTAGACCTACCTACTTCTATCACGTGACAATAATTCGTCCAATGAGAACTCAGTATGCAAAATTAATTGGGACTGCAATCAGTGAAATACCGAATATAAAGGAAAAGGATTTCTATTCTTTCAGAAATTCTTCCTAAACTTTCACGAAACCTTAAATCACTTTTGCAGTTCATGATATGGGCCATAACCCCCGGATAAGGATACAACCCGATTTCAAGTATATCTTACATTTTAACCATATTTTCATACTAATTTCGGCAAATGTTGGTAATTTGGGAAACCTTTCATGCAAAAACTGATCACATTTTGTATAACCATCATATGATTTAAGGAACCGGACATTTGTTTAATCGTCTTTGAATTATACTATCATAAAAGATATAGAAATTATGGGGTCTCCAACGCGCAATTTCAATGAAAAATAATTCATATTACTTTAAAGACAAGTAAAAAAATTAACTTCGGCCGGGCAGAATTATTACTATCATCCATCTGAGGGTAAAAGAAACATTTTTATATAAAAGTATCTAAATTCAAGCGTGTTTCACTTTAAACTTCATATACCAGTAAGACTGTTTGGATAATGCAGTTATGAATATATATGTGGGTTATCAACATACCCAATATAGGTAGGTATCGTTGTATGTGTTATACAAATCCGAGGAGAAATGTGGCAGAAATCATCAAAATACCGAATTTCGAGAGATACCGTTATATGGGGACTATACCAAAACGTGAACCGATAGATCATTTTCAATACCAACCATCCTATGCACATTACAAATTTTGCAGCTAAATTTTGACGCTATACGACAAATAAAATCATCAAAATACCGATTTTCGAGAGATACCGTTACATGGGGACTATACCAAAACGTGAACCGATAGATCATTTTCAATACCAACCATCCTATACACATTAAAAATTTTTCAGCTAAATTTTGACGCTATACGTCAAATAATGTGGGCTGTATCGTAATTTAAACAAACAGACATACAGACGGACAAATCGACTTAGAGTCTTATGCTGATTATGAATATATATGCATATTTAATGGAGTCTATGACGAACATTTAGTGATGTTATAAATGGAATGAAAAGTTAATATATCCTCCTTTCCAACGTGGATGATATAATAGCATTAAAGACTTAAATTAAGTTCGTCCGGGCAGAATTATTACTATCATCCATCTAAGGGTAAAGGAAAAATTTTTATATAAAATTCCGAAGATCTGGTGCTAAATTTATATGGGACTAGATGGCCCGGTCTGCGTTGCCGGCCCGTACTTTTAGTCTTTAATACGTATTTTTTAAAGCATAATAAATCACAGATCTGACTTATGTAGGCGGCACAATTTATGATTATAAGTAATGACTCCATTATAATTACTCCAATTTTGATTATAAGTAATGGCTTGATTATGAGTAATGACTCCATGACTAAATATAAATTAATAGTCATGGCAAAAATTATAATTACCGTCGGTTTTAGATATTTTGAATAGCCTGATCTTATTTTTCAGCTATAGGCTTTAATGATAAAGAACATCTATAATAGCCCCATGTGAAAATTCAGCTCAATTGGTATTTAGTTCTGTTGACCTCATACTTGAAGGTAGAATGTTGTCAGAATAGCCAAAAAAAAAAAAAAATACTCTTTTGGGCATAAATTTTTTGTCATTTAAATTGTGCGATGGAGTTCCAATCAAGTCCACATTTTTCATCGTAGTGTAATTCAATGACGATAAAAGAAATGTTCGGTCTCGTGTTACTTTCTAATTTCGTATTTTTTTTCATGTTTCTGCCACAATTTCCGACTGAATAAGTCCCAGATTGACATTTCGGAGTTTATTTCATATAGACAGACTTCCCAAATCTACGTTCCTAACCAATATTCTCTTGGGGGTTACAAATTCAATAGAATACCAAATTTTCTTTTGTGGCCACACATTGGTTGGGAGAGTGGACTTGGGGGTATTCTAATGTGGGACTATACTTAAATAAATGCATATGTGGATAATTATCTGTAAGATGGTTTTCTACCTCAGGGTTTTTTACCCAATGTAGCCTCAAGACTAAGATGGGCCCTTTTCCGAAAAATAAATAAAAAAAAAATAAATTATGAGAAGAGGTTTTCTTCCCCCTTAGAAACAAAGATGTCAAATAAGGGCCAAAAAGTGGCCAAGACCCCGAAAATACCTTAAATCATATGATGGTGATACTAAAACGTGATCATTTCTTGCAAGGATGGTTTTTTTAAATTATCAACATAAGCTAAAATTAGTACGAAAAATATGGTTTTCCGCCCACTATCTTGATTTATCTAAAATCTTTATATTTGCCAGATAATGAAGATATCGGTTTGAAAATTATTACACGAGATACTGTTGACTTTCCCTCCAAACTTAGGAATTTATTTGGGCGCTAGGGAACTGACCACGCATACTTCTAATCTATCTACTACGCTTATAACTCAAGAACCGCTGATCTGACTTTAACGATTTACACAAATTCGGAATTGTCTCTTGGCAGAAAAGGATAAAATCCAAAAAAATCGCGTAAAAATGTGAAATTTTAAAATTTTCATTTTGACTTTTTTCCATTTTGACTTACTATTTCGGAATGTACATTTGTAGTTTTTTTTTTTTTTTAATTCTAATATGATGTGTAGTCTTTTTGGGTAGTAGAAAGCGACGAAAATTATGGAGTGGCGGAACTGAATAGATGATGTCAAAATAATTTATCGTGGTCAAATCAAAATTGCTAAAAAATCAAAAAAGAGCATATTGCACTGCAAAAACTCTAAAATAGGGAAAAACTGAGAAATGGAATCAAGTTTCAAAATAATAGTAAGGACCGAACTTCGTAAGGACCTTTAAATATTGGCTGTAAAAAACCAGCGAACAAGTTGAAGATTTTTTTCAATTTGTTTATTAGTTACTATGCTTATAACTCAAGAACGTTTTGACGGATTTTCACAATTCATACAACTTCGGAATGGAATCTTACAATAAAAAATTGCGTAAAATATGCCAATAAAAATATAAAAGAAAAAGTCCTTTTGGCGTGAAATTTTTTCAATTTCAAAACTATATAGAAGTGTACATTTTTTATTGTTTTGAATTCTGAATGAATAATATCAAAAATGTAATAGTACGCAATAAGATGTTAAATGGCGATCTTTCATGTCTGAAATTGGCATTTAGCTTTCAACTCCAGGATCTACATCGTGCTTCAGCTGGAAGATGCGAACACTTTTAAATAAACAAAAATAACCGACAAAACGTTATGGGGCTCATTTCAACACGTAGACCTACCTACTTCTATCACGTGACAATAATTCGTCCAATGAGAACTCAATATGCAAAATTAATTGGGACTGCAATCAGTGAAATACCGAATATAAAGGAAAAGGATTTCTATTCTTTCAGAAATTCTTCCTAAACTTTCACGAAACCTTAAATCACTTTTGCAGTTCATGATATGGGCCATAACCCCCGGATAAGGATACAACCCGATTTCAAGTATATCTTACATTTTAACCATATTTTCATACTAATTTCGGCAAATGTTGGTAATTTGGGAAACCTTTCATGCAAAAACTGATCACATTTTGTATAACCATCATATGATTTAAGGAACCGGACATTTGTTTAATCGTCTTTGAATTATACTATCATAAAAGATATAGAAATTATGGGGTCTCCAACGCGCAATTTCAATGAAAAATAATTCATATTACTTTAAAGACAAGTAAAAAAATTAACTTCGGCCGGGCAGAATTATTACTATCATCCATCTGAGGGTAAAAGAAACATTTTTATATAAAAGTATCTAAATTCAAGCATGTTTCACTTTAAACTTCATATACCAGTAAGACTGTTTGGATAATGCAGTTATGAATATATATGTGGGTTATCAACATACCCAATATAGGTAGGTATCGTTGTATGTGTTATACAAATCCGAGGAGAAATGTGGCAGAAATCATCAAAATACCGAATTTCGAGAGATACCGTTATATGGGGACTATACCAAAACGTGAACCGATAGATCATTTTCAATACCAACCATCCTATGCACATTACAAATTTTGCAGCTAAATTTTGACGCTATACGACAAATAAAATCATCAAAATACCGATTTTCGAGAGATACCGTTACATGGGGACTATACCAAAACGTGAACCGATAGATCATTTTCAATACCAACCATCCTATACACATTAAAAATTTTTCAGCTAAATTTTGACGCTATACGTCAAATAATGTGGGCTGTATCGTAATTTAAACAAACAGACATACAGACGGACAAATCGACTTAGAGTCTTATGCTGATTATGAATATATATGCATATTTAATGGAGTCTATGACGAACATTTAGTGATGTTATAAATGGAATGAAAAGTTAATATATCCTCCTTTCCAACGTGGATGATATAATAGCATTAAAGACTTAAATTAAGTTCGTCCGGGCAGAATTATTACTATCATCCATCTAAGGGTAAAGGAAAAATTTTTATATAAAATTCCGAAGATCTGGTGCTAAATTTATATGGGACTAGATGGCCCGGTCTGCGTTGCCGGCCCGTACTTTTAGTCTTTAATACGTATTTTTTAAAGCATAATAAATCACAGATCTGACTTATGTAGGCGGCACAATTTATGATTATAAGTAATGACTCCATTATAATTACTCCAATTTTGATTATAAGTAATGGCTTGATTATGAGTAATGACTCCATGACTAAATATAAATTAATAGTCATGGCAAAAATTATAATTACCGTCGGTTTTAGATATTTTGAATAGCCTGATCTTATTTTTCAGCTATAGGCTTTAATGATAAAGAACATCTATAATAGCCCCATGTGAAAATTCAGCTCAATTGGTATTTAGTTCTGTTGACCTCATACTTGAAGGTAGAATGTTGTCAGAATAGCCAAAAAAAAAAAAAAAAAAATACTCTTTTGGGCATAAATTTTTTGTCATTTAAATTGTGCGATGGAGTTCCAATCAAGTCCACATTTTTCATCGTAGTGTAATTCAATGACGATAAAAGAAATCTTCGGTCTCGTGTTACTTTCTAATTTCGTATTTTTTTTCATGTTTCTGCCACAATTTCCGACTGAATAAGTCCCAGATTGACATTTCGGAGTTTATTTCATATAGACAGACTTCCCAAATCTACGTTCCTAACCAATATTCTCTTGGGGGTTACAAATTCAATAGAATACCAAATTTTCCTTTGTGGCCACACATTGGTTGGGAAAGTGGACTTGGGGGTATTCTAATGTGGGACTATACTTAAATAAATGCATATGTGGATAATTATCTGTAAGATGGTTTTCTACCTCAGGGTTTTTTACCCAATGTAGCCTCAAGACTAAGATGGGCCCTTTTCCGAAAAATAAATAAAAAAAAATAAATTATGAGAAGAGGTTTTCTTCCCCCTTAGAAACAAAGATGTCAAATAAGGGCCAAAAAGTGGCCAAGACCCCGAAAATACCTTAAATCATATGATGGTGATACTAAAACGTGATCATTTCTTGCAAGGATGGTTTTTTTAAATTATCAACATAAGCTAAAATTAGTACGAAAAATATGGTTAAAATGTAGAATATACTTGAAATCGGGTTGTTCCGTTATCGGGGGTTATGACCCATATCATGAGCTGCCAAAGCGATTAAAGGTATCTTGAAGGTTTGGAAAAAATTTCTGGAAGGAATTCGCTCAACTATTTTGTGTCCTTTATAGTCGGTATTTCACGAATTGCAGTCCCAATGTATTTTGCATTTTGAGTTCTCATTGGACGAATTATTGTCATATGAAAGAAACAGGTCCACTTTTTGAAGTGAACCCCATAACGCTTTTTCGGTCATTTTTGTTTGTATAAATGTGTTCGCATCTTCCAGCTGAAGGTCCTGGAGTTGAAAGCTAGATGCCAATTTTATACATGAAAGATCTCCATTTAACATCGTATTACACACTTATTTAATTTTTAATATTATTCATTCAGAATTGAAAACAATAAGAAATGTACACTTCAATATTGAAAAAAGAAGGGATTGAAAAAAGACAAATAATCTTCAACTGGCTCGACCGGTTTTTTATGGCTAATTTTTAAAGGTCCTTATGAAGTTTGTTTGTAGAATGTACTATTATTTTGAAATTCGATTTCATTGAAAAATTTTCGATTTTTCCCGATTTTAGAATTTTCATATCTTATTCTCTTCTGAAATGATATTCTTCGTATTACCCACAAAATACATAAAATCTATAAATAATAGTTTTATCCGTTGTCGCTTTATACTACCCAAACAAAGTACACATCATATTAGAATTCCAAAAAAAAAAAAAGAAAAAAACAAGTAAAAAAGTAGTAAGTTCGGCCGGGCCGAACTTTGAATACCCTCCACCATTTGGAACGAATTAGAAAATTTTCAAAAAAATAAAATCCAATAAAAATTCTTTTATAATCTTTAAAATATCTAATATAGGAAGGTGCCGATATATGGGGGGATATACGATATTGTGGACCTATAAAGACAAATCTACGTCTGAGTGTAAAGTACTCACAAGGAACTCCGTGTGTGGATTTTCAGACAATACGATTGGAAAATGTGGCTAAAATCATCAAAATACCGAATATCGCGGGGTACCGTTATATGGGAGCTATACGTTATCGTTAACCTATATAGAGAATTCTCTGTCGGTGGGTAAAGTGCTCACAAAGAACCCCTTGTGTACAAAGAACCCCTTGTGACCATTCCGTTGAAAAATATGGTTAAAAACATCAAAATACCCAATATCGGGGGTACCGTTATATGAGGGCTATACAATATCGTGGACCTATATAGATAATTCTCTGCCGAGGTATAAAGTACCCACAAGGAACTCCTTGTGTGGATTTTCAGACAATTCCGATGAAAAATGTGGGTCAAATCATAAAATACCGAATATCGGGAGGTAGCGTTATATGGGGGATATACGATATCGTGGACCTGTATAGACAATTCTCTCTCAGGGGGTGAAGTACTCACAAGGAACTACTTGTGTTGATTTTAAGACAATTAAATTGAAAAGCGTGGCTAACATCATCAAAATACCGAATATCGGAGGTTACAGTTATATGGGGGATATATGATATCGTGGATCTATATAGACACTTCATTCTGAGGAGGTAAAATGCCCACAAGGGACTCCTTTTGTGGATTTTCAGACAATTCCGTTGAAAAATGTGGGTAAAATCATCAAAATACCGAATATCGGGGGTACCGTTATATGGGGGCTATACGATATTGTGGACCTATATAGATGGTTCTCTGCCGAGGTATAAAGTACCCACAAGGAACTCCTTGTGTGGATTTTAAGACAATTCCGTTGAAAAATGTGGGTAAAATCATCAAAATACCGAATATCGGGGGGTACCGTTATATGGGGGCTATACGATATTGTGGACCTATATAAATAATTCTCTGCCGAGGTATAAAGTACCCACAAGGAACTTCTTGTGTGGATTTTCAGACAATTCCGTTCAAAAATGTGGGTAAAATCATCAAAATACCGAACATCGGGGGTGCCGTTATATGGGGGCTATACAATATTGTGGACCTATATAAATAATTCTCTGCCGAGGTATAAAGTACCCACAAGGAACTCCTTGTGTGGATGTTCGGACAATTCCTTTGAAAAATGTGGGTAAAATCATCAAAATACCGAATATCGGGGGGTACCGTTACATGAGGGCTATACGATATCGTGGACCTATATGGACAATTCTCTGCCGAGGTATAAAGTGCCCACAAGGAACTCCTTGTGTGGATTTTCAGACAATTCCGTTGAAAAATTTGGGTAAAATCATCAAAATACCGAATATCGGAGGGTACCGTTATTTGGGGGCTATACGATATTGTGGACCTATATAAATAATTCTCTGCCGAGGTATAAAGTACCCACAAGGAACTTCTTGTGTGGATTTTCAGACAATTCCGTTCAAAAATGTGGGTAAAATCATCAAAATACCGAACATCGGGGGGTGCCGTTATATGGGGGCTATACAATATTGTGGACCTATATAAATAATTCTCTGCCGAGGTATAAAGTACCCACAAGGAACTCCTTGTGTGGATGTTCGGACAATTCCTTTGAAAAATGTGGGTAAAATCATCAAAATACCGAATATCGGGGGTACCGTTACATGGGGGCTATACGATATCGTGGACCTATATGGACAATTCTCTGCCGAGGTATAAAGTGCCCACAAGGAACCCCTTGTGTGGATTTTCAGACAATTCCGTTGAAAAATGTGGGTAAAATCATCAAATACCGAATATCGGGGGGTACCGTTACATGGGGGCTATACGATATCGTGGACCTATATGGACAATTCTCTGCCAAGGTATAAAGTGCCCACAAGGAACTCCTTGTGTGGATTTTCAGACAATTCCGATGAAAAATGTGGGTGAAATCATAAAATACCGAATATCGGGAGGTAGCGTTATATGGGGGATATACGATATCGTGGACCTGTATAGACAATTCTCTCTCAGGGGGTGAAGTACTCACAAGGAACTACTTGTGTTGATTTTAAGACAATTAAATTGAAAAGCGTGGCTAACATCATCAAAATACCGAATATCGGAGGTTACAGTTATATGGGGGATATACGATATCGTGGACCTGTATAGACAATTCTCTCTCAGGGGGTGAAGTACTCACAAGGAACTCCTTGTGTGGATTTTCAGACAATTCCGTTGAAAAATGTGGGTAAAATCATCAAAATACCGAATATCGGGGGATACCGTTATATGGGGGCTACACGATATTGTGGACCTATATAGATTATTCTCTGCCGAGGTATAAAGTACCCACAAGGAACTCCTTGTGTGGATTTTCAGACAATTCCGTTGAAAAATGTGGGTAAAATCATCAAAATACCGAATATCGGGGGGTACCGTTATATGGGGGCTATACGATATCGTGGACCTATATGGACAATTCTCTGCCGAGGTATAAAGTACCCACAAGGAACTCCTTGTTTGGATTTTCAGACAATTCCGTTGAAAAATGTGGGTAAAATCATCAAAATACCGAATATCGGGGGGTACCGTTATATGGGGGCTATACGATATCGTGGACCGATATAGCCCATCTTCGAACTCGACCTGCTTGTAGACAAAAGAGAGATCTGTGCAAAATTTTAGCTTCCTATCTTAATTCGTTTAGACTGTAGCGTGATTACAACAGACGGACAGACGGACGGACAAAATAAAATCCAATAAAAATTCTTTTATAATCTTTAAAATATCTAATATAGGAAGGTGCCGATATATGGGGGGATATACGATATTGTGGACCTATAAAGACAAATCTACGTCTGAGTGTAAAGTACTCACAAGGAACTCCGTGTGTGGATTTTCAGACAATACGATTGGAAAATGTGGCTAAAATCATCAAAATACCGAATATCGCGGGGTACCGTTATATGGGAGCTATACGTTATCGTTAACCTATATAGAGAATTCTCTGTCGGTGGGTAAAGTGCTCACAAAGAACCCCTTGTGTACAAAGAACCCCTTGTGACCATTCCGTTGAAAAATATGGTTAAAAACATCAAAATACCCAATATCGGGGGTACCGTTATATGAGGGCTATACAATATCGTGGACCTATATAGATAATTCTCTGCCGAGGTATAAAGTACCCACAAGGAACTCCTTGTGTGGATTTTCAGACAATTCCGATGAAAAATGTGGGTCAAATCATAAAATACCGAATATCGGGAGGTAGCGTTATATGGGGGATATACGATATCGTGGACCTGTATAGACAATTCTCTCTCAGGGGGTGAAGTACTCACAAGGAACTACTTGTGTTGATTTTAAGACAATTAAATTGAAAAGTGTGGCTAACATCATCAAAATACCGAATATCGGAGGTTACAGTTATATGGGGGATATATGATATCGTGGATCTATATAGACACTTCATTCTGAGGAGGTAAAATGCCCACAAGGGACTCCTTTTGTGGATTTTCAGACAATTCCGTTGAAAAATGTGGGTAAAATCATCAAAATACCGAATATCGGGGGGTACCGTTATATGGGGGCTATACGATATTGTGGACCTATATAGATGGTTCTCTGCCGAGGTATAAAGTACCCACAAGGAACTCCTTGTGTGGATTTTAAGACAATTCCGTTGAAAAATGTGGGTAAAATCATCAAAATACCGAATATCGGGGGGTACCGTTATATGGGGGCTATACGATATTGTGGACCTATATAAATAATTCTCTGCCGAGGTATAAAGTACCCACAAGGAACTTCTTGTGTGGATTTTCAGACAATTCCGTTCAAAAATGTGGGTAAAATCATCAAAATACCGAACATCGGGGGTGCCGTTATATGGGGGCTATACAATATTGTGGACCTATATAAATAATTCTCTGCCGAGGTATAAAGTACCCACAAGGAACTCCTTGTGTGGATGTTCGGACAATTCCTTTGAAAAATGTGGGTAAAATCATCAAAATACCGAATATCGGGGGGTACCGTTACATGAGGGCTATACGATATCGTGGACCTATATGGACAATTCTCTGCCGAGGTATAAAGTGCCCACAAGGAACTCCTTGTGTGGATTTTCAGACAATTCCGTTGAAAAATTTGGGTAAAATCATCAAAATACCGAATATCGGAGGGTACCGTTATTTGGGGGCTATACGATATTGTGGACCTATATAAATAATTCTCTGCCGAGGTATAAAGTACCCACAAGGAACTTCTTGTGTGGATTTTCAGACAATTCCGTTCAAAAATGTGGGTAAAATCATCAAAATACCGAACATCGGGGGTGCCGTTATATGGGGGCTATACAATATTGTGGACCTATATAAATAATTCTCTGCCGAGGTATAAAGTACCCACAAGGAACTCCTTGTGTGGATGTTCGGACAATTCCTTTGAAAAATGTGGGTAAAATCATCAAAATACCGAATATCGGGGGTACCGTTACATGGGGGCTATACGATATCGTGGACCTATATGGACAATTCTCTGCCGAGGTATAAAGTGCCCACAAGGAACTCCTTGTGTGGATTTTCAGACAATTCCGTTGAAAAATGTGGGTAAAATCATCAAAATACCGAATATCGGGGGGTACCGTTACATGGGGGCTATACGATATCGTGGACCTATATGGACAATTCTCTGCCAAGGTATAAAGTGCCCACAAGGAACTCCTTGTGTGGATTTTCAGACAATTCCGATGAAAAATGTGGGTGAAATCATAAAATACCGAATATCGGGAGGTAGCGTTATATGGGGGATATACGATATCGTGGACCTGTATAGACAATTCTCTCTCAGGGGGTGAAGTACTCACAAGGAACTACTTGTGTTGATTTTAAGACAATTAAATTGAAAAGCGTGGCTAACATCATCAAAATACCGAATATCGGAGGTTACAGTTATATGGGGGATATACGATATCGTGGACCTGTATAGACAATTCTCTCTCAGGGGGTGAAGTACTCACAAGGAACTCCTTGTGTGGATTTTCAGACAATTCCGTTGAAAAATGTGGGTAAAATCATCAAAATACCGAATATCGGGGGATACCGTTATATGGGGGCTACACGATATTGTGGACCTATATAGATTATTCTCTGCCGAGGTATAAAGTACCCACAAGGAACTCCTTGTGTGGATTTTCAGACAATTCCGTTGAAAAATGTGGGTAAAATCATCAAAATACCGAATATCGGGGGGTACCGTTATATGGGGGCTATACGATATCGTGGACCTATATGGACAATTCTCTGCCGAGGTATAAAGTACCCACAAGGAACTCCTTGTTTGGATTTTCAGACAATTCCGTTGAAAAATGTGGGTAAAATCATCAAAATACCGAATATCGGGGGGTACCGTTATATGGGGGCTATACGATATCGTGGACCGATATAGCCCATCTTCGAACTCGACCTGCTTGTAGACAAAAGAGAGATCTGTGCAAAATTTTAGCTTCCTATCTTAATTCGTTTAGACTGTAGCGTGATTACAACAGACGGACAGACGGACGGACAGGGCTAAATCGTCTTAGAATTTTACGCTGATCAAGAATATATATACTTTGTTGGGTCTAAAATGATTATTTCGATGAGTTACAAACGGAATGACGAACTTAATATACCCTCCATACCTTTTTTGGTGGAGGGTATAAAAAACACTACAAATGTACATTCGAAAATAGTAAGTCTAAATGGAAAACAAGTAAGCAAAGGCTACAGTCGAGCGGGGCCGACCGTTGAATACCCTACAACACTATAATAAACGATACTGTTTACATAGACGAGATACTCGAAAGAATTCCACAAGATATTGTGACAAATTATAAAAGAAAACCATCAGGTTTCGTTCTCTAATATTCGAATAATAGCAACTTAAACTAATTTGCTCATTTCCATTTTATTGGTAGATGTTGCACGTAAATGGTCTTCCTAGATCTGGAACCAATATTTCCCAAAGACCTATAACCTCTCAGAAGTGGCAAAAGATTAACATTTATTATTGGTTTTTGACTGAAACACATCTATATGAGATACAGACATTTGACTATATTCTTCAACAAAATCAGCGTTAACGAAATAGCAGTGCGTCTTTCCTGTATTTGTGAATTCTCCAAAAATTCACTGGAATGGACATTTTCGTATTTTGTCTACAAAAGTTGGCAAACTATTTCGCACATTGAATATTTTTGGATGGCCATCTAAAACTGCTTGGCTTTTGCAATGTCTGCGATAATTACGACCTGCTGACAATTTTGCAGTTTTTTGGTCCATTTCAACCCCTAAATATATGGCGATTATCTCCAAAAAGAGTAGGCTTCTATTCTGACCCTCATCTTATCCCCATGCGAAATTTCGTAAGGATCTGGCCATAAATGCGATCTGTATATGAAATGAAATCCTATCTACTTAGTTTTGTAAGCTGTAGAAATATTACCAAATGTTTAATTCAAAATGAAAATATGCCAAAAATATGACAAAATTGAAAAAATATGAGAAAATTTTACAAAATCAATATTTTCATCTTTAGAGAGATATTTTTATGCGATTTTTTTAGACGTTTTTTGTTTCCTGCCAAGAGGCCATTCTGAATTAATGAGAACTGTCGAAATCAGTTCAGCCGTTCTCGACATATAAGAGATCTTTCAAGCATATCTTCTTTGATAGACATATATATCGCACATATTTTGCTATATATCCGTTTTGTTGGATGTTAACATCAATGTAAAGATCAGAAGTAACATTGTCATGGCTTTGTGATTTCGCCGGGATTTAAAATATTCACGGTTTAATGAAAAATTTTGATTTTTTCAACAGAAAAGATATGTTCTATTTTACCCGCTAAATATTATCCGATGACCACCCAAATTGGTAGGCTTCTTCCCCGCCCTAAACTCTAGCTACATGCGAAGTTCCGCGTCGATTGGTCTATAATTGCGACCTGTATAGCTACTGCAAAATCCGACATTTTTTCAGTATTTGGTCCATTTCGACCCCTAAATATTATGCGATCATCTCCAAAAGAAATAGGGTTCTATTCTGACCCTAGCCCCACCTCCATTCTAAATTTCGTGAAGATCGGGCCATAATTGCGACCTGTAGAGTGATTACAATTTAACATGGACAGACGGACAGACGGACGGACGGACATACATAGCTAGATCGACTCAGCTCGGCGAGCTAGGAAGATCCATATATACTTTCCTATGTGGGAAATCAATATTTCGTGGTGTTACATAATTTTTGGCCCAATCAAACTTATAATACCCCCAACACATAGTGTTGTAGGGTATAAAAATCATGCAAAATAAAACATTACTATTGTACATTTTAAAAGTCAAAATGAAAATGTTCAAAATTTCACATTTTTACGCGATTTTTTTTTTTTTTTGGATTTTATGCTTTTCTGCCAAGAGGCAATTCCGAATTTGTCTGAATCGTTAAAATCAGGCCGGCGGTCTTTATGTTATAAGCGTAGTAACTAACATAACTTTCTTTTACATATGGAGAGACAGATTTAAAAGTAGGCGCGTTCCTCAGCCCCTAAATAAATACTTACGGTTGGATGGAAAGCCAACAGTATCTCGTGTAATAAATCTCAAACCGATATCTTCATTAATTTGGCAAATAGAAGGATTTTAGATAAATCGAAATAGTAGGCGTAAAAGTAGGCGTGGTCAATATTTTTTTCTTTAAAAACCTAACTTGGGGTATGACGAATGTTTGTATAAAAAATTATTCAAATCGGTGCACCCGTTCTCATCTATATATATATATATATATATATATATATATATATATATATATATATATATATATATATATATATATATATATATGTATAGATAGATATATATACTAGCTGGCCCGTAGTTTTTGTCTTATATCAGTCATATCTGTGAATAACTATGCTTTGACAAATATGCATAATATATATATATATATATATATATATATATATATATATATATATATAAATCAATTGTTGTTTGTTGGTAACGGAATCAGTTGAAAACGGCTGGACCGATTTGCACAATTTTTTGTACAAACGTTCGTCATACCCCGAGTTAAGTTTTTAAAGAAAAAAATATTGACCACGCCTACTTTTACGCCCACAATCTTGATTTATCTAAAATCTTTATATTTGCCAGATAATGAAGATATCGGTTTGAAAATTATTACACGAGATACTGTTGACTTTCCCTCCAAACTTAGGAATTTATTTGGGCGCCAGGGAACTGACCTCGCATTCTTCTAATCTGTCTATATATATATATAAGGAAGTTGTGTTAGTTACTACGCTTATAACTCAAGAACCGCTGATCTGATTTTAACGATTTACACAAATTCGGAATTGTCTCTTGGCAGAAAAGGATAAAATCCAAAAAAATCGCGTAAAAATGTGAAATTTTAAAATTTTCATTTTGACTTTTGAAGTGTACAATAGTAATGTTTTATTTTGCATGATTTTTTTCATTTAGACTTACTATTTCGGAATGTACATTTGTAGTGTTTTTTTTTTTAAATTCTAATATGATGTGTAGTCTTTTTGGGCAGTAGAAAACGACGAAAATTATGGAGTGGCGGAACTGAATAGATGATATCAAAATAATTTAACGTGGTCAAACCAAAATTGCTAAAAAAATCAAAAAAGAGCATAAAAACTCAAAAATAGGGAAAAACTGAATTCTGAATGAATAATATCAAAAATGAAATAGTACGCAATAAGATGTTAAATGGCGATCTTTTATGTCTGAAATTGGCATTTAGCTTTCAACTCCAGGATCTACATCGTGCTTCAGCTGGAAGATGCGAACACATTTAAATAAGCAAAAATAACCGACAAAACGTTATGGGGCTCATTTCAACACGTGGACCTACCTACTTCTATCACATGACAATAATCCGTCCAATGAGAACTCAATATGCAAAATTCATTGGGACTGCAATCAGTAAAATACCGAATATAAAGGGAAAAGGATTTCTATTCTTTCAGAAATTCTTCCTAAACTTTCACGATACCTTAAATCACTTTTGCAGTTCATGATATGGGCCATAACCCCCGGATAAGGATACAACCCGATTTCAAGTATATCTTACATTTTAACCATATTTTCATACTAATTTTGGCAAATGTTGGTAATTTGAGAAGAAACAATCTATGCAAAAACTGATCACGTTTTGTATAACCATCGTATGATTTAAGGAACCGGACATTTGTTTAATCGTCTTTGAGTTATACTATGATAAAAGATATGGAAATTATGGGGTCTCCAACGCGCAATTTCAATGACAAATAATTCATATTACTTTAAAAAGAAGTAGAAAAATTAAGTTCTATTCTACTATCATCCATCTGAGGGTAAAGGAAACATTTTTATATAAAAGTATCTAAATTCAAGCGTGTTTCACTTTAAACTTCATATACCAGTAAGACTGTTTGGATAATGCAGTTAACTTATCAAAAAACCATAAAGTGAATGAGGCCGTTATATGGGGCCATTCCAAAACGGGAACCTCTGTGGACAATTTTATACTTCAAGGATTGTCACCTTCTAAAATACCAAATTTAAAACAATTATACGCGTAAATGTGTGGATTATCAACATACCCAATATAGGTAGGTATCGTTATATGTGTTAGACAAATCCGAGAAGAAATGTGGCAAAAATCATCAAAATACCGAATTTCGAGAGATACCGTTATATGGGGACTATACCAAAACGAGAACCGATAGATCATTTTCAATACCAACCATCCTATACACATTACAAATTTTTCAGCTAAATTTTGACGCTATACGTCAAATAATGTGGGCTGTATCGTAATTTAAACAAACAGACATACAGACGGACAAATCGACTTAGAGTTTTATACTGATTATGAATATATATGCATATTTAATGGGGTCTATGACGAACATTTAGTGATGTTACAAATGGAATGAAAAGTTAATATACCCTCCTTTCCAAGGTGGATGATATAATAGCATTAAAGACTAAAATTACGGGCCGGCAACGCGGACCGGGCCAGCTAGTATATATATATATATATATATATATATATATATATATATATATATATATATATATATATATATATATATATATATATATATATACTAGCTGGCCCGGTCCGCCAATTTGATTATAAGTAATGGCTCGATTATGAGTAATGACTCCATGACTAAATAAAAATTAATATTCATGGCAAAAATTATAATTACCGTCGGTTTTAAATATTTTGAATAGCCTGATCTTATTTTCCAGCTATAGGCTTTAATTTGAGTGTTAAATACCTATATGATAAAGAACATCTATAATAGCTCCATGTGAAAATTCAGCTCAATTTTTGATATTGTAAAAAGCATTCAAATGAGCTATAATTTGAAATTTGTATTTCCAACGTTTAAAATCCCGTACTGCGTGGTATTTAGTTTTATTCACCTCATACTTGAAGGCAGAATGTTGTCAGAATAGCCAAAAAATTACTCTTTTGCTCCTATTACCGTAAGATGGGCATTAATTGTTTGTCATTTAAATTGTGAGGCGGAGATCCAATAAGATTGACATTTCGGAGTTTATTTTATATAGACGTACATCCCAAATCTACGTTCCCAACCAATATTCTCTTGGGGGTTACAAATTCAATAGAATACCAAATTTTCTTTTCTGACCACACATTGGTTGGGAAAGTGGACTTGGGGGTATACTAATGTGGGGACTATACTTAAATAAATTCCTATGAGCATAATTATCAGTAAGATGATTTTCTACCCCAGGGTTTTTTACCCCAGATAGCTTCAAGGCTAAGATGAGCACTTTTCCGAAAAATAAAAATTTATAAGAAGAGGTTTTCTTCCCTCTTAGAAACAAAGATGTCAAATAAGGGCCAATAAATGAAAAAAGTGGCCAAGACCCCGAAAATACTTTGAATCATATGATGGTGATACCAAAACGTGATAATTTTTTGCAAAGATGGTTTCTTCTTAAATTATCAACATAAGCTAAAATTAGTACGAAAAATATGGTTAAAATGTATAATACTTGAAATCGGGTTGTTCCGTTATCAGGGGTTATGATCCATATTATGACCTGCCAAAGCGATTAAAGGTATCTTGAATGTTTAGGTAGAATTTCTATTTTGCGTTCTTTATAGTCGGTATTTGACTGATTGCAGTCCCAATGTATTTTGCATTTTGTGTTCTCATTTGACAATTTATTGTCATATGAAAGAAGCAGGTCCACTTTTTGAAATTAACCCCATAACGCTTCTTCGGTCATTTTTGTTTGTTTAAATGTGTTCGCATCTTCCAGCTGAAGCACGATGTAGGTCCTGGAGTAGAAAGCATTTAACATCGTATTGCGCCCTCATTTCATTTTTAATATTATTCATTCAGAATTCAAAACAATAAAAAATGTACACTTCAATATAGAAAAAAGAAAAAGAATCTTCAACTGGTTCGCTGATTTTTTTGCGGCAGTAGTATTATTTTGAAACTCGATTCCATTGAAAAATTGTCGATTTTTCCCGATTTTGAAATTTTCATATAAAGCGACAACGGATAAAATTGTTATTTATAGATTTTATGTATTTATTGGGTATTACGAATAAATACATAAAATCTATAAGTAACAGTTTTATCCGTTGTGGCTTTATATTACCCAAAAAAAAAACCTACACATCATATTAGAATTAAAAAAAAAAACACTACAAATGTACATTCGAAAATAGTAAGTCAAAATGGAAAAAAATATGCAATATAAAACATTACTGTTGTACATTTTAAAAGTCAAAATGAAAATATTCAAATTTCACATTTTTACGCGATTTTTTGGATTTCACTCTTTTCTGCCAAGAGGCAATTCCGAATTTGTCTAAATCGTTAAAATCAGGCCGGCGGTCTTTATGTTATAAGAGTAGTAACTAACTCAACTTTCTTTTACATATAGAGAGATAGATTTAAAAGTAGGCGCGATCCTCAGCCCCTAAATAAGTAATTAGGGTTGGATGGAAAGCCAACAGCATCTCGTGTAATAATTCTCAAACCGATATCTTCACTATTTTGGCAAATATAATGATTTTAGATGTCAATATTTTTTTCTTTAAAAACCTAACTCGGGGTATGACGAACGTTTGTACAAAAAATTATGCAAATCGGTCCAGCCGTTTTCAACTGATTCCGCTACCAACAAACAACAATTGATTTTTATATATATAGATATGATGATCAGGATCAGCGAAAAATTGTAATGCTATTTAGCCCTGTCCGTCTGTTGTAATCACGCTAGAGTCGAAACGAATTAAGATAGGAAGTTAAAATTTTGAACAAATCAGTCTTTTTTGTGCGTGCAGGTCAATTTCGAAGATGGGCTATATCGGTCCACAATATCAAATGACCCTCATAATACGGTACCCCCCATATTCTGAATTTTGATTCTAGGCACATTTAGCAATGTAATTGTCTCAAGTTCTACACAAGGAGTTCTTTGCGGGTACTTCACTCCGTAGAAGAAAATTTATATAACGCTACCCCCATCTTGGGTATTTTGATGATTTTAACCACATTTTTCAATGGAATTTTCTGAAGTTTTTCACAAGGAGTTCTTCGGAACTACTTTAACACTGGAAGAGAATTGTCGATATAGATCTATGATCTCGTAAATCCCCCATATTGCTGTAGCTTCCGATATTCGCAATTTTCATTTTAGCCACATTTTTATATGGAATTGTCTGAATTTCCATTGAAGGAGTTCTCTATGAGTACTTTATCTCCTGAAAGAGAATTGTCTGTATAGGTCGAGGATATCACATATCCCCGATATTACGGCACACTCCACCCCCCCACCGTTATTTGGTACCTCCCTTTATTCTGTGTTGTGATGATATTAGCGACATAATTCGCCGAAATTGTGGGGGGAGGGGTTTAAAAGCTGCTTTTTACTTCTTTTTATTGTAATGCTTTCCAAACTTGTCAACATTCATACGTATGTTCCTTGGGAGCAATGTTTGTCATAAGCCATTACCATATTCAAACTCGAAACTTGAAATAAACAGTGAATAATGTAGCTAAAATCGTCAAAATATCGCATATAGGGAGGTACCGTTATATCGGAGCTGTGCGAAAACCTGCACCTGCATAGACAATTATCTGTCACAGGCTGTAGCATCCATTACGATCTTCAAATACCACATCTCAAACAATTTCGACGGCTATTGTACCTAAAATCCGAATGTAGGTACTGATATATGGGGCCTATACCATGACCTGAACCTACATAGACAATTTTCTGTCACAGATTGTAGTTCTCATAACGAACTCCAAATACGTAATTTGAAACAACTCTGGTGAATAATGACGCTAAAATCATCAAAATACCGAATATTGGGAGGTACCCTTATATGGGGGATACACGAAGACGTGGACCTGCACAGACAATTTTCTGTCTTAAGGTGTAGTATCCATTTCGAACTTCAAATACCAAATTTAAAACAATTCCGGTGAATAATGTCGCTAAAATCATCAAAATACCGAACATAGGGAGGTACCGTTATATGGGGGCTATACGAAGACGTGGACCTGCACGGACATTTTTCTGTCTTAGGGTGTAGTATCCATTTCGAACTTCAAATACCAAATTTGAAACAATTCCGGTGAATAATGTCGCTAAAATCATCAAAATACCGAATATCGGAAGGTACCGTTATATGGGGGCTATATGAAAACGTGAACCTACATGGTGCATTTACGAACTTAACCTGCCTACTGGAAAAATAACCATGTGTGCAAAATTTTA
The DNA here is from genome assembly GCF_030504385.1 of Musca domestica. Lineage (NCBI taxonomy): Eukaryota > Metazoa > Arthropoda > Insecta > Diptera > Muscidae > Musca > Musca domestica. The sequence goes on along the minus strand of NW_026712328.1, from coordinate 10,454,426 downwards.
GCCATCTATCTAAATTCATTCGAAAGATAGCGTGATTACAACAGACAGACGGACAGACAGACGGACGGAAATCGCTAAATCGACTTAGAATTTTACGCTGATCAAGAATATATATACTTAGTTGGGTCTAAGATCATTATTTCGATGAATTACAAACGGAATGACAAAATGAATATGCCCTCCATAGTATGGTGGAGGGCATAAAAAATAGGTATATAATCCATGATAGCCCCCGTACCTCCCGATATTCGGTATTTTGAGGATTTTAGCGACATTATTCACCGAAATTGTTTGAGATGTCGTATTTGAAGTTCGTCATGGATACTACAGCCTGAAGCAGAAAATTGTCTGTGCAAGTCCGCGTCTTCGTATAGGCCCCATATATCAATACTTCCTTATATTCGGTATGTTGGCGATTTTAGGTACAATACTCACCGAAATTTTTTGAGATGTCGTATTTGGAGTTCGTCATGGAAGCTACAGCCTGTGACAGAAAATTGTCTATGCAGGTCCAGGTCTTCGTATAGCTTCTATATAACGGTACCTTCCTATGTACTTATTTATTATACTTTCGTATTGTCTAGCTACATTATTCACCGTTTATTTCAAGTTTCGAATTTGAATATGGTAATGGCTTGTGACAAACAATGCCTATGTAGGTGCACGTCGTACAGGCCCTAATATAACGGCTATATTCGGTATTTTTCAAATGTTAACGGAATTTTTGGCAAAAGTTATCTTTTGGAGGGTATTCAAAGTTCGGCCCGGCCGAACTTACTGCTTTTTTACTTGTTTCCTTTAGAATAGAACTCAATGTTTTTTTTTTTTTCAATCTCACAGTGGTTTCATTGTACACAAAAGACATATCACACTTATTTATTTAAGTTCTGAAAAAAATTATTTATAAATTGGCATTAATACATTAATTTGCAATATGTATCTTTTATTATTTTATAAAATAACATTTTTATATAACCAAATAATTTATAAATTCGAGTTTTCTTATTCAACCGTAAATATAGAAATACACCTGAATATATATATTAAATATATATATACACGAAGGTATTTATTAATAATAACCCCGTTCAAGGAGGAAGACTTGTAAATGACTTGATTAACATGTATTGTTGTTTTTATAAAAACAGCATTTGTTTACGGGTGGAGAAAGATGGAATGTTTGCCAGTTGTTTTCTTAAAAATAATAATGGGATTAACCTGACTATTTTGCAACAACAAAATACTGCGGTATCCCGAACAAACATGGCAACACTGTTTTGTTAATAAACAAGGCACTTACATAGCTATGCTATTACGTTCATGTAAAACGAAAGTGACGTTCACTTCACTTCGTCACTTGGGTAAAAAAAGTTTTTTTTTTTGTCACAGGAGTTATATTTAGAATAACTCTTGGGGAGAATATACCGTCCAAAAAACAAAGGAACTAATGAGGATTGGTGGTTGTTTCCGACATCTGAGTATTCCCTGCCTTACCCCCCGTAAATATTACCATCTTTCGCCACTAATAAACAAACGTTGTTTTTACAAAAACAGACAAAATCAGCTTACATGGTTATGCCATTTCGTTCATGTAAATCGAAAGTATAGCAAGTTGAGAGAGAAAAAATGTTTATGAATGCGGTTGTAAGGTTTTGAAGATTTTAGAAAATAATTTTAATTTAATTCTTTGGTGCCTCTACTATTGAGGTTACGATCTCGTCACTTGGGTGACGAGTTAATCAATCCATGGGTAGTTGATTAACTCATTACCCGCTGAACTTCATCTACCAGGATATTAATTTTGTGGACCTGTAGCAAAACTAGGAAAACGTATGCAAAGAGAGATTAAGAGATCAATATTATTCACAAAATAAAGATATTGAAAAACTTCGCATTGCTGATTGTGGAAAAGCGTAAAATAGAAACATAGTAACATTGGAGAAAAAACAAGTAAAAAACCTGCACGTTCTGCCGTGCCGTTCCGTTAAAATCTTAAAAATACCGAATTTAGCCATTATATTAGGGTTTATACGACGACGTGGACCTGCATAGGCAACATTTGCCATAAACCATTAGAATATTTAAATGCGAACCTTGAATAAAAAAAAGCAAAAATCATAAAAATTCCGAATATCGGGAGGTACCGTTATATTGGGGCATACGGAGACGTGGGCGCACAGACAATTTTCTTTCATGGGCTGTAGTATCCATAACGAACTTCAAACAACAAATTTGAAACAATTCCGGTGAATAATGTCATTAAAATTATCAAAATATCGAATATCGGGAGTTAACGATATAAGAAAACGTGGACCTGCGCAGACAATTTTCTGTCATAGGCTGTAGTATCAACTACGAACTTCAAGTACCAAATTTAAAACATTTCCGGTGAACAATGTCGCTAAAATTATCAAAATACGTATATGTAGACGTGGACCTGCGCACACAATTTTCTGTCATAGGCTGCAATACCCATTACGCATTTCAAATACCAATTTTGAAACAATTCTGGTGAAAAAATGTCCATAAAATCATTAAAATACCGAATATCAGGAGGTACCGTTATATGGGGGCTCTACGTAGACGTGGACCTGTACAGACAATTTTCTATCTTAGGCTGTAGTATCTATTATGAACTTTAAATACCAAATTTGAAATATTTCCAGTGAATAATGTCGCTAAAATCATAAAAAAAACCCGAAAAAAGAGAGGTACCATTATATGGTGGCTATACCAAAACGTGGACCTACAATACCAAAAGTTCTGCAGACATAATACACATTCGAGTAATTTTTTAACAATCTACTTCATTTCGTTCGGAAGCTAGAGTGATATCCACAGACGGATAGACGGATGGACATTGCTAAATCGACATAGAATTTTATGCTGATCAAGAATATATGTACTTTGTGGGGTCTAAAATGTTTATTTCAAGGTGTTACAAACTTAATGACAAACCTAATATACCCTCCATACTATGGTGGGGGGTATAAGTTTTGTTGCTTAAAGAACCAAACAAAAGTTAGATGAATAAACAAGACATAATATTATCATAGACATAATATCATCAGAAGCTAAAGCTATGGGTAAAGGTCTCTATCCCAAAGGTGTTTGGAATTTATGTTGATGAAAAAGAAACTCCAACAAGTAAATAAGTTGTAAGTTCGGCCGCGCCGAACTTTGAATACCCTCCACCATTTGGTACAAATTTGGCATTTTTCAAAAAATTAAAATCCATTTAAAATTCTGTTAAAGTCTTAAAAATACCAAATGTAGCCGTATATTAGGGTCCATACGACGACGTGGACCTGCATAGGCAACTTTTGTCATAAGCTATTATAATATTCAAATGCTTAACTTGAATCTTGAAATCTGTTTATAATGTAGCTAAAATAAATAAAATACCGAATATAGGGACGTACAATACGTGGGCCTGCATAGACAATTTTCTGTCTTAGGCCGTAGTATACATTACGAACTTCAAAAACCAAATTTGAAAAAATAATGTCGCTAAAATCATCAAAATACCGAATATCGGAGGGTACCGTTATATGGGGGCTATACGAAGACGTGGACCTACAGACCGATTTTCTGTCTTAAGCTGTAGTATCCATTACGAACTTCAAATACCAAATTTGAAACAATTCCGGTAAATAATGTCGCTAAAATCATCAAAATACCGAATATCGGAGGGTACCGTTATATGGGGGCTATACGAAGACGTGGACCTATATGACCGATTTTCTGTCTTAAGCTGTAGTATCCATTACGAACTTCAAATTCCAAAATTTGAAACAACTCTGGTAAATATTGTCGCTAAAATCATACAGCCTATTACAGAAAATTGTCTGTGCAGGTCAACGTCTTCCTATAGGCTCCATATATCAGTACCTCCCTATATTCGGTATTTTGCCAGTTTAGGTACAATACCCACCGATGTTGTTTAAGATGTCGTATTTAAACTTCGTAATGGATGTTACAGCCTCTGACAGAAAATTGTCTGGCTGGTCTAGGTCTTCACACAGCTCCGATATAATTTTGATGATTTTAGCTACATTATTGACCGTATATTTCAAGTTTTCGAATTTGAATATGGTAATGGCTTATGACAAGCAATGCCTTTGTAGGTCCACGTCGTATAGACCCCAATAAAACGGCTATATTCGGTATTTTTAAAATACCGAAAATTTCCAAGTTCATTCCAAATGGGTATTCATTGTTCTTTAACTTGTTTTTCTTTTTGGAAGAAATATATACCTTACTTCAGAGGTGTTTATATTTGTGATAAATTACCTGAAAGCCATATCGAACATAATGTGGTGTCATAAATTTGGATGTTAGTAGTGCAACTGGTACGCACTGGATGGCATACAATAAAAAAATATCGACTATTACGACAGTTTTGTTAATCTTTAAAATGCGGTAGAAATTTTGCGTTCTTTGGGACCATCTACTACATAAATTTATTTAAGAGATCAACGCTTTTATACATACTCATCTTTGTTTAAAGATTATATTCGACATGAGTAATATTAATCTAGTATAATTCAACTTTTCTAAGAAAATGTGTGATATTAATAGATCGGATATTGCATTGCTTGATTTTCAATATTGTCATGGAAATCACAAGAAGAAGTATAATTTTCGTGTGGTGATTCTGTTGGTCCAGATTATTTTTTGTTTCGTTCACCTTTTAATATAAAAGAACTTACTGGGGAAGCATGCAGAGTAAATGCCTACATCAAGACACATTAAATTGGACGGGTAGAGAAATCAGTTATAATGATGTCGAAAGAGTTCTCAAACCGTTAAAAAACTATCAATACATTTTTGTCGTTGGACAAGAGAAGAAAATCTTTGAACAGAAATATCTACATTCAACCATTATAAATTAGAAAAATAATACGAAAATAATATGAATTATTTAAGAAACTGCACCATACATTTGGACTCTAGATTTAAGTGTGCTGTAAATAATATATATAAGATATTTGTATTCATTGAACAAAACTGGAAAGAGCTTACATATTTTATGATGAAATAAATAAAGATAATAAAAATAACAAGTAAAAAAGTAGTAAGTTCGGCCGGGCCGAACTTTGAATACCCTCCACCATTTGGAACGAATTAGAAAATTTTCAAAAAAAATAAAATCCAATCTTTTAAAATCTTTAAAATAACTAATATAGGAAGGTGCCGATATATGGGGGGATATACGATATTGTGGGCCTATAAAGACAAATCTATGTCTGCGTGTAATGTACTCACAAGGAACTCCGTGTGTGGATTTTCAGACAAAACGATTGGAAAATGTGGCTAAAATCATCAAAATAACGAATATCGCGGGGTACCGTTATATGGGAGCTATACGTTATCGTTAACCTATATAGAGAATTCTCTGTCGGTGGGTAAAGTGCTCACAAAGAACCCCTTGTGTACAAAGAACCCCTTGTGACCATTCCGTTGAAAAATATGGCTAAAAACATCAAAATACCCAATATCGGGGGTACCGTTATATGAGGGCTATACAATATCGTGGACCTATATAGATAATTCTCTGCCGAGGTATAAAGTACCCACAAGGAACTCCTTGTGTGGATTTTCAGACAATTCCGATGAAAAATGTGGGTCAAATCATAAAATACCGAATATCGGGAGGTAGCGTTATATGGGGGATATACGATATCGTGGACCTGTATAGACAATTCTCTCTCAGGGGGTGAAGTACTCACAAGGAACTACTTGTGTTGATTTTAAGACAATTAAATTGAAAAGCGTGGCTAACATCATCAAAATACCGAATATCGGAGGTTACAGTTATATGGGGGATATACGATATCGTGGACCTATATAGACACTTCATTTTGAGTAGGTAAAATGCCCACAAGGGACTCCTTTTGTGGATTTTCAGACAATTCCGTTGACAAATGTGGGTAAAATCATCAAAATACCGAATATCGGGGGGTACCGTTATATGGGGGCTATACGATATTGTGGACCTATATAGATAATTCTCTGCCGAGGTATAAAGTACCCACAAGGAACTCCTTGTGTGGATCTTCAGACAATTCCGATGAAAAATGCGGGTCAAATTATAAAATACCGAATATCGGGAGGTACCGTAATATGGGGGATATACGATATCGTGGACCTATATGGACAGTTCTCTGCCGAGGTATAAAGTACCCGAAAGGAACTACTTGTGTTGATTTTAAGACAATTCCGTTCAAAAATGTGGGTAAAATCAGCAAAATACCGAATATCTGGGGGTACCGTTATATGGGGGCTATACGATATTGTGGACCTATATAGATAATTCTCTGCCGAGGTATAAAGTACCCACAAGGAACTCTTTGTGTTGATTTTCAGACAATTCCGTTCAAAAATGTGGGTAAAATCATCAAAATACCGAATATCGGGGGGTACCGTTATATGGGGGCTATACGATATTGTGGACCTATATAAATAATTCTCTGCCGAGGTATAAAGTACTTACAAGGAACTCCTTGTGTGGATTTTCAGACAATTCCGTTGAAAAATGTGGGTAAAATCATCAAAATACCGAATATCGGGGGGTACCGTTACTTGGGGGCTATACGATATCGTGGACCTATATGGACAATTATCTGCCGAGGTATAAAGTACCCACAAGGAACTCCTTGTGTGGATTTTCAGACAATTCCGTTTGAAAAATGTGGGTAAAATCATCAAAATACCGAATATCGGGGGGTACCGTTACATGGGGGCTATACGATATCGTGGACCTATATGGACAATTCTCTGCCGTGGTATAAAGTACCCACAAGGAACTCCTTGTGTGGATTTTCAGACAATTCCGTTGCAAAATGTGGGTAAAATCATCAAAATACCGAATATCGGGGGGTACCGTTACATGGGGGCTATACGATATCGTGGACCTATATGGACAATTCTCTGCCGAGGTATAAAGTACCCACAAGGAACTTCTTGTGTGGATTTTCAGACAATTCCGTTGAAAAATGTGGGTAAAATCATCAAAATACCGAATATCGGGGGGTACCGTTATATGGGGGCTATACGATATCGTGGACCGATATAGCCCATCTTCGAACTTGACCTGCTTGCAGACAAAAGAGAGATCTGTGCAAAATTTTAGCTTCCTATCTTAATTCGTTTAGACTGTAGCGTGATTACAACAGACGGACGGACAGGGCTAAATCGTCTTAGAATTTTACGCTGATCAAGAATATATATACTTTGTTGGGTCTAAAATGATTATTTCGATGAGTTACAAACGGAGTGACGAACTTAATATACCCTCCATACCTTTTTTGGTGGAGGGTATAAAAACAAGTAAAAATGCTGTAAGTTCGGCCGGGTCGAACTTTTAATACCCTCCACCATTTGGTACAAATTTGGCAATTTCCAAAAAGAACAAAATTAAATCCGTTAAAAATTCTGTTAAAATTTTAAAAATACCGAATGCCTATACGTCGAGGTAGGCCTGCATAAGCAACTTTTGTCATAAGTTATTACAATATTTAAATGCGAAACTTCAAGAAAAATCTGTTTATAATGTAGCTGAAATCGTCAAAATACCGAATATAGAGGGGACCGTTATATGGGGGCTATACGAAGACGTGGACGTGTATTCACTGCGAACTTCAAATGCCAAATATGAAACAATTCCGATGAATTATGTCGCTAAAATCAACCGAATATCGGGAGGTACCGTTATATTGGGGCTATATGATAACTTGGACATACATGGCCCATTAACGAACTTAACCGGCATACCGGCAAAATATACATGAGTGCAAAATTTTAGCCTTCTATCTCAATTTGTTCGAAAGATAGCGTGATTACAACAGACAGACGGACATGGCTAAATCGTCTTAGAATTTTACGCTGATCAAGAATATATATACTTTGTTGGGTCTGACATGAGTATTTCGAGGAGTTACAAACGGAATGACAAAATTAATATACCGTCCATAGTATGGTGGAGGGTATAAAAAAGAACGTAATTTTAATAAAGATGTAGCAATGAAATAAGTAATAAGTAATACACTCTTTAAAATAACATTTAAGGACATAAAACTTGACATTCCTATTTCTTTTATTATTTTTCGTAAATTAGTTCAAGGTAAAAACTGGGAAGTGAACTATGGGTTTCGATTTTCAGATTACAATGATCTGCAGTTAAAATTATACTTAATATAGAATAACATATTTTCGGACCATTTCTAGTCAAATAAAGTGTATATAGGTGAGAAAAATTTTTTTTGATGTAGCTCCCATCTTAATATTACATCAAATTTTATGTGAAATACAATTTAGGCACAACTGCAACTGTATCAGAATAAACATGCGTTACAAATTCTTATAACTTTTTTCTAGTGGTTCTGATTTTATTTACTATTTGATAATGGAAACAGTATGCCGCTAGTTGATTAATAGTACAGATTTTTTTGATGTGTACAAATTCTGTAAATAAATTATTTTTACGTTATAAATTCGAGAAACTGATTAAATTTAATGTTTACATTTTCTTCCCAACATTTATTTTTATAAATTCAGAAATTATTGATAATAACAATATAGCTATGAATAAGAAATATGACTAAATGTTTTATACTTACTTATTGTACAAAACGATGTCCGGACGCCATATATGATCTGACGGTACATGGAGCATATGTACTCCACCATATTCCTTGGGTTCCCATCTTAGTTTATAATCGTACCATGATTGCTCAACCCATAAGTTGGTTGTCATAATTTGATTTTTCAAATTCTAAAATTAAATTTTAGACAAAATGTTGTTAATAACATTAATAAGAAAATTGGCAGTATCATGATTAGTTGGACGTAAAATGTATGAAAGCACTTAAAAACGAATTCAGGGAAAATACAATTTTCTTTAACAATAAATAATTTAAAGCGTATTATACTATCCTACTCGTTTAATGCCAAAGGTTAGAAATGACCGCTAGCATTGAAGTAAAGAACCGCTAGTAAGATGAACTATATTGATATCGAAAGCTCATTAATTCTCATATTTACAGTAACTAGTTCTAATTTAGACGCACACACTCAGCAACCATTTCACTGAAAAATTATCATTTTAGTGCTTTATAAATGCTTGCCAAAAACTTTAAAACTTGTCACTATTACTGCGAAGATTTGAGGTCGAAATTGTAAGGATTTCAAAGATTGGTTAGGTAACGATATCCTTCAAATCAACATTAACAAAAAATCTTTCAGCTACAATTTTGTGTTACGGAGCTATGAATATTAATACCTAATAAATGTCGGTAACTATTTTGTATTGGTATGGGTATTGAGTGTTCGGCTGATCGAACTTAACGCGTTTTCACTTTTTACATTGTCGACGATAAAACAATCTCGTGAGCGACTTGTTAATATAGAGTTATTAGCTTGATAACAATAATATAATAAATGCTTTGTAGAATGAGTATAATCTTCAAACTTACTGATTCAAAAGATTACAAATGCACCGCACGGAGCCAATCTTTTAAGCCTGTTTCTACTCTATGTCTGTAAGAACAATATTTTTTACAATTTGATGTGCTTAAAAGTTTTGTTTTCCCTTAATTGGTAATTCGCATTACACTTTGTAAGTGTAGACATAATATATGACCTATTACGATCTGTCACTTTTAACTATTTCCCCAAGATATCATATTTTTTATTGATATATAACACGTTCGTCAGTAAACCTCAGCAGCTGGGACCTTTATACATTTAAAGTACCCACTTTTCGCAAATTAAACAACAAATAAAATCGATATACAGTTTTATGCAAAAATTTTCCCATCCCAATAATGAAAAGTGATAAAATGAGTACTACATGTTCAGGTAAGGGTAAACACCATATGATCAGTATTTACACGCAAATAAAATTGGAGCCAGGCTTATTACATCAAGAAATCTCACTTATTGCATTTGATTTTATTTTGATAAAGCGTAGTGTCATGTACTAATTTTAGACAAAAAAAATATACTACATATTGTAACAAATATGACGTATCAACACAGTATCCGTATATTCCGATCACAAAATTAGGACTAGGGAGCACTTGTTTTTCACCATTTTTGGCCACCGTCGTGACACTGTGCAACCTAGGTCCGAATTCTAAGCAATTTGTCTGAGATTGTTTTTGTTGTACAGTTTTTTTTTCTGCTTCTGGTAACATTTGTGACAAACAAGCAAAATAAATGGAGTGTGTTTCTCTTGCTAGAGAGTTCCTTTTGTGCTTGTACGTTTTGGTGAATATAAATTCGTAATTGTTGTCGGGCGGTCGGGGAAACAATGTGTTTGTTAGCCGTGGCGTAAAAAAAAAATATATTTTTTTTTTTGTGAAGCGAGAGAATGCTTACATTTTATTGGTACCAGATTTTAATATTATTCCCAGAAAATGTATGTGATAATTTGCATTTTATACATATTAAACAGTTATTACTGAAGAATAGTCGACTGTTGTTGCTACTTGCATAATATGTACATCAGAACTTCATAAAACCTTTTTTCCAAATTCGTACAGAAAACTATTAGAAACTCGGTATATAATATATCTTTCGGTCAGAAGTCGGATCGAATTCCCATCCGAAGTCGGAAGATCTCGAATACTGCTTATTTACTTTAAATAAATATTTTTGTGCTCAAGCTTAGGTGCAAATCAAATGCAATCAAGGTAAAAAATAAGTAAAAAAGCTGTAAGTTCGGCCAGGCCGAACAAATTTTGCAATTTTCAAAAAAATTAAATCCGATAAAAATTCTGTTAAAATCTTAAAAGTACCAAATGTAGCCGTCTTATTAGGGTCTAAACGACGACATGGTAGGTGACTTCTATCATAAGCCATTACAATATTCAAACGCGAAACTTAAAAAAATGTGTGAATAATGTAACTAAAATTATCAATATAGGGAGGTATTTTTATATGGGGCTTATACCAAAATGTGGACCTGCACAGATAATTTTCTGCCTTAGGCTCCAGTATTCGTTACGAATTTCAAATACCAAACTTGAAACAATTCCGGTGAATAATGTCGCTGAAATCAGCAGAATAATGAATATCTGGAGGCACCGTTATACTGGGGCTATACCAAAACGTGGACCTATACTGCACATTTTCAATACCAAAAGTCCTGCAGACAGTATATACAAGAATATATATACTTTGTGGGGTCTAAAATGTATATTTCGAGGTGTTACAAACGGAATGACAAACTTAATATACCCTCTATACTATGGTGGAAATGATCAATTTGGACCCAACAAATTATTTTGTCAGCAGGCAGGCCATGTTTGGAGATAAGCTACATTGGTCATCGTTTTTATATAGGCCTCATATAATTGGACCTCCCCATGTTCGATGTTTTGGCAATCGTAGCTACATTTTCCAACGGAATAGTTTAAGATTCGGTATTTAGAGGTTACGTTTTCATATAACCCTCATATAATGGTACCTCCCGATATTCGGTATTCAATGATTTTAGTCAAATGTTTTTTACAGAATTTCGGTATCTGGAGTTCGTAATGCTTTTTTAAAACTTTTGGAACAATATTGTCTATTTTAGCCACGTTGTTTAACATGTCGATAAGGATTCTACCTCCTGTAGCATTTTATAGTATTTTGAAGAATATAACTGCATGTCGATTACAGTTGCAAAAATGCAACTCGTTCGAATATAAAATCCCTTTATTTTTTAATGGTTTTTTACCTCATGTTGGAGGGTATTTAAAGTTCAGCCCGCCCGAACTTAATACGGCTTTACTTGTTGTTTATTGTATCATCAACGTCCGATACATATTGCATTGCGTAAAATGGTAGTTCTTCCATTGTTCTTATTTTGAAATATAATATGCAGTTCTTAATTGTATTTGATTTGCTCCTAAGCTTGAACACAATTTTTTTTTAAAGTAAATAAGCTGTATGCGAGATCTTCCGATTTCGGATGGGAACTCGATCTAACTTCTTCGATCCGAAAGTTATATTATATACCGAATTTCCAATAGTTTTCGGTCCGAATTTGGAAAAAAGATTTTTTAAGTTCTGATGTACATATTAACAACATCTTTCATAATGTAATGTCAAGAGCAAGTAGCAATAACAGTCAACTATTCTTCAGTAATAACTGTTTAATATGTATAAAATGCAAATTATCACATACATTTTCTGGGAATAATATTAAAATCTGGTACCAATAAAATGTAAGCATTCTCTCGCTTCACAAAAAAAAAAAAAAACATATTTTTATGCCACCGTCAACAAACACATTTTTTTGCCCTACTGCCCGACAACAATTACGATTTTTTATACACCAAAACGTACAAGCACAAAAAGAACTCTCTAGAAAGAGAAACACACTCCATTTATTTTGCTTGTTTGTCACAAATTATACCACACAAGCAGAAGAGAAAAAACTCTAAAAAACAAATTTCAGGCAAATCGTTTAGAATTCGGACCTAAGTCGCACAGTGTTTTGGACCAAAATGGTGAAAAGCAAGTGCAAGTGCAGTCCTAATTTATTGATCGGAATATACGGAAAACATATCTATCAAAAGAAACCTGAATTTTTGTGTTTATACGTCAAATATTTGTTACTATATGAGGATTTAAATCCGTCTATTGTAGTATATTTTATGTCCTTTTTTGTCTAAAATTAATATATGATATTCAAACTTATAACATCGGTCACAATAAATGCAATTAGTAAGATTTCTTGATGTAATAAGTTTTTATTTGCGTGTAAATACTGATCATATGATGTTTACTCTTGCCTGAATACGAAGTACTCACTTCATCACTTTACTAAAGCAAATTTTGGAATTATTAGGGTGGGAAAATGTTTGTATAAAACTGTAAATCGATTTTATTTGTTCTTTGATTTCATACGAACTCGTCAATGTCGGACAAAACTTCAAACTTTGAGCAGATGTGTTGGACGTTGGACATTTCGTTGGTTAACTATGTCAAAGTCTGACTAGGGATAGGTAATTAACTGACCTTTAGTTCTGTTCGTTTAGTTCGATTCGAATTTGACTTGAATAATTGATAAGCATAATGAAATTGGATCTAGAAACTTTCTTCCCTTCTTCAAAAAAAGATATTGAGGGAATCTATGACTCAGATTAGGAACTTATAAAATTAACAGTCAAAAGGGTAAACATCCAGTCCCACTTTACATAAATTTTCCAATGTAGTTTTAAGAAAGGCAAGTACGTAGATATATAGTTTATTCTGAGACTTTTAGCAAAATTTGGTGCAAAATATTTAAATTAAAAAATTAACTCCTTTAAAATACTTTGTATCCCTACATCACCTAACAACTTACCCTGATCTGAGCTTACAAGATAAAACACAATTGGAAGATTTAACAGCTTTAATCTTAACAAGTTAAAAAGCAGTAAGTTCGGACGTGCCGAACTTTGAATACCCTCCACCATTTAGAACGAATATGAAAAATAAAATATATAAGTAAAAAGATAACATTTATTAAAAATTCTGTTAACATTTGAAAAATACCGAATATAGCCGTTATATTTGAGCCTGTACGACGTGCACCTTCATAGGCATTGTTTGTCAAAAGCCATTACCATATTCAAATTCGAAACTTGAAATAAACGGTGAATAATGTAGGGAGGTACCGTTATATAGGAGCTATACGAAGACCTGGACCTGCATAGACAATTTTCTGTCACAGACTGTAGTTCCCATTACGAACTTCAAATACGTAATTTGAAACTACTACGGTGAATAATGACGCTAAATTCATCAAAATACTGTATATAGGGATGTACCGTTATATGGGGGCTATACGAAGAAGTGGACCTGCAGAGACAATTTTCTGTATTAGGCTGTAGTATCTATTTCGAACTTCAAACACCAAATTTGAAACAATTCCGGTGAATAATGTCGCTAAAATCATCAAAATACCGAATATAGGGAGGTACCGTTATATGGGGGCTATATGAAAATGTGGACCTACATGGCCCCTTTACGAACTCAACCTGCCTACTGGAAAAATAAACATGTGTGCAAAATTTTATCCTTCTATCTCAATTCGTTCGAAAGATAGTGTGATTACAACAGACAGACAGACGGACAGGGCTAAATCGTCTTAGAATTTTACGCTGTTCAAGAATATATATACTTTGTTGGATCTACGATCATTATTTCGATGATTTACAAACTGAATGACAAAATGAATATACCCTCCATAGTATGGTGGAGGGTATAAAAACATATGGCCCATTTATGCTAATAATTTTAAATCGACTCCATTTCGACACATATACTTATTTAGACTTGTTGAAGATTGAAATTAAATTATAGTCAGTTGATTTGTTTACGAATACATATGCGTTTCTTTATTTACTCAAGAATATCCTAAAATACTTGCTTTAAATTTTAAAATGGAAAGAATTGATTGAACTCAAGTTTTTCTCCAATGTTGCGATCCATCACTGGATTTTTTTCATGTTTCGTATTTGAATATTGTAATGGCTTATGACAAAAGTTGCCTACGCATGTCCACGTCTTATCCACGCATAGATCCCAATATAACGGCTATATTCTGTATTTTTAAGATTTTAACAGTATTTTTAAAGGATTTCATTTTATTTTTGAAAATATCCAAATTTGTTCGAAATGGTGGAGGGAATTTGAAGTTCAGCTCGGCCGAACTTACTGCTTTTTTACATATTATTATAAATAATGACTCGAATAATGGAAATAAATACCGAAATAACTACGGTATGCGAAACAAAAATGTCAACACTGTTCGATTCAAAGTGGTTTAAAAAACCTGATCCCGTCTTTCAGTCACAGGCTCTAAATTGAGAGTTAGAGACCTAAATGATATAGCACATCAATTAAAAAGTATATGTATATCAACTGTTTATCATATCCCAATAGACATGTCAACCCAATTATAGTATTGCAAAGAGCTTATTAACATTTTCTATATAAATGAGTTGTAATTTAGAATTTGCAATGTTCAGCATGGTATTTAGTTTCGTCCACATAATAATTATTATTATTATTAATTATTTCAGTACAGTCAAAGTTAATTACTCTTTTACACCCACTAATATAGCACTTCAAATTGTTCGTTGGAGTCCCCATAAAGTTTATCTTTTCTATCAAAGCAAAATTCAATGACGAGTAAGAAATATCTGTCTGTTTGTTTGCCATTCGGTTAAAGTCACTATAGATCGGTGGACCTGGATAATGGTTCTCTACCCCAGAGAAGTCTAAATACGCATTTTTAGCCAAATAGATTGGAAAATGTGATCAGACCTGGATTTTTTTCTGCGAAGATGTTTACTACCCCTAAATAAATACCCAATATGCCAAAAATGGCCAAACCAATTGAAAAATGTGGCCCAGAACCGGAAATAGCTGAAATCAGGGATATCAGCGATGTATACTTATTTAAAAAAAAAAAAAACTGAATTAGAATTGTTTGGACATAAAAATTAAAAGCCGTGTAAGTTAGAAACATTTTGTCCTTGACGAGCCGAATAAGCTGAAGTTAAGAAAAACTTTAACAAAGTGGACAAATACAATAGCGAAAAAATACAAAAGTGAACATTGAAAAACTACAACAAAAAAATATTTCATATAAAATCAAAAATTGACAGAAAAACGCGAATACGGTGCCACGTAACAAGAAACCTACAAACTCATAGAGTGTTTGGCGTTGGGAAAAACGGACGGGCGTAAGCTAACCTACAATACTTCCCCTAGACACTTAACCAATAATAAAGAGGTATCAAAGTTTTTTATGCAGGGTGCGGCGAATTTTATAACTCATTTTTTATAAAAAAAATGTGCACCTTAATAGGACTGAAGTTGACCCATAGCTATTTCTGGGAACAAACAAATACGTCCAATACAACGTACAAAACACTCTCTTTTGTTGGAATAGTTGGAACGACTTGTGGAAAGTCGAACTCTCGTTGTCCGTCCGTAAAAAAATAAAACATTAACATTATCTTACCATTTTATGGAAATACCTTTGCAGGCATAAAGACACTTAAGTATTTTTACAGCGTTTTTATATGAATATTTTGATTAGAACCCAAAAATATGTTTTTTTTTTTTTTTTTTTGCTTTTGAGATTTTACGACATTTTGCTGACATAATTGTTATTTGAATCATATCGAAACATTCTTATGCACATCAATGAAATTTTAAGAGTTTTTTGTCTGAAATATTTCTATTTTAGAAACAAATAATCTTATAAATGAAACGTTTCGCTGGAATAAGACGGCTGAGTGAATATTTTTTCTCTACTCAAACGTTCGACCCAAAACCACTTTTATCGGAAAAAAATCAGCGGTTTTAATTGCTCTTCGGTTCAACAAATAATTTGGAAAAGCGTATTTAAAATATTTGTTGATTTAAACAAATATTTAACTTGCTTGCTTTCGTTGCAGGTTTCCTGGCAACCCAACACACAATTTGGTTTTTTTTTTTCAAATTTGTATCAACAGTACTGTTGACATCCCTTAATTCTTTGGCGTTTCTTTAATTAAATACGTTTTCCTAAAATATTTTAATTTTTTTTTTTTGCTGTTGAAAATTGTTCTTTTTGGCTCTATTATACACAATAAATCTCCTTGTAATTCAATTCATTTGGAAATTAATAATCAAGTTTTATTAAGACACGATTTGACTTGGTTTTGACATACATAGATTAGAGGCATCCACAGTTCAATGAGATTTAGTTTATGAACAGGTGAAAAGAGCGTATATAGAATGCAGAAATTTTATTCCGGAAGAAGAAAAACCTGTTGACAAAACATTATTTAGAAACCATTGATTCGAACAAAACCCTTTCGGAGCAATTAATGGGCAAATTCGAGCAGCAGATAAAGTGAAACGAGAATCTCAGATGGCATAAAAAGAGAATACTGAATCAGAATTTACACCGATTTCTAGACTGCCGCCATGCGACACCGATAAATTAAGTGGAGGATACAATGCTTGGCCCATATTCCATGATTTATTCCCAGCAATTTATGTTCAGAACGCCAAATTAGGTAAAGTTGAAAAGCTGTTATATTTGACCCAATAGACGAGAGGAGAAGCAAGAGAGGTAATTAATCATGTTCGGTTTACAAATGACGATTTGAATGAAAGAATCTTGCATAGCGGTACGAAAATGCAAGGATGCAGGTCAACGCATTTGATTCAAGTAGCACAATTCAAAAACTTAGTAGTAATAGCAGCATTCAGACTCTAGACACTCTTGGTGTAAACGTTAGGGGGTGGGATCCTATTCTAATATATCTTTGCTCCACAAAATTGCCACGGCCTTTCTTAGAAGAGTTCGAAACCTCTTTGCAAGATATCAAAACATTGCTCACATGGGAACAAGTAAACAAAAAAATGCAAATGTCCGTTTTTGTTCGCTCTTGCATTTTAAGACACTATTCCATGCTAAATAAGGGAACGGAAACCCAAAATATAGCTAGAGATGACGTACGCCCTAGCACCACAACAATACAGTACACAGAACCAGAAAATATTACTACACTGACCCTTCAAGATCAAAGAATTTTTGAATATAACCTTAGCGCAACCTTGTTTTTCACCGCAATGGTCCAAGTCCAAAATAGATGACACTTATATGATGCCAGAGCAATTATTGACCCTGGATCACAATCTATATTTATCTCAGAAAAACTTAAAAACAAGTTGAATTTTCAACCAAGAAAACCTTTGTTCATTTTACGGGACGGAAACTTCTACAAAATCTTGCCTCTTCGTTCTCGTTTCGACCCTAGTTTTGAGTTAGAAGTATGGGCGCCAGTTTTGAAGATCCTTCCCTCACAATATTGAAACGCACAACCAATAAAAAAATGAAAACGAGTAAACTTACAAATATGATTGGCATCAACTTAACCCAAAGTTCCAAATAAGTCAACCAGTTGATTTTCTCATAGGAATGGATATAGGTCCTTTTATATTCACGATGGGGACACCTACCAAATCTCTTGGCTCGTTCTTAGCACAAATAAAAGTATTTGTTTGGATAATAGAAGGACCAATACCCGAAAGCACAAGTATCTTATAGCATAACAGTGTTCAATTCAACTGCAATTGACAATTTTGTTTCACGTTTTTGGGAGGTGGAAGAGCTCCCCAAATCTGGCAGAACAAGTCCTGTTCTGACCGCAAAACTATATAGCAAGAACAAAATGAAATAAATAAGGGAGCTATATTGTTACCATACCCTTTAAAACTGTGAAGAGCTTGGCAACTCTCGCAACATAGCGCTAGCACAATTCTATAGAATGAAGAAAAGGCTTTCAGAGACTCCTGAAATAATGGATTCAGGATTCGTATGACAAAGCGATATTAGAATATTTAGATTTAGGACACATGAGAAAACTTTCGCAGGAAGAAATAGATCAGACCCCAAATTACTATTTACCACACCATGCTTCCATCAAACCAGATCGCTTGACTTCTAAACTTAGAGTAGTATTTAATGCGTCAAGGCCTACTTCAAATAAAAGAAGCCTCAAAGATAATCTTTTAGCTGGACCAATACTCCAACAGGAACTCGTTTTGGAAATATTGAAGTGGAGATTCTTCAAATATGTTTACGACGCAGATATTACCCAAATGTACCGATAGATTACATTGGAGAGAAGTCAGACACGATTCCAAAGAATTCTATTTAGAAGATCTCTTACTGACCATGTCGAAGATTATGAACTTTTAACAGTCACTTTCGGTGTGAACTTGGCACACTTTTCAGCGCTTCGTACTCTTTATCCATATATTGATTGCAATAGCATTATCACATCCAATGGCCTTCTCGTACAATCACCTGCTTTGACAGAAAATGAAAGATACCTTATATACCCAAATTGTCTCAAATATTGTTACACACAAAATAACATTGCACGGAGAAAATCAACTCATGACTCGAATTTTACTTTCTGAATATTGAATATTCAAGTTAAAAGTCTTAGTTAAAAAGAAGTGCAAAGTATGCACACTTTATAGAAAACATAAACAAAATCAAATCATGGCTTCTCTTCCGCTCTTTTTTATGTTTTGCGACTTATAAGCAACTACAGATCTTTCCACCGAATCCTTTTTAGCCGCTTTCGCTCGCTTTATCGGTCGATGAGGATGACCCTCCTGTATATATTCAGACAACGGCACAAACTGTAACAGTGCCTCTAAATCCCTAAAAAAGGATAGAACAATTTTTATGAAAAATCTTAGATCTAAAGCCGTAACACTAAATTCTCATCAAAATTTGGAATTGAAATTATACCTCCTGGAACTCCCCATATGGGCGGATTGTGGGAGGCCCGAGTTAAGTCCTTTAAAGCACATCTTCGGAAGAGTTTTCCAAATCCTAATTTCTCTTTCGAAGAATTTAACACAACACTAGTTCGCATAGAGGCTTGTCTCGATTCAAGACCTTTGAGGCCGGCAAGTGATGACCCTAGTGAAATAGCGCCATTAACTCCAGCGCATTTCCTAATCGGGTCGCGTCTGCTAGAACCAGCAGAACCTGATATTTCCGACTGAGATTTAATTGTTGGAAACGACTCAGAATAATTTCAAAACATTTTTGACATAGATGAAAAACTGAATACTTGATTGAACTTCATAGAAGACATAAATGGAAATATCAGAAGGATATTTTAAAAGAAGGGACCTCGTGGTTCTGAAAGGCGACCTCTTATCACCAACTGAATGGAGTTTAGGACGCATTGTCCGAACGTACAAAGGAGTTGACCTAAACATCAGGGTTGTAGATATCAAAATTAGTAGCGGTTTAACTGGTCGGCCCATTACCAATGTTGTCAAAATTTTTACCGACTGACTAGTCGGGCCACTTTTAATTAATGAACTTTGTACAGAAAGGGTACTTGGTAAGGAGTCATTTGGCACCAGTTTGATGGGCTACCGCCTGTACCCATTGATTTACCACCTGTCGCTTGGGACTTGGTGTTTGCCCCTAGTGCCCTGGTGAGTGTCACATCTGATAGTGTCGATACATGGAAAACTGTCCCATGCACTATTTTGTCAATCGACATTAATGGGACTTACGTAATTAACCAAAGCAAACGATTTGCAACCTTTAAAATTATGAAAAAGGATACAAATGGCACTTGGTCTTTAAAGGTAAACGCCTTCATCACAGATGACTTGGCACGCAGACCCTACTCCGACCCACTTCTCGAAGACCCAACATCATATTTTAATAAACAAGCTCTCGCTAACCCCGACCCCCGTAGAAATATTCCAATCGATCTTGAATTGTGCGCAGACACATATTCAGCAATACACCAAGAAGGATGTACGCCTGTAGGAGTTGGTGACGTATAGGAATTTTAGACAAAACTCGGATATGTATTTTCTGGCCCCATTAAAAATATGACTATTAATAAAATCACACATGTCACTGCGGGGGAGGCATACATATGACTGTACCAACAATTTTTCAAAAGTGTGCTATATTTGTAACCAAACATGTATGTGCTATTTAATTAGAACATACTGTAGATTAGAGGAACGCACTGCATATATTTATCACACATACATTTATGCAAGCACTAGACTTTGTCAATTCTCTTTGTGCTTTCCATTAAGCATTGGAAACGTCACAGGAGAAAACAGGTTGTCTGTGGCGTTGCTAACCATTGTTAGTCATTCCAAGTTTTGTCACTAAACCTTTAAAGACAGCATTCTCGTCGTCACCGTGAAAAAAGTGCTAAGTTACAAATCTTTAAATAAGTGGCACAATAGTATAAAGTTTTAATTGTCTTCCCCACTGAAACCTTCAATGTGATTTTTTCACTCCATTTGTAATGGTCCTAAGATTCTAAAAGTGCTAGTTCAACTCTTAGATTTTGTCAGGTGTGTATGTTATGCCCAAAATACTGAAGTGACTTCGCTGCAATTTTGTCAGTTTTATGGTGAGCTTATCTGCGGAAATAACAGGGATTGGTAAAGATGTAATTGAGAGGTGTTCAATATTGTTTCAAGCATTGTCTTCTGGGTACAATATTAATGTCGAAAAATTTAAGGCATTTGCACTGGAAACTGCTAAAGAGTTAACAAATACATATCCATGGTACTATCTTCCACCCGCAGTACATAAAATTTAAATACATGCATCCGACATTATAAAATATGCCATGGTATCGATTGGAGAATTATCGAAGGAGACTGTGGAGCCTAGAAACAAAGATACAAAAAAATTTTAGACTACATCATACCCGAAAAAATTCTCGTATTTCAATATATACAGATCTTATTAACCGTCTTTTTCTGAGCTCCGAACCTTTTATAACGGGACAGCGAACGTTACTAAACAATAAAAAATCTCTATTATTAGAACCTGCATTTGATTTACTTGAATAATACCGAAATTTATACATAAATAACTTTGATTTAATTTTATACTAAATTGCTATTTTGTTTACAAAAAATGTGAAAATAACACAAGTTGGAATTGATTAGTATAAAAAATACTTCTTTTTTTAAATACCTTTGCAGGGGACTTTACCTGAAGGCCGGCCGTTCCAAACAATTTTCAAAAGGATTATTCTTTAACTCTTTAGAACGTAAAATGTCAAATAACAGAACAATCTGGTGTGAAGATGCGACAAGAAGTGCCACATATTATATTGTCACATTGTTATACCCTCCACCTTGGAAAGGAGGGTAATTAACTTTGTCATTCCGTTTGTAACATCCCTAAATATCCGTCGTAGACCCCATAAAGAATATATATTCATAATCAGCATAAAACTCTAAGTCGATTTAACGATGTCCGTCTGTCTGTTGAAATCACGATCACGATCAAATTATTTGACGCAGAGCGTCAAAATGTAGCAAACAATTTGTATTGTGTTTAGGATGGTTGGTATTGAAAATGATATATATCGGTTTTGGTATAGTCCCCATATAACGGTACCTCCCGATATTCGCTATTTTGATGATTTTTGCGACATTTTATCGCGGTTTTGTCAAAAAAATTGGTATTTATGTGTCCTAATGGGTTCTAGCTCCGTTGGCGAAACCTTGTATGAATAGGTTCACGTTTTGTATATACCTCCCGATTTTCGATATTTTGATTATTTTTGCCACATTTTCCCACGAATATGTCTAAAATTTGATATTTGTGGGTCATAATGAGTTCTAATGTTTCCTTTACCCTAAGGTGGAGGGTATTAAACTTAACTTATTGTTTTTTTACTTGTTATTTTTATCCCATCAAGTTACCATAACCAAAGATTCGTATTGATATCTGCACTAAAAGTATTTTTGTCCGCTTTTACAACACGACCTCGACCACAGTGATTGGTGAACTGTAGTACATACCTTTTGCATCTTTTGTAAATAAACATGAGCTAAAGAATATTTAACAGAAATACTTACCTCTGAAAACTTACCTTAGTGAACTGTAATACTTACCTTTGCATACTTATTTATTGAACCTGAATTAAAAATTGGACACAATAATTTTTGTGGACACCAGTAAGTTAGATAAACTTACATTTTATCAAGATCGGGATATATTCCATAGATATATTTATCCGACAGTTTTCGTGTCTTCAGAGAGTGCCTAGCTGCGGATGGAGCAATGAATACAACAACTTTCGTCACGGCCCTAATCACCTCTCATTTCTCCATGTCATATCGTATATTCCCGCCTAAATCGTGTGCGCTTTGTTCATGACAAAGCCATCATCTAAGCGTCGTTAAGAAACACTTCTTATGTCTTAATTTTTTGTCATACGCACATGAGGCTGGTAATTGCAAGAGCATACACAAATGAACTATAAGAAACAAACACCATCACACCTTTTAAACACAGAGGACACGCTTCTTCTGTCTCCGACGACTTCTAATGTTAAAGTTTAGATCAGGTTAATCTACCTACTACCTCAATGGGCATAACATCTTTAAGCTGAAAGGTATTTCATATCAACCAGAGCAAATACTAGTTTCAAATCTTTATGAGAACATTGTGCTACAGGGTTCATGTACAAAGGTTTTAAAAACATTAATACCACAGGGTACTGTCTTCGGCTGGATCAAAACAGGTCCACTGCCCCACTTCCATCTAGTATTTTCTAGTTAGGGAAATAGGAATGCTATTTTCCATAATTTTTTAGGCAGAGGTTAGATTTCCTTAGAAATACTGGAAAATTGTCCTAGAGAAATACTCTTAATACTACATAATATCAGAAGTAATAACATTTCCTTAGTTTGGTATTTATAATTGCCGCCTTTGCAGTATCCTACCAACTCTTCGAGTACTAACAAAACCGTTTGTACGAAGGTAATATTGTTTGAAAATACGCATTCAAATATCTTGTTAGACAAATATTAATAACCTGTCTATTTCATTTTATTTTTCCGGAATCTATTGTAAAATTCCAAAAATTAATTTCAAGATACTAGATTAAGTCTTTCGTGTGAGCCTTAATTGCCAATCATAATCTATTATGTACAACAGTATAGTGTAGGGTATAACAGTACCGTGATAGTTTTACATATGAAATAATTAACTGATATTTTTTACATGTCGATCAAAGACACATTATATAAGATCACGACTGCCGCTTTTGCCCATTTATCGGCATTTTGACGATTTTCCAATCTAATAATGGAAAATGACGATTTTTGCCAAAAAAGAGACGATAATTTACCGATCGACAAAATTTTTCTGACATTTTAATTTAAAACGGCATTCAACGTAGCCAAAACACATTTAGAACAACTAACGGAAACAATTAAAATATACCGCTTTTTATACCCTCTACCATAGTATGGAGGGTATTTATAGTTTGTCATTCCGTTTGTAACACCTCGATATATACATTTTAGGCCCCACAAAGTATATATATTCGTGATCAGCATAAAATTCTATGCTAATTTGGTATTAAAAATGTTCATGTAGGTCCACGTCTTCCTATGGCCTCCATATAACGATACCTCCCTATATGCGGTATTTTGATGATTTCAGCGACATTATTTACTGGAATGGTTTGAAATTTGGTATTTGAAGTTCGTAACGGATATGACAGCCTAAGACAGAAAATGGACCATGTAGGTCTACGTCTTCGTATAGCCCTCATATAACGGTACCTACCGAGATTCGGTATTTTGATGATTTTGTCGACATTATTTACCGGAATTGTTTCAAATTACGCATTTGAAGTTCGTAATGGGTACTACAGCCTATGACAGAAAATTGTCTGTGCAGATCCAAGTCTTCGTATAACATCCATATAACGGTACCCCCGATATGCGGTATTTTGATGATTTAAGCGACATTATGTACCGGAATTAATTTAAATTTTGTATTTGAAGATCCTAATTCTATGAAATTTTCTGTGCAGTGCCACGTTTTATAAACCCCATGGTACCTTCCTATATTCAGTATTTTGATTATTTGAGCTACATTATAAACAGATTTTTTGTTTCATGCAGGTCCACGTCGTCGTATAGATCCTAATATACGGCTACATTCGGTATTTTTAAGATTTTAACAGATTTTTTAACGGATTTTATTTTTTTTCAAAATTGCCAAATTTGTACCAAATGGTGGAGTGTATACAAAGTTCGGCCCGGCCGAACTTACAGCTTTTTTACTTGTTTATATTCTCAATGTTATTAATAACGCTAACAATTTCGAAAATAATCAACCGAAATTCATAATTTACCAAATGGGTTTTCTATTAATAAAACAAGTAAAAGTGGGGTTAAGTTCGGCCAGACCGAACTTTACATACCATCCACCACTATTTGTACATATCTGAATTAAAACGAAATATTTGTTTATACCCTCCACCATACTGTGGAGGGTATATTAACTTTGTCATTCCGTTTGTAACTCCTCGAAATACTCATGTCAGACACAACAAAGTATATATATTCTTGATCAGCGTAAAATTCTAAGTCGATTTATCGATGTCCGTCTGTCTGTCTGTCTGTCCGTCTGTCTGTCTGTTGTAATCACGCTATCTTTCGAATGAATTGAGATACAAGGCTAAAATTTTGCACACAGGTTTATTTTTACAGTAGGCAGGTTAAGTTCGTAAATGGGCCATGTAGGTCCACGTTTTCATATAGCCCCCTTATAACGGTACCTCCCGATATTCGATGTTTTGATGATTTTAGCGACATTATTAATCGGAATTGTTCAAAATTTGGTATTTGAAGTTCGCAATGGATACTACAGCCTAAGACAGAAAATTGTCTGTGCAGGTCTACGTCTTCGTATAGCCCCCATATAACGGTACCTCCCTATATTCGGTATTTTGGTGATTTTAGCGTCTTTATTTACCAAAATTTTTTCAAATTACGCATTTAGAGTTCGTAATGGAAACTCCAGTCTGTGACAAAAAATTGTCTATGCAGGTCCAGGTCTTCGTATAGGCCCCATATACCAGTACCTCCCTATATTCGGTATTTTGACGAGTTTAGGTACAATACTCACCGAAGTTGTTTGAAATGTCGTATTTGAAGTTCGTAATGGATGCTACAGAATATGACAAAAAATTGTCTACGCAGGTTCAGGTCTTCGCGCAGCTCCGATATAACGGTACCTCCCTATATTCTATACTTTGATGATTTTAGCTACATTATTCGCGTTTATTTCAAGTTCCGAATTTGAATTTGGTAATGACTCATGACAAATAATGCCTGTGTGGGTCCACGTCGTATAGGCACCAATATAACGGCAATATTCGGTATATTTAAAATTTTACCAACATTTTTTCAGGATTTTATTTCCAAATTCGTTTCAAATGGTGGAGGGTATTCAAAGTTCGGCCGGCCGAACTTACTGCTTTTTAACTTGTTTTTTTTTTTTTTTTTGTTTACGAATGTACAAAACTTATTCTTCAAAACTGTAGCATACATTTAGTGAAAAATTACACAATTTCCCATGATTCTTTTGTGAATTTTAATATGCAGTGACCGTGCATATAAGAACATTCTATATAAGAAAAAAAAGGGATGTAAAAAACGGATCGCATTTTCTCCTCCACCATCTCGGTCTTCACGAAGACTTTGGAGTATATCATACAATTCGCCATCCTTGAACAATTCAAACTGCTGACGATTCCTTTCGATTACATCCAGTAGATAGAGCAAGTGTTTTCGTTGTTTCTTCCTATAGTGACTTCGTCTGCGTTACGCCACGGGAAATATAACATAACCATTGTGCGAAAATAGTCGTCCCTGTTTAAGTCTGAAAGAGGAGAAACGGAACCCAGTCCACACATCATCTGTATTTTCCTCGTCATCTTCAAAAATATCTTCAAATGTTGACGGTTCTGTCAGAAAGACTTTTCAGTTGTTGCCTTGGTTTTAATATGCGAAAACGTTTTTCTGGCAAACATCACTGTTGCTACACTGAGACAAATGCATTCCCAAGATATCGTAGACTGATTCTTGGCACTTCGAATGCAGATATGAATTTATGTCCTTTATGCTTTATGCAACTTTACAGAGTAGTTCCCTTCGGGTATTTCGTTCATTGTTTCTTGCGACATTGTTTCTTCCCCGATTCGACTTGTTGATATAGTTAACTATATATGACACCCATGCAGAAGCATCCAGAACAAATTGAATATCCATGTTTGGCGTTGGCATGCTCTGCTGTGGTTGTGTTGCTGGTAATTGGCTATATCTCGGATTTCTCTTAAAGACGAATCTGTAGAAACAAATGTATCTACAAAATCCGCAATAAGTCGGAAGCTACTTTGATCAGATTTATCAAAACTTGGGGCATTCTTTAGCCAATATATGCCGTGGACATGAGGGGACCCTCGCTGTTGAAATTCTATTCTCCAATAAAATTTGTTTACATTATATTCAGCAAATATTCCCCCATTAGCAGTGTAACATTTGAAGAGCTGTCTTATTCTGTAGTGAAAATACCTGGAACACGCCTTTCAAAAGGTGATATCCTTCATCGTGCTGCAAAATGTGACTACCTTCATCGTGCTGTATGAATCGGTCATTAAAAGTACCTGTTGCAGTATAATTGCAACTCCCAATTTTCTTCCTCAAACAAGTAGAAATGCTGTTTCTGATTTTAGAAAACTCCATTTTTTTATATCAGTATAAAACTTTGTCTGCCAACGCATGCCTAATAACGCCTAGTTTTAGATTTTCTCATTTTTCAATTGTTGCTGTCGATGTTATTTTAATACCACAGTATATAGTGGTAAATGAAAGTTTTTCACAGTCCTCATCTAGTAGCAAATCCATGGGCATATGACCTTCACCAGGAGCTATTTCAATATTTTGAATTTGGACATTTTCGACAGGAATATAATCCATGAGCGTTTCTTGTGGGTTTTCTTCTTCAATGTGCTCCTCATCTATATTAGAATCAATCGCACGCGATAATAGACTTTAATCTTCGGAATTTGCAATAAACTGCACTTGATCAGCTGGATCCGTATTGGCCAAGCATTCGAGGAAAATAAAAAAATGTCATGTTTCCTGTACAATTCGGTTTCAAAAAATATATCGCTGCTTCCAAAAGTTTACTTGGCCGAATCGTTTCAGACATAAAAAGTGTGTGTAAGGCGATCTTCGCTTTAAATGAACCTGTATAACTTTAGTTTGGTCGGCCGTACTGGAATGGGTACATTTACTACGGCACCCCTCACAGCACACTGATGATTGTAACCCAACGACACTATTCTTATAAAGGGAATTCGTGGTGCAACAAACCTTTCTTCCAGCGATGTTAAGCCTTGCAGTTCACTCAGAATAGCTGGGAAATGTGGACCATCTGAGAGACACATAGACGGAACCTTCCCCGCATTGATTATTTTGTGGCATGTGTTGAAGGATTTATATATATCGTTTTCAGATGCAAACTGCTTTGAAAGGAACAAACTTCATTCAAATTTGGGTATTTTAGTAGAAAAGATGTTTTGAGGAGGGCCTTAATTTGTGTGACAAACCAAACACCTCCATAACAAATACAAATTTCTGTGGGTCCACTCTTGGTGATGTTACAAAATTCGGAAATAATTATAGATCTGTGCCTCAAAGTATCTTGAACTTGCTGTTGTGACCTCGACTCCGGTGACAAGTTTCTTCTCCTTGATGAGCTTGCCTCATGTTTATATTTTCTCCGCCATTTCTAACCCTGCTTTCTGCTTCTTGTATTTGTCGTGTCTAGTGACACGACGAGCTGAGGTATTCCGCTCTTGTTCAATAGTACGGAAAAAGGGATTTCTTCGACGTACTCTATGCATTGTCGTGTCCCTCTCTCTCTCTCTCTCTCTTTTTCGGCTTGGCGGAATTTTTCATTTTGTTGCAGAATAGATCTTGCCTCTTTCTCAATCCTCTCCGCGATACTTTGAATCTATTCTCCGAATAGAATGGGCAAAAGTGTCACTCTGTTGTTCCTCCTCCCGGTACGTCGGATCCATTCTCCGAATTGAATGGGCCAAAGTGTCCCTCTCTCGTTCTCCTTCGCGAAATGTCGCATCTATCCAATGGATAGAGTGTGCAAGGGTCTTGCTCTTCTGCGCGATACGCCGGATCCCTTCTTCGTATTTGAGTGGTCCACCGTGTCCCTCTGTTGTTCCTGCTCAGGGTATCCATTCTCCGAATTGAATGGGCCAATGTGTCCCTATGTTGCTTTCCTTCCCTATACGTTAAATCCATTCTTCGATTAGTGTGAGCCAAAACATCGTCCGCCTGTTCAGTTGCTCGATAATCTGAATTCATTCGGAGAATAGAGTGTGTCAAAATATCACGTTCTTGTTCGGCAGATCTGTAGTTTACTGCTTGGCGCCGAGTTGAATGTGTTGCTCTATCCCTTTCTCCTTCATTTTCTCTATAGTCAGGATCCTTTCTCCTGTTGCTAACTGTTGAGAGTTCCTTAGGCGATCGTCATTTCGGTAACTGTGGAGATATTGCCTCATAATTCGTTGATGTTGTAGTGCCGATTGTTTACGTTTTTTAGGCATAATTATTGGTTCTCGAGTAAACGATGTACTACAGTTGTAAATCTTTTTAGTTATTTTCAGTTATTATTTTCTTTGTGATTGGCTTCTGTTTTGTTTAACGAACTGATTCGCATAATTTGAGTAGGTTTATTTTCACAAATACTTTCTGGCCAGGTAAGACTTTTTGTAAATTGTGCATAGAACAACAGGTATCTGAACCCAAGTTGGCAGGAAGTTTAAATATAGTGTTTTATTACCACCATGCATATTAAATGTTTTTATTGTTACGAGAAAATCTTTGTTGACTGGTAATTTAAAGAAAGTATTGATATCATGTATATTTAGTTGTTATGTTATTGTCACCAGAACATACTTTTTTATATGTACAAACTGTACAACTATAAACTATAATATATATTACACTAAATTTTTAGCATAAGGTGTTGCTTTTATAGAAATCCAAATTTGGAGAAGAAAAATAATTCACTAAGAAAGTATGCGGATTTTGACTGAACTTCTTATAATACTGACAATCAGAAGGTAACCTTTAATAGAGGCTATATCAAATAGTGAACCAGTATTAAACTTCTTTTCACGCTGAAACCGAAATGATAAAATTCCACTTATTTGATTGGATATTGTGGACAAAATTTTTTATAAATCAAGATTAGAAGCATATGGGTGCTGTATATGACAATGGAGCCTATGAGTTCGATAATAAAGTGCATATGACAGGAAATCGGTTAGAGAACGCAGTTAAAGTTCCCAAAACCTACAATGATCAAAATACCCAACATCTGGCGTTATCGTTATATGGAAGCTAAATGAAAGCGTGATCAGTATAGAAAATATCGAATATCCGAAAGTGACGTTATATAGGGACTATATGAAAACGTAGGCCTATATAGAATATGTTTGACCAACGAAGCTAGAGCCCATTACCAAATTTAAAACAAATCCGTTAAAAATGTAGCTAAAATGACCAAATCGGGAGGTACCAAATATCAATTTTGGGACAAATCCGTCTAATAATGTGGCAAAAGTTATAAAAATACCGTTATATAGGGGGCATACCAAAACGTGGACCTATACATACAATGTTCCCCCAAACGGAGCTAGGACCCATTATTACTAACAAATACGAATTTTTAGAAAAATCCGAGGAAAATGTGACGAAAACAGACAGACTGACGGACATCGTTAAATCAACTTAGAATCTTATGCTGATCATGAATAAATATACTTTATGGGGTCTACGATGAATATTTAGGGATGTTACAAACAGAATGACAAACTTAATACACCCCCTTTTCAAGGTGGAGGGTATAACACGGTGTTATAAGAGATATTATTTAGAAACTGAACAAAAGCCTTTAGAATCCAAATATAGGGAGAAAATATAATATTTAGACGTTAAACTTTTTAAATGTTTTTTAAGTGTTGAACAAATTTATAGTTCACTTGAGAATTCTAAAGATTACCTAAAATTAACAAAATATTAACCATTTAAAATTATCTCTAATTTTTATAGAACTAAAATTGGCAAAGACTTAATCACAATGTGCAATAAAACAAAATGACGGTTCAGAAGAAAAAATAACAACATACAGAGTTATATCTTACCTCGTGAACATTCAGGGTTGTCCATATTCGACGGACCCATCTGGCAACGCCATAACTTTTGACAGAGATGTCACATCGCTTAATGACATACCGCGTTTGAAGCGTTAGTCCAAACAGATTTTTATCATGAACCAATACACGCCACGCGAAATAGTTGAAATTTACATTCAACAGAAAAAGTCAATAGTGAAAACTCAACGTGCTTTTAAAACATTAAAAATGTGAGAAGTGCGCCTTCTAAGAACACCATTAAGCGTTTATACGAAAAATTTTCGACTGGTAAGGCTCTTTCTAATCCGAAGAGGTCATATAAAAGTCGACCAAGGCGATCGGCCGAGAATATCGCTGCCGTACGAGCCAGTGTTGAGAGGTCCCTAAGAACATCCCAAAAACGCCGTTCTCAGCAGTTGGGCATGGCTCGGTCCACTTTACAACGGATTATTCGCATTGATTTGCATTTGTTCCCGTACAAAATTCAATTGACGCAAAGAATGTTGCCTGCGGACAAGCCTCGTGGATTGGAATGGGCCCAAGAGTCATGGGTCCG
The DNA here is from genome assembly GCF_030504385.1 of Musca domestica. Lineage (NCBI taxonomy): Eukaryota > Metazoa > Arthropoda > Insecta > Diptera > Muscidae > Musca > Musca domestica. The sequence goes on along the minus strand of NW_026712328.1, from coordinate 10,423,268 downwards.
TCGAATATGGGCAATCCTGTATAAGAAGTAAAAAGCAGCAAAGTTCCCTCCAACATTCGAAAGGTACTTGAAAATTAAAAGAAGGGATTTCGTTGGATAATGTTCCGAAAATACTACCGAAAAAAAAATCGGGGTAGCGTTATATGATTGCTATGAGTTACAAACGAAATGACGAACTTAATTTACCCTCCATACTAGGTATGGTGAAGGGCATAAAAAATAACCCGTTCCAGAAAAACGGGTCTTTTTTATACCCTCCACAAAACATAACTCATCGAAATAATAATTTAAGACCCTACAAAGTACATATATATTTGATCAGCGTAAACTCAAAGAAGTTGTTCCTCCTCCCGGTACGTCGGATCCATTCTCCGACTTGAATGGGCCAAAGTGTTCCTAAGTTGTTCCTCTTCCCTTTAAGTCGGATCCATTCTCCGAATAGATCGAGCTACAATATCCCTCTCTTTTTCTTCTCCCCAAAACGTCGCATCCATCCGATGGATAGAGTGTGCAAGGGTATTCCTCTTCTTCTTCTGCGCGATACATCGATCCCTTCTTCTTCCTCGTATTGAGTGGTCCACCGTGTCCCTCTTTTGTTCCTGCTCCCGGTAGGGGAGAATAGAGTGTGCCATTCGGAGAATAGAGTGTGCCAAAATATCCCTTTCTTGTTCGGCAGATCTATAGTTTACAGCTTGGGGCCGAGTTGAATGTGCTGCTCTATACCTTTCTCCTTCATTTTCTCTATATTCAGGATCCTTTCTCCTGTTGCTAACTGTTGAGAGTTCCTTAGGCGATCGTCATTTCGGTAACTGTGGAGATATTGCCTCATAATTCGTTGATGTTGTAGCGCCGGTTGTTTACGTGGTTTTGGCATAATTATTGGTTCTCGAATAAACGATGTACTACAGTTTTAAATCTTTTTAGAAAACTTTTCAGTTATTATTTTCTTTGTGATTGGCTTCTGTTTTCTTTAACGAACTGATTTGCTTAATTTGAGTAGGTTTATTATTTTCACAAATTCTTGCTGGCCAGGTAAGATTTTTTGTAAATTCTGCATAGAATAAAAGATACCTGAACCTAAGTTGGCAGATAATTTAAATATAGTGTTTTATTACCACCAGGCATAATAAATGTTTATATTGTTACGAGAAAACCTTTGCTGACTGGTAATTAAAACAAAGTATTGATTATATAACCACTTATATTGAAAAGATAAAGTCTATTACACTAAATTTGTAGCATAATAATCAATAATCATTTTAGACATAACAAAGTATATATATTCTTGATCAGCGTAAAATTCTAAGACGTTTTAGCCCTGTACGTCTGTAGTAATCAAGCTAGAGTCAAAACTATCTTTATTTGTTTGCTAAAATTTTGTACAGTTCAGTCTTTTGTCCGCAGATATGTGAAGTTCCAATCCACACAAGAAGTTCATTCTGAGTACTTTACTCACGGGAAGAGAAAGAATTTTAGCCACATTTTTAAATGAAATTGTCTGAAAATAAACACGAGGAGTTCCTTTTGAGTACTTTACCCCCTGGAAGAGAATTATCTATGTAAGTCTACTATATCGTATAGGTCCCGGTATTCGGTATTCAGTATTTTGATGATTTTAGCCAAAATTTTCAACAAAATTGTCTGAAAATCCACATTATGATTACCTTCTGTGTACTTCATCCCCTGAAAGAATATTGTTTGTATAGATCCACGATATCGTCAATCCCTAATATAACGGTATATATATATATATATATATATATATACATATTATTTTCTTTCTTAGCAACAGGAGACAGGATCCTAACTATAGAGAAAATGAAGGAGAAAGGGATATATATATATATATATATATATATATATATATATATATATATATATATATATATATATATATATATTAGTATTGATATCATGTATATTTAATTGTTATGTTATTATCACCAGAACACACTTTTTTACATGTACAAACTGTACAACTATAAACTAAAATATATTACACTAAATTTTTAGCATAAGGTGTTGCAACTTTTATAAGTTGACTGAACTTCTATAATATTGACAATCAGAAGGTACCTTTTATATAGGCTATATCAAATAGTGAACCAGTATTAAACTTCTTTTCACGCTGAAACCGAAATGATAAAATTCCACTTATTTGATTGGAAATTGTGGATAAAATTTTTTATAAATCAAGATTAGAAGCTACCGTCATATGGGTGCTGTATATGACAATGGAGCCTATGAGTTCGATAATAAAGTGCATATGACAAGAAATCGGTTAGAGAACGCAGTTAAAGTTCCCAAAACCTACAATGATCAAAATACCCAACATCTGGCTTTATCGTTATATGGAAGCTACATGAAAGCGTGATCAGTATAGAAAATATCGAATATCCGAAAGTGACGTTATATAGGGACTATATGAAAACGTAGGCCTATATAGAAAATGTTTGACCTAACAAAGCTAGAGCCCATTACCAAATTTAAAACAAATCCGTTAAAAATGTAGCTAAAATGACCAAATCGGGAGGTACCAAATATCAATTTTGGGACAAATCCGTCTAATAATGTGGCAAAAGTTATAAAAATACCGTTATATAGGGGCTATACCAAAACGTGGACCTATACATACTATGTTCCCCCAAACGGAGCTAGGACCCATTATTAGTAGCAAATACGAATTTTTAGAAAAATCCGAGGAAAATGTGACGAAAACAGACAGACTGACGGACATCGTTAAATCAACTTAGAATCTTATGCTGATCATGAATAAATATACTTTATGGGATCTACGATGAATATTTAGGGATGTTACAAACAGAATGACAAACTTAATACACCCCCTTTTCAAGGTGGAGGGTATAACACGGTGTTATAAGAGATATTATTTAGAAACTGAACAAAAGCCTTTAGAATCCAAATATAGGGAGAAAATATAATGTTTAGACGTTAAACTTTTTAAATGTTTTTTAAATGTTGAACGAATTTATAGTTCACTTGAGAATTCTAAACATTACCTAAAATTAACAAAATATTAACCATTTAAAATTATCTCTAATTTTTATAGAACTAAAATTGGCAAAGACTTAATCACAATGTGCAATAAAACAAAATGACGGTTCAGAAGAAAAAATAACAACATACAGAGTTATATCTGACCTCGTGAACATTCAGGGTTGTCCATATTCGACGGACCCATCTGGCAACGCCATAACTTTTGACAGAGATGTCACATCGCTTAATGACATACCGCGTTTGAAGCGCTAGTCCAAACAGATTTTTATCATGAACCAATACACGCCACGCGAAATAGTTGAAATTTACATTCAACAGAAGAAGTCAATAGCGAAAACTCAACGTGCTTTTAAAACATTAAAAATGTGAGAAGTGCGCCTTCTAAGAACACCACTAAGCGTTTATACGAAAAATTTTCGACTGGTAAGGCTCTTTCTAATCCGAAGAGGCCATATAAAAGTCGACCAAGGCGATCGGCCGAGAATATCGCTGCCGTACGAGCCAGTGTTGAGAGGTACCTAAGAACATCCCAAAAACGCCGTTCTCAGCAGTTGGGCATCGCTCGGTCCACTTTACAACGGATTATTCGCATTGATTTGCATTTGTTCCCGTACAAAATTCAATTGACGCAAAGAATGTTGCCTGCGGACAAGCCTCGTGGATTGGAATGTGCCCAAAGAGTCATGGGTCCGTCGAATATGGGCAACCCTGTATAAGAAGTAAAAAGCAGCAAAGTTCCCTCCAACATTCGAAAGGAACTTGAAAATTAAAAGAAGGGATTTCGGTGGATAATGTTCCGAAAATACTACCGAAAAAAATCGGGATAGCGTTATATGATTGCTATGAGTTACAAACGAAATGACGAACTTAATTTACCCTCCATACTAGGTATGGTGAAGGGCATAAAAAATAACCCGTTCCGGAAAAACGGGTCTTTTTTATACCCTCCACAAAACATAACTCATCGAAATAATAATTTAAGACTCTACAAAGTACATATATATTTGATCAGCGTAAACTCAAAGAAGTTGTTCCTCCTCCCGGTACGTCGGATCCATTCTCCGACTTGAATGGGCCAAAGTGTTCCTAAGTTGTTCCTCTTCCCTTTAAGTCGGATCCATTCTCCGAATAGATCGAGCTACGGTATCCCTCTCTTTTTCTTCTCCCCAAAACGTCGCATCCATCCGATGGATAGAGTGTGCAAGGGTATTCCTCTTCTTCTTCTGCGCGATACATCGATCCCTTCCTCTTCCTCGTATTGAGTGGTCCATCGTGTCCCTCTTTGGTTCCTGCTCCCGGTAGGGGAGAATAGAGTGTGCCATTCGGAGAATAGAGTGTGCCAAAATATCCCTTTCTTGTTCAGCAGATCTATAGTTTACAGCTTGGGGCCGAGTTGAATGTGCTGCTCTATACCTTTCTCCTTCATTTTCTCTATATTCAGGATCCTTTCTCCTGTTGCTAACTGTTGAGAGTTCCTTAGGCGATCGTCATTTCGGTAACTGTGGAGATATTGCCTCATAATTCGTTGATGTTGTAGCGCCGGTTGTTTACGTGGTTTTGGCATAATTATTGGTTCTCGAATAAACGATGTACTACAGTTTTAAATCTTTTTAGAAAACTTTTCAGTTATTATTTTCTTTGTGATTGGCTTCTGTTTTCTTTAACGAACTGATTTGCTTAATTTGAGTAGGTTTATTATTTTCACAAATTCTTGCTGGCCAGGTAAGATTTTTTGTAAATTCTGCATAGAATAAAAGATACCTGAACCTAAGTTGGCAGATAATTTAAATATAGTGTTTTATTACCACCAGGCATAATAAATGTTTATATTGTTACGAGAAAACCTTTGTTGACTGGTAATTAACACAAAGTATAGATTATATAACCACTTATATCGAAAAGCTAAAGTCTATTAAACTAAATTTGTAGCATAATAACAATAATCATTTTAGACATAACAAAGTATATATATTCTTGATCAGCGTAAAATTCTAAGACGTTTTAGCCCTGTACGTCTGTAGTAATCACGCTAGAGTCAAAACTATCTTTATTTGTTTGCTAAAATTTTGTACAGTTCAGTCTTTTGTCCGCAGGTAGGTCAAGTTCCAATCCACACAAGAAGTTTATTCTGAGTACTTTACTCTCTGGAAGAGAAAGAATTTTAGCCACATTTTTAAATGAAATTGTCTGAAAATAAACACGAGGAGTTCCTTTGGAGTACTTTACCCCCCTGGAAGAGAATTATCTATGTAAGTCTACTATATCGTATAGGCCACGGTATTCGGTATTCAGTATTTTGATGATTTTAGCCAAAATTTTCAATAAAATTGTCTGAAAATCCACATTATGATTACCTTCTGAGTACTTCATCCCCTGAAAGAATATTGTTTGTATAGATCCACGATATCGTCAATCCCTAATATAACGGTATATATATATATATATATACATATTATTTTCTTTCTTAGCAACAGGAGACAGGATCCTAACTATAGAGAAAATGAAGGAGAAAGGGATATATATATATATATATATATATTAGTATTGATATCATGTATATTTAATTGTTATGTTATTATCACCAGAACACACTTTTTTACATGTACAAACTGTACAACTATAAACTAAAATATATTACACTAAATTTTAGCATAAGGTGTTGCAACTTTTATAAGTTGACTGAACTTCTATAATATTGACAATCAGAAGGTACCTTTTATATAGGCTATATCAAATAGTGAACCAGTATTAAACTTCTTTTCACGCTGAAACCGAAATGATAAAATTCCACTTATTTGATTGGAAATTGTGGATAAAATTTTTTATAAATCAAGATTAGAAGCTACCGTCATATGGGTGCTGTATATGACAATGGAGCCTATGAGTTCGATAATAAAGTGCATATGACAAGAAATCGGTTAGAGAACGCAGTTAAAGTTCCCAAAACCTACAATGATCAAAATACCCAACATCTGGCTTTATCGTTATATGGAAGCTACATGAAAGCGTGATCAGTATAGACAATATCGAATATCCGAAAGTGACGTTATATAGGGACTATATGAAAACGTAGGCCTATATAGAAAATGTTTGACTAACAAAGCTAGAGCCCATTACCAAATTTAAAACAAATCCGTTAAAAATGTAGCTAAAATGACCAAATCGGGAGGTACCAAATATCAATTTTGGGACAAATCCGTCTAATAATGTGGCAAAAGTTATAAAAATACCGTTATATAGGGGCTATACCAAAACGTGGACCTATACATACTATGTTCCCCCAAACGGAGCTAGGACCCATTATTAGTAGCAAATACGAATTTTTAGAAAAATCCGAGGAAAATGTGACGAAAACAGACAGACTGACGGACATCGTTAAATCAACTTAGAATCTTATGCTGATCATGAATAAATATACTTTATGGGATCTACGATGAATATTTAGGGATGTTACAAACAGAATGACAAACTTAATACACCCCCTTTTCAAGGTGGAGGGTATAACACGGTGTTATAAGAGATATTATTTAGAAACTGAACAAAAGCCTTTAGAATCCAAATATAGGGAGAAAATATAATGTTTAGACGTTAAACTTTTTAAATGTTTTTTAAATGTTGAACGAATTTATAGTTCACTTGAGAATTCTAAACATTACCTAAAATTAACAAAATATTAACCATTTAAAATTATCTCTAATTTTTATAGAACTAAAATTGGCAAAGACTTAATCACAATGTGCAATAAAACAAAATGACGGTTCAGAAGAAAAAATAACAACATACAGAGTTATATCTGACCTCGTGAACATTCAGGGTTGTCCATATTCGACGGACCCATCTGGCAACGCCATAACTTTTGACAGAGATGTCACATCGCTTAATGACATACCGCGTTTGAAGCGCTAGTCCAAACAGATTTTTATCATGAACCAATACACGCCACGCGAAATAGTTGAAATTTACATTCAACAGAAGAAGTCAATAGCGAAAACTCAACGTGCTTTTAAAACATTAAAAATGTGAGAAGTGCGCCTTCTAAGAACACCATTAAGCGTTTATACGAAAAATTTTCGACTGGTAAGGCTCTTTCTAATCCGAAGAGGCCATATAAAAGTCGACCAAGGCGATCGGCCGAGAATATCGCTGCCGTACGAGCCAGTGTTGAGAGGTACCTAAGAACATCCCAAAAACGCCGTTCTCAGCAGTTGGGCATCGCTCGGTCCACTTTACAACGGATTATTCGCATTGATTTGCATTTGTTCCCGTACAAAATTCAATTGACGCAAAGAATGTTGCCTGCGGACAAGCCTCGTGGATTGGAATGTGCCCAAAGAGTCATGGGTCCGTCGAATATGGGCAACCCTGTATAAGAAGTAAAAAGCAGCAAAGTTCCCTCCAACATTCGAAAGGAACTTGAAAATTAAAAGAAGGGATTTCGGTGGATAATGTTCCGAAAATACTACCGAAAAAAATCGGGATAGCGTTATATGATTGCTATGAGTTACAAACGAAATGACGAACTTAATTTACCCTCCATACTAGGTATGGTGAAGGGCATAAAAAATAACCCGTTCCGGAAAAACGGGTCTTTTTTATACCCTCCACAAAACATAACTCATCGAAATAATAATTTAAGACTCTACAAAGTACATATATATTTGATCAGCGTAAACTCAAAGAAGTTGTTCCTCCTCCCGGTACGTCGGATCCATTCTCCGACTTGAATGGGCCAAAGTGTTCCTAAGTTGTTCCTCTTCCCTTTAAGTCGGATCCATTCTCCGAATAGATCGAGCTACGGTATCCCTCTCTTTTTCTTCTCCCCAAAACGTCGCATCCATCCGATGGATAGAGTGTGCAAGGGTATTCCTCTTCTTCTTCTGCGCGATACATCGATCCCTTCCTCTTCCTCGTATTGAGTGGTCCATCGTGTCCCTCTTTGGTTCCTGCTCCCGGTAGGGGAGAATAGAGTGTGCCATTCGGAGAATAGAGTGTGCCAAAATATCCCTTTCTTGTTCAGCAGATCTATAGTTTACAGCTTGGGGCCGAGTTGAATGTGCTGCTCTATACCTTTCTCCTTCATTTTCTCTATATTCAGGATCCTTTCTCCTGTTGCTAACTGTTGAGAGTTCCTTAGGCGATCGTCATTTCGGTAACTGTGGAGATATTGCCTCATAATTCGTTGATGTTGTAGCGCCGGTTGTTTACGTGGTTTTGGCATAATTATTGGTTCTCGAATAAACGATGTACTACAGTTTTAAATCTTTTTAGAAAACTTTTCAGTTATTATTTTCTTTGTGATTGGCTTCTGTTTTCTTTAACGAACTGATTTGCTTAATTTGAGTAGGTTTATTATTTTCACAAATTCTTGCTGGCCAGGTAAGATTTTTTGTAAATTCTGCATAGAATAAAAGATACCTGAACCTAAGTTGGCAGATAATTTAAATATAGTGTTTATTACCACCAGGCATAATAAATGTTTATATTGTTACGAGAAAACCTTTGTTGACTGGTAATTAACACAAAGTATAGATTATATAACCACTTATATCGAAAAGCTAAAGTCTATTAAACTAAATTTGTAGCATAATAATCAATAATCATTTTAGACATAACAAAGTATATATATTCTTGATCAGCGTAAAATTCTAAGACGTTTTAGCCCTGTACGTCTGTAGTAATCACGCTAGAGTCAAACTATCTTTATTTGTTTGCTAAAATTTTGTACAGTTCAGTCTTTTGTCCGCAGGTAGGTCAAGTTCCAATCCACACAAGAAGTTTATTCTGAGTACTTTACTCTCTGGAAGAGAAAGAATTTTAGCCACATTTTTAAATGAAATTGTCTGAAAATAAACACGAGGAGTTCCTTTGGAGTACTTTACCCCCCTGGAAGAGAATTATCTATGTAAGTCTACTATATCGTATAGGCCACGGTATTCGGTATTCAGTATTTTGATGATTTTAGCCAAAATTTTCAATAAAATTGTCTGAAAATCCACATTATGATTACCTTCTGAGTACTTCATCCCCTGAAAGAATATTGTTTATATAGATCCACGATATCGTTAATCCCTAATATAACGGTACCTCCCTATATTCGGTATTTTGATGATTTTAGCTAATTTTTTCAATGGAATTGTCTAAAAATCCATACTAGAAGTTCTTTCTAAGCATCGTATCGTATTCTTTCCAAGCATACAACAATATATATACAATACAATATATATATACTAGCTGGCCCGGTCCGCGTTTCCGGCCCGTACTTTTAGTCTTTAATACGTATCTAACTTATGTAAGCGGCACAATTTTCATTGTAAGTAATGACTCCATGACTAAATAGAAATTCATTTTTGTGTTAAAAACCTTTGTGATAAAGAACATCTATAATAGCCCAATGTGAAAATTCAGCTCAATTTTAATTGTTGTAAAAACCTTAACATTTACCTTCAAATGATCTATAATTTCGAACTTGTACATCCAACGTTTAAAATCCCGTACTGCGTGGTATTTAGTTTTGTCCGCCTCCTACTTGAAGGTAGAATGTTGTCAGAATAGCCAAACAAATACTCTTTTGGGCATAAATTTTTTGTCAATTAAATTGTGCGGTGGAGATTCAATAAAGTCCAAATTTTTTATCGTAGTGTAATTCAATGACGATTAAAGAAATGTTCGGTGTCGGGTTACTTTCTAATTTGGTATTTTTTTCATGTTTCTGCCACAACTTCCGACTGAATGAGTCCCAGATTGACATTTCTGAGTTTATTTCATATAGACGTACATCCCAAATCTACGTTCCCAACCAATATTCTCTTGGGGGTTACAAATTCAATAGAATACCAAATTTTTTTTCTGACCACACATTGGTTGGGAAAGTGGACTTGGGGGTATACTAAAGTGGGGACTATACTTAAATAAATGCCTATGTGGATAATTATCTGTAAGATGGTTTTCTACCCCAGGGTTTTTTACCCCATGTAGCCTTAAGACTATGATGGGCCCTTTTCCGAAAAATAAAAATTTTATGAGAAGAGGTTTTCTCCCCCCCCCCCCCCCCCTAGAAACAAAGATGTCAAATAAGGGCCAAAAAAATGGAAAAAGTGGCCAAGACGTCGAAAATTAAATCATATGATGGCGATACTAAAACGTGATCATTTCTTGCAAGGATGTTTTTTTTAAATTATCAACATAAGGCAAAATTAGTACGAAAAATATGGTTAAAATGTAGAATATACTTGAAATCCGGTTATTCCGTTATCGGGGGTTATGATCCATATCATGACCTGCCAAAGCGATTAAAGGTATCTTGAATGTTTAGTTTTGCGTCCTTTATAGTCAGTATTTTACGGATTGCAGTCCCAATGTATTTTGCATTTTGAGTTCTCATTGGACGAATTATTGTCATATGAAAGAAGCAGGTCCACTTTTTGAAGTGATCCCCATAATGCTTTTTCGGTCATTTTTGTTTGTATAAATGTGTTTGCATCTTCCAGCTTAAAGCCCTGGAGTTGAAAGCTAGATGCCAATTTTATACATGATAGATCGCCATTTAACATCGTATCGTATTTCGTATTTCATTTTTAATATTATTCATTCAGAATTGAAAACAGTAAGAAATGTACACTTCAATATAGAAAAAAGAAGGAATTGAAAAAAAAAATAATCTTCAACTGGTTCGCTGATTTTTTTTACGGCAAATTTTTAAAGGTCCTTATGAAGTTTGTACTATTATTTTGAAATTCGATTCCATTGAAAAAGTTTCGATTTTTCCCGATTTTAGAATTTTCTTATCTTATTCTCTTCTGAAATTATATTATTCGTATTACCCAATAAATACATATAATCTATAAATAACAGATTTATCCGTTGTCGCTTTATACTACCCAAAAAAACTACACATCATAATTTCAAAAAAAAAAAAAAAACAGAAAAAAAACACTACAAATGTACATTCGAAAATAGTAAGTCAAAATGGAAAAAAATCATGCAAAATAAAACATTACTATTGTACATTTTAAAAGTCAAAATGAAAATGTTCAAAGAGGCAATTCCGAATTTGTCTAAATCGTTAAAATCAGACCGGCGGTCTTTATGTTATAAGAGTAGTAACTAACACAACATTCTTTTACATATAGAGAGATAGATTTAAAAGTAGGCGCGTTCCTAACCCCCTAAATAAGTACTTAGGGTTGGATGGAAAGCCAACAGCATCTCGTGTAATAATTCTCAAACCGATATCTTCACTATTTTAGCAAATATAAAGATTTTATATAAATCGTAATAGTGGACGTAAAAGGAGGCGTGGTCAATGTTTTTTTCTTAAAAAACCTAACTCGGGGTATGGCGAACGTTTGTAAAAAAAATTATGCAAATCGGTCCAGCCGTTTTCAACTGATTCCGTTACCAACAAACAACAATTGATTTTTATATATATAGACTAGCTGGCCCGGTCCGCGTTGTCGGCCCGTAGTTTTAGTCTTTAATGCAAATTTTGCATAGCAAAAAATTTCACAAATCTAGCTAATAAAGGTGAACAAATTTTAATATAAATATTGATTCGACTAAATAGAAATAAATAACTATGGAAGGCGGGCAAAATAATTTCTGAATAGTCAAAGTTAATTACGCTTTTACACCCATTACCATAGCACCTCAAATTGCGCATTAGAGTCCCCAAAGAGTCTATGTTCTTGTTTATAGTAAAATTCAATGACGATTAAGCAATACCCGCGTTGTTGTCCTACAAATGTTCATTAGAAAAAAGTATGTCAAAATGGAAAAAAATCATGCAAAATAAGACATTACTATTGTACATTTCAATAGTCAAAATGAAAATGTTAATATATCACATTTTTACGCGATTTTTTTTGGATATTATCCTTTTCGGAGAGAAGACAATTCCGAATTTGTATGAATCGTTAAAATTAGTCCAGCGGTTCTTAAGTTGTAAGCGTAGTAACTGACACAACTTTCTTTTATATAAGTTAACACACAATATGTTATAAATTCAAAAGATATTTGGCACATGTAAATACAGTTCACACGAAAATATTTCATCAACTCAAAGTTGCACATCCGGTAGTTAACCTGTTGAACCCAAGAGATACTTGGCGCGTGCAGACAGAATTACCACGAATTTCTTTCATTTCATTTCAAACACATTTTCGTTCTATATTAAAAGTGCAATATCTGACTTGAATTGCAAAAACGTTAACTGCAACGCTTTCGCAACGTTCAATGGAAATTTGATAAATTAAATAAAAGAAAATGAATTTAGTTTCGTAAGCAAAATAATGTAAGCATGTATTGGTATTACAGTAAATCAGGTTCAATGGAAATTTAATAAATTAAATAAATGAAAATGAATTTAGTATCGTAAGCAAAATAATGTAAACTTGTATTGGTATTAAAATAAGTCTCTTCCAAATAATAAACAGATAACAAAATCACTCTGTCAGTGAACTTCGTGAATAAACGTCAAGTCGCGGTTTTCGACAAACCAAAATTAAACCTTTGTTTTAATTTAGACAGTGTCCGTGGTACTTTTGACAAGTATCTCGTTTTTTTTGAGACCTTAACTCAGAAAGGTCTAACTGGCGCCCGAGCAAAATTGGGTAATTAAGTCACCCATCGCGCTAATGTAAAGAAGGAGGCCCCCAAGTATCCTTACGGAAAAAAGGACGCGTTTGAACGCAAGCCGCTTTACTAGTGAAAAAAAAAGACTTACCTCGAAAATTGGGTAATTAAGTCACCCATCGCGCTAATGTAAAGAAGGAGGCCCCCAAGTATCCTTACGGAAAAGAGGACGCGTTTGAACGCAAGCCGCTTTACTAGTGAGAGAAAAAAAAAAGAGACTGACCTCGAAAATTAATTGAAATCATAACAAAACAAAAAAAAACTACTAAAGTGAACTCTAAAATACTCGATAATACGATACAAAAAGAAAAAAAAAAGAAAAAAAATGGAACAACAAAATCTATCTAATCATAACAAAATCTATCTAATCTAAAACAAAAGTGAAAGTGACTTCATCATCTGTAATCCAACCTATACAACGAGGACACCACATCAGGATACACTTACCAAGATAAGATGACTCTACTTTTTTTTCGTAAGCTACTAAGAAATTATAGATTATATTTTGACAATATATTCCAAATAATTTTAAGTCTAATTATACTGTGTAGCAACCTTTAGAAATTCCTTTTTGTAAAAAATATACTCCTTTGCGAGTTAGAACACAAAAATAAAAAAGATTAAAAACGAAATAAATTATTTCTGTCTCTGTGTAGAAATTTAAACCTAATAACTGAAAAAAATTATCTTTAAAATGGCTAATCCCAACAATTTGATACGTCCACCCATTTTAAATACCCCCGTTCAAAATCCTCCTATCCCTCCTAGTCCTCCTAACCAACCTGGTAGAAACGAACAAGGACAGATGACCCTAGCGGATCTTCGGACTGTTATCTTACAGGTAATTAACAGCCAGTTACCTGAGATGCTACAGGCGTCGTTAAATCCGAACGCCATTCAGGGAAACGCAGTAGATCAGGCTATCGATGTGGAACATTTAGGCAATTTAGGGGATTTAGATAAAATCCAGACGTTGTCAAATGCCTCAGGGAATTTTCGGGCAAAGCAGGAGAATTTAATTCCTGGAGGAAAAGTGTTGAGAGAATTTTAAAAATTTACGAAAATCTCAGGGGTACGCCAAATTACTACGGTATTTTAAATATCATCAGAAATAAAATAGTAGGTAATGCGGACATCGCGTTAGAATCGTATAACACGCCTTTAGATTGGACCGCAATTTCCAAATGCCTAACATTACACTACGCCGACAAAAGAGATGTGTCGACGTTAGAATATCAAATGACAGGACTAATTCAGGGCAATTCAACTGTGCAGGAATTCTATCAAAATGTGTATTCGCACTTGTCACTGATATTGAACAAATTAGGTGGTTTAGAGGCTGGAAATGAAGCTCTTAATTTACTGACACAGACTTATAGGGGCAAAGCCCTTGACACATTCATTAGAGGCCTCAATGGCGACTTACCTAGACTGCTGGGCATGAGAGAGCCAGCGGATCTACCTCAGGCCCTCCATTTGTGCCTGAAGTTGGAAAACCAAAAATTTCGCACTAATCATGCACAAAACTACAATAATCAACCAGCTAGGAAAGACTATCAACCACCATCAACTCCCAAATACAACTTACAAAGGAACAGACAACCCTTCCATCCAAGTATAGCCTACATTCCATACCAACAGAATCTTCCTACTATGAAACCTAACAACAAGATCGGTGATCAAAGCTCTAACTACCCAAGGCATCCACCACCACGTCCTACAGCACCCAAGCCAGCAGAACCAATGGATGTCGACCGAAGCATTCGATCACAACAAATAAATTACGCGAACAGACCACCTCAACAGCAATTCCTAGGTAAAAGACCTCCGAACCCACCTTCAAAGCAGAACATTAATCCTGCTAAGGCACAACGTACCTTCCACATAAACACGGAAATGACAGATACTTTGGAGCATGACAACGTAAATTACGAAAGTCATGATCAAGACCAGGAATTAACCGAATATTATGACCAGGAACTAGAGAATTTTTATTACGACACTTATCAAGCCGAGGAAGATGACAGAGCCGTTAATGAAGTAGGTGCAGAACTAAGTGACATTCATTTTTTAGAATGAACTCTTCGCTCCCATACTTTGAATGTCGAGCGAAGAGCGGAGAAATCCTTAGAATCCTCATTGACACCGGCTCTAGTAAAAATTACATCCAACCCAACTTAGTAAAAAAAATAATCCCTAACAAAACTCCATTTTTTGCGAAATCTGTGGCGGGTGATGTACAAATCACATCGCACACGTACTTAAACCTTTTCGGCTTGAGCGACAGACTTAAATTTTTCCTAATGCCTAGCCTAAAATCTTTTCATGGCATTCTAGGTAACGATAGTTTGAAGGCATTGGATGCGGTCATTCACACGAACAAGAATTATATGGTTGTCCGTCACCATACTATAATTCAACTTAAACAACACATAAGCCAAAGTGTAAATTCAATAAAGATACAGGATGATCACATGAAGGTCGCACAGAAGGAAATGATGAACTCGTTGGCAAAAAAATTCCCCAAGCTCTTCTTAGAACCGGAAGAAAAGTTAACTTATACTACCAAAGTAATTGGAAAAATCCGTACGTCAACTGATACCCCAGTTTACACCAAATTTTACCCTTACCCGGCTTCGTTAAGGCGTGAGGTTGAGACTCAGGTAGAAAAGTTATTGAACGATGGAATCATACGTCCGTCGAGATCGCCATACAATTCCCCCGTATGGATAGTCGACAAGAAACCGGAATCTCAAGGGAATAAGCAGTTTAGGATGGTGATAGATTATAGAAAATTAAATTCTGTCACAATTTCAGATAGATATCCTATCCCTGAAATATCAGACGTACTAGGGAAATTAGGGAATAGTAAATTCTTTTCAATCCTAGATCTTAAAAGTGGATTCCACCAAATTCCACTAAAGAACTCCGACATAGAAAAAACGGCATTCTCAATTAAAAACGGGAAATACGATTTCACCCGTTTGCCATTTGGATTGAAAAATGCGCCTTCGATATTTTAACGTGCACTGGACGACATTCTCCGCGACCACATAGGCAGGACATGCTACGTATATATCGACGACATAGTCATATTTAGCAAGTCTGAGGAGGATCACATTCGGGATATTCATGACATATTCAAAACGCTAGAAGAGGCTAATATGAAGGTCCAATTGGACAAATGCCATTTTTTCAAGCAGGAAGTAGAATTCCTCGGATTTATAATCTCCGAAGCTGGGATAAAAACAAATCCGAAAAAAGTTGAAACTATTGCAAGTTTCCCACAACCCAGAACTATCAAGGAACTCCGACCGTATTTAGGTCTTTCAGGCTACTATCGCCGGTTCATAAGGGATTATGCCAAGCTAGCAAAACCCTTAACATTACTCTTGAGAGGAGAAGAAGGTCGCATATCCAAGAAACAGTCGGCAAAAATTTGCGTAGAATTTAACGAGGACGCTGTAAAAGCATTTTCGAAATTAAAAAGGACGTGCTGCTATCCTACCCAAATTACGAAGAACACTTTGAGCTGACAACTGATGCGTCAAATTATGCTCTTGGAGCAGTTCTCTCGCAGGGAGGAAAGCCTGTTACCTTCATCTCAAGAACTCTGAATAAGGCCGAGGAACACTGCGCGGCAAATGAGAAAGAAATGCTCGCTATCATCTGGGCCCTCAATTGCCTACGAAATTACCTATACGGCGCAGCGAAGGTGAAGATATACACGGACCACCAGCCTCTCACCTATGCTCTTAGTAATAAGAACAATAACAGCAAGATAAAGCGCTGGAAGGCTATATTGGAAGAGTATGATTACGAACTCTTCTATAAACCAGGAAAATGTAACGTAGTGGCAGATGCCCTTTCTAGAGTGCCGGAAGTATCACAAATTAATTCAATGACTGAAATGACGCATAGTGACGACAGTTCATCACACAGGCTTATTTATAGCGTTGAAACACCCATAAACGCATTCAACAACCAAATAATTTTTAGTCCAAATTCAACCAATCCCTATAAATTCGAAATAGTATTCCCAACCATCCACAGGCACACACTTTCAGAAACAGATTACACCCCCGGACAGCTTGTTTCAACTCTAAAAAAATACCTTAATCCATCCGTAATAAATGGTATTAAAGCCCCCGAATCATTAATGGGAAAAATTCAGGAAATCTTTCCACACCATT
Organism: Musca domestica; assembly: GCF_030504385.1. Taxonomy (NCBI): domain Eukaryota; kingdom Metazoa; phylum Arthropoda; class Insecta; order Diptera; family Muscidae; genus Musca; species Musca domestica. The sequence continues at coordinate 10,406,427 of NW_026712328.1, read as the reverse complement.
TTGCAAACATTCGCATCAGATTTACAAACCTCCAAGTAGAGGATGTCAAAAATGATCACCAACAGGATGAAATAATTATCAGTACTCACAAAAGAGCCCACAGAAATGCTAAAGAGAATAAAATACAAATTCTTGAAAAATTTTATTTCCCGAGTATGAATAGCAAAATTAACAGAATCGTCAAACAATGTGCGGTATGTAAGGAAAATAAATACGATAGGCATCCATCGAAACCCGAATTGAAAGAAACGCCAATACCCTCACACCTTGGCGAAATTCTTCATATTGACATCTACAGAACTGAAAACCAACTTGTCCTCACAGCATTGGTATGCGCAGTGCAGGATTATTAAGTCAAGAGCCGTTGAAGACGTGAAAGAGTCCTTACGAAAACTTGTCTTTTTATTCGGCGTTCCAAAAATTATTGTTTTTGACAATGAAAAATCCTTTAATTCGGCTTCAATTACATTTATGTTACAGTACCAATTGGGAATAGAAATCTACAAAGCTCCACCATATGCGAGTACAGTAAACGGACAAGTCGAACGGTTTCATTCCACCCTAACGGAAATCATGCGCTGTCTTAAAACCGAACGCACATACCCTACCTTTCTAGAATTGCTAGACAGATCAGTTTATGAATATAACTATACCATACACAGCACAACGGGACAGAGACCACTTGAAGTATTTTTCGGACGAAGAGTTAGTACAAACTCCGAGATGTACGAAAAGGCAAGACAAGACAACATTCAAAGATTAAGAGACAAGCAGGCAACTGACCTTAGAATCCACAATGAGAAACAAGAACCAATCAGACAGTTCGACCCAGGAGACGTCATTTATGTAAGAATTCACAAGCGTTTAGGAGCAAACTATCACCCAAATTTAAGAAAGAAATTGTCAAGGAAAATGGTTCCACCACAATTATTACAGAATCAGGAAGAGTAGTCCATAAAAGCAACATAAAAACTGATTCCATTTTTATATTTCCCTTTGTTACAGAACCTTTTTAACTCTTTTCACCTTTTCGACAACCGAGCTACAAATTTTGAACTACACACTGTCACACCTCGTAACTATTTTTAGTGGACCTGCAAAAATACAGGACGGCACATTTAACATTATCCACATTATAGAAATGGACAGATACAAGAACTTCGTTGACGATGTACAGAAGGAAATCGTACAAACCATCCCTAAATCCAATCCCTTTTTCCCACTCCTAACACACGAAATATCCCAAATTCATGATATCCTAGAAGGCATAGAACCAATGGAACCACCCAGGAAAAAGAGATCCATCAATATATTAGGTACTGCCTGGAAGTACATCGCCGGATCACCAGATCACGATGACTTTGTAACAGTAAAAAATGCATTGGATCAAACTATCCTAAATAATAACCAACAAGTAGTTATAAATGACATCTTTACAGAAAGATTACAAAACCTTACCCAAATTACCAATCAAATAACCAAAGCAATTAAAGATAATAAAGATTTTGTAAACGAGGCTGCACTCAGCATGCAAATTAAGCTCAGATTCATAAAAGAAGAATTAACTAACATCAAATTCGCAATCCAATGGGGAAAACAAATATTATAAATTCATTTTTGTTAAATAAAAAGAAATAAAAATAGCACTGGAGAAAATAACAGATGACAATATTTTATTCACATCAATAGAAGAAGCCCTCAAGTTTGCAAACATTAAGGTCCTTTACAATCAAAGAAAAATTTTGTATATCATTGTAATCCCGCTTACTAGCAAAGAACAATTCGATAATGTTACAATTAAACCTGTAAAAAGAAATAATAGAATCATAAGTACCAAGTTTAATGAAATAATGAAAAATAACCATAAAATATTTGGCATTAAGAGTGAATGTGCAATAATAAATAATGTAAAAATCTGTAAAAGTGACAAATTGGTAAACATATCCAACGATACTTGCATCCCTCCGCTACTAAACGGAATGAATTCATCTTGCCCAATGGCACACGGCTACCATATACCCCAAATAGAAAATATCTCACCCGGTATCATTCTTCTTAACGATTTTATTGGAACAATAAACAATGATACGGTTAATGGAACATTTTTAATCAAATTCCACAACGCTACATTGCGAATAAACGACAAATATTACAGAAATTTAGAAGCTCCACTTTTGGAAGTTTCTCCACCAACAATTCAACAAACGCCGGTTGAAGATGAATTCATAAGCCTACTATCCTTGGAAATGTTAAACCACTTGCATATTAATAATACCAAGTCCATCCATGAACTCAAGTCAGACTCTGTTGTTACTAAATATACCACGTTCTCTTTATTCACCCTTTTTGCTATTTGTCTTGTTCTAATAAGGCTCTTTACAAAAAAAGAGAAAAAGTAATTATTCATACAATAGCTCCTACCCACGAGCCGAGGCCACAAAAAATAGACGATCTACCTTACTTCTAACGATTGGGGACAATCGTTTTTAAAGGGGGAGGAGTTAACACACAATATGTTATAAATTCAAAAGATATTTGGCACATGTAAATACAGTTCACACGAAAATATTTCATCAACTCAAAGTTGCACATCCGGTAGTTAACCTGTTAAACCCAAGAGATACTTGGCGCGTGCAGACAGAATTACCACGAATTTCTTTCATTTCATTTCAAACACATTTTCGTTCTATATTAAGTGCAATATCTGGCATGAATTGCAAAAACGTTAACTGCAACGCTTTCGCAACGTTCAATGGAAATTTGATAAATTAAATAAAAGAAAATGAATTTAGTTTCGTAGGCAAAATAATGTAAGCATGTATTGGTATTACAGTAAATCAGGTTCAATGGAAATTTAATAAATTAAGTAAATGAAAATGAATTCAGTATCGTAAGCAAAATAATGTAAACTTGTATTGGTATTAAAATAAGTCTCTTCCAAATAATAAACAGATAACGAAATCACTCTGTCAGTGAACTTCGTGAATAAACGTCAAGTCGCGGTTTTCGACAAACCAAAATTAAACCTTTGTTTTAATTTAGACAGTATCCGTGGTACTTTTGACAAGTATCTCGTTTTTTTTGAGACCTTAACTCAGAAAGGTCTAACTTATATATAGATAGATATAGATTAAAAAGTACTGACAACGACAGTTCCTCAGCCCCAAATAAATACTTAGAGGGGGATGTAAAGTCAACAGTATCTCGTGCAATAATTTTCAAACCGATATCTCCTCTATATTGGGAAACATAAGAATTTTAAATAAATCAAAACTGTGGGCGCAAAAGTGGGCGTGATCTATATTTTTTTCTTTAAAAACCAAACTCGGGGTAGGACGAAAGTTTTTTCAAAAAATTATGCAATTCGGTCCAGCCGTTTTCAACTTATTCCGTTACCAACAAACAACAATTGATATATACTTTTCGTACTTTTAGTCTTTAATACGTTTTTTTTAAAGCATAATAAATCACAGATCTGACTTATGTAGGCGGCACAATGGCTTGATTATGAGTAATGACTCCATGACTAAATTTAAATTAATATTCAGGGCAAAAATTATAATTACCGTCGGTTTTAGATATTTTGAATATCCTGATCTTATTTTTCAGCTATAGGCTTTAATGATAAAGAACATCTATAATAGCCCCATGTGAAAATTCAGCTCAATTTTTGATATTGTAAAAAGCATTCAAATGAGCTATAATTTGAAATTTGTATTTCCAACGTTTAAAATCCCGTACTGCTTGGTATTTAGTTTTGTTCACCTCAAACTTGAAGGTAGAATGTTGTCAGAATAGCCAAAAAAAAAAAAAATGCTCTTTTGGGCATAAATTTTTTGTCATTTAAATTGTGTGATGGAGATCCAATAAAGTCCACATTTTTCATCGTAGTGTAATTCAATGACGGTAAAAGAAATGTTTGGTCTCGTGTTACTTTCTAATTTCGTATTTTTTTCATGTTTCTGCCACAATTTCCGACTGAATAAGTCCCAGATTGACATTTCGGAGTTTATTTCATATAGACGGACATCCCAAATCTACGTTCCTAACCAATATTCTCTTGGGGGTTACAAATTCAATAGAATACCAAATTTTCTTTTGTGACCACACATTGGTTGGGAAAGTGGACTTGGGGGTATTCTAATGTGGGACTATACTTAAATAAATGCATATGTGGATGATTATCTGTAAGATGGTTTTCTACCTCAGGGTTTTTTACCCAATGTAGCCTCAAGACTAAGATGGGCCCTTTTCCGAAAAATAAATAAAAAACTAAATTATGAGAAGAAGTTTTCTTCCCCCTTAGAAACAAAAATGTCAAATAAGGGCCAAAAAGTGGCCAAGACCCCGAAAATACCTTAAATCATATGATGGTGATACTAAAACGTGATCATTTCTTGCAAGGATGGTTTTTTTATACCCTCCACCAAAAAAGGTATGGAGGTTATATTAAGTTCGTCATTCCGCTTGTAACTCATCGAAATAATCATTTTAGACCCAACAATGTATATATATTCTTGATCAGCGTAAAATTCTAAGACGATTTAGCCCTGTCCGTCCGTCTGTCCGTCTGTTGTAATCACGCTACAGTCTAAACGAATTAAGATAGGAAGCTAAAGTTTTGCACAGATCTCTCTTTTGTCTGCAGTCAGGTCAAGTTTGAAGATGGGCTATATCGGTCCCCGATATCGTATAGCCCCCATATAACGGTACCCCCCGATATTCGGTATTTTGATGATTTTACCCCACATTTTTCAACGGAATTGTCTGAAAATCCATACAAGGAGTTCCTTGTGGGTACTTTATATCTCGGCAGAGAAATGTCCATATAGGTCCACGATATCGTATAGCCCCCATGTAACGGTACCCCCCGATATTCGGTATTTTGATGATTTTACCCACATTTTTCAACGGAATTGTCTGAAAATCCACACAAGGAGTTCCTTGTGAGTACTTCACCCCCTGAGAGAGAATTGTCTATACAGGTCCACGATATCGTATATCCCCCATATAACGGTACCTCCCGATATTCGGTATTTTATGATTTGACCCACATTTTTAATCATTTTACCTCCTCAAAATGAAGTGTCTATATAGGTCCACGATATCGTATATCCCCCATATAACTGTAACCTCCGATATTCGGTATTTTGATGATGTTTGCCACGTTTTTCAATGGAATTGTCTTAAAATCAACACAAGTAGTTCCTTGTGAGTACTTCACCCCCTGAGAGAGAATTGTCTATACAGGTCCACGATATCGTATATCCCCCATATAACGGTACCTCCCGATATTCGGTATTTTATGATTTGACCCACATTTTTCATCGGAATTGTCTGAAAATGCACACAAAGAGTTCCTTGTGGGTACTTTATACCTCGGCAGAGAATTATCTATATAGATCCACGATATTGTATAGCCCTCATATAACGGTACCCCCGATATTCGGTATTTTGATGTTTTTGACCATATTTTTCAACGGGGTCACAAGGGGTTCTTTGTACACAAGGGGTTCTTTGTGAGCACTTTACCCACCGACAGAGAATTCTCTATATAGGTTAACGATAACGTATAGCTCCCATATAACGGTAAGCCGCGATATTCGGTATTTTGATGATTTTAGCCACATTTTCCAATCGTATTGTCTGAAAATTCACACACGGAGTTCCTTGTGAGTACTTTACACGCAGACATAGATTTGTCTTTATAGGTCCACAATATCGTATATCCCCCCATATATCGGCACCTTCCTATATTAGATATTTTAAAGATTTTAAAATAATTTTTATTGGATTTTATTTTTTTGAAAATTTTCTAATTCGTTCCAAATGGTGGAGGGTATTCAAAGTTCGGCCCGGCCGAACTTACTGCTTTTTTACTTGTTAAATTATCAACATAAGCTAAAATTAGTACGAAAAATATGGTTAAAATGTAGAATATACTTTAAATCGGGTTGTTCCATTATTGGGGGTTATGGCCCATATCATGACATGCCAAAGCGATTAAAGGTATCTTGAATGTTTGGAAATAATTTCTGGAAGGAATTCGCTCTACTATTTTGTGTCCTTTATAGTCGGTATTTTACGAATTGCAGTCCCAATGTATTTTGCATTTTGAGTTCTCATTGGACAAATTATTGTCATATGAAAGAAACAGGTCCACTTGTTGAAGTGAACCCCATAACGCTTTTTCGGTCATTTTTGTTTGTATAAATGTGTTCGCATCTTCCAGCTGAAGGTCCTGGAGTTGAAAGCTAGATGCCAATTTTATACATGAAAGATCTCCATTTAACATCGTATTACACACTTATTTAATTTTTAATATTATTCATTCAGAATTGAAAACAATAAGAAATGTACACTTCAATATAGAAAAAAGAAGGGATTGAAAAAAGAAAAATAATCTTCAACTGGCTCGACTGGTTTTTTTACGGCAAATTTTTAAAGGTCCTTATGAAGTTTGTTTGTAGAATGTACTATTATTTTGAAATTCGTTTTCATTGAAAAATTTTCGATTGTTCCCGATTTTAGAATTTTCTCTTCTGAAATGATATTCTTCGTATTACCCAAAAAATACATAAAATCTATAAATAATAGTTTTATCCGTTGTCGCTTTATACTACCCAAAAAAACTACACATCATATTAGAATTCCAAAAAAAAAAAACACTACAAATGTACATTCGAAAATAGTAAGTCAAAATGGAAAAAAATCATGCAAAATAAAACATTACTATTGTACATTTTAAAAGTCAAAATGAAAATGTTCAAAATTTTACATTTTTACGCGATTTTTTTGGATTTTATGCTTTTCTGCCAAGAGGCAATTCCGAATTTGTCTGAATCGTTAAAATCAGGCCGACGGTCTTTATGTTATAAGAGTAGTAACTAACACAACATTCTTTTACATATAGAGAGATAGATTTAAAAGTAGGCGCGTTCCTAACCCCCTAAATAAGTACTTAGGGTTGGATGGAAAGCCAACAGCATCTCGTGTAATAATTCTCAAACCGATATCTTCACTATTTTAGCAAATATAAAGATTTTATATAAATCGTAATAGTGGACGTAAAAGGAGGCGTGGTCAATGTTTTTTTCTTTAAAAACCTAACTTGGGGTATGACGAATGTTTGTACAAAAAATTATTCAAATCGGTGCACCCGTTCTCAACTGATTCCGTTACCAACGAACAACAGTTGATTTATATATATATATACTAGCTGGCCCGGTCCGCGTTTCCGGCCCGTACTTTTAGTCTTTAATGCGTATTTTTTAAAGCACAATAAATCACAGATCTGACTTATGTAAGCGGCACAATTTTCATTATAAGTAATGACTTCATTTTGATTATAAGTAATGACTCCATGACTAAATAGAAATTAGTTTTTGTTTTAAATAGCTTTATGATAAAGAACATCTATAATAGCCCAAAGTGAAAATTCAACACAATTTTTATTATTATAAAAAGCTTTACATTTTCATTCAAATTATCTATAATTTCGAATTTGTATTTCCAACGTTTAAAATCCCGTACTGCGTGGTATTTAGTTTTGTCCACCTCATACTTGAAGGCAGAATGTTGTCAGAATAGCCAAAAAATTACTCTTTTGCTCCGATTACCGTAAGATGGGCATAAATTTTTTGTCATTTAAATTGTGCGGTGGAGATCCAATAAAGTCCACATTTTTCATCGTAGTGTAATTCAATGTCGATTAAAGAAATGTTCGGTGTCGTGTTACTTTCTAATTTGGTATTTTTTTCATGTTTCTGCCACAACATCCGACTGAATGAGTCCCAGATTGACATTTCTGAGTTTATTGCATATAGACGTACATCCCAAATCTACGTTCCCAACCAATATTCTCTTGGGGGTTACAAATTCAATAGAATACCAAATTTTTTTTCTGACCACACATTGGTTGGGAAAGTGGACTTGGGGGTAAGACTAAAGTGGGGACTAACTTAAATAAATGCCTATGTGGATACTTATCTGTAAGATGGTTTTTCTACACCCAGGGGTTTTTTACCCATGTAGCCCTTACGACTAGGATGGGCCCTTTTCCGAAAAATAAAAATTTTATGAGAAGAGGTGTTCTCCCCCCCCCTTACCTTACAAGTTTGTACTAATTATGTTGCACTAAGTTTGTACTATTATTTTGAAATTCGATTCCATTGAAAAAGTTTCGATTTCTCCCGATTTTAGAATTTTCTTATCTTATTCTCTTCTGAAATTATATTATTCGTATTACCCAATAAATACATATAATCTATAAATAACAGTTTTATCCGTTGTCGCTTTATACTACCCAAAAAAACTACACATCATAATTTCCACAAAAAAAAAAAAAAAAAAAAAACAGAAAAAAAAACACTACAAATGTACATTCGAAAATAGTAAGTCAAAATGGAAAAAATTATGCAAAATAAAACATTACTATTGTACATTTTAAAAGTCAAAATGAAAATGTTCAAATTTCTCATTTTACGCGATTTTTTTGGATTTATTTTATTTTGTGCCAAGAGGCAATTCCGAATTTGTCTAAATCGTTAAAATCAGACCGGCGGTCTTTATGTTATAAGAGTAGTAACTAACACAACTTTCTTTTAAATATAGAGAGATAGATTTAAAAGTAGGCGCGTTCCTCGGCCCCTAAATAAATACTTACGGTTGGATGGAAAGCCAACAGCATCTCGTGTAATAATTCTCAAACCGATATCTTCACTATTTTAGCAAATATAAAGTTTTTAGATAAATCGTAATAGTGGGCGTAAAAGGAGGCGTGGTCAATATTTTTTTCTTTAAAAACATAACTCGGGGTATGACGAACGTTTGTACAAAAAACTATGCAAATCGGTCCAGCCGTTTTCAACTGATTCCATTACCAACAAAAAACAATTTATTTTGATATATATATATATATATATATGAAAATTTCCCAATAATACTACAACATTACCTGCCTATATATATAGATATATATATATATATATATATATATATATATATATATATATATATATATATATATATATATATATATATATATATATATATATATATATATATATATATATATGAAAATTTCCCAATAATACTACAACATTGCCTGAAAGTAACATGGGCTATATACATTTTTGAAATTCCACTTGGGAGTGGAGATATTTAGATTGTAGATTTTATATGCACATATCTATTGATAGATTACAGATACAGATTTGGATGTAGCTCCCATATATATATATATATATATATATATATATATATATATATATATATATATATATATATATATATATATATATATATATATATATATATATATATATATATATATATATATATATATCTTTCAGCCAATGTTGTAGTATTATTGGGAAATTTTCAGGAAAATCTGTTCAGCGTTTTTCGAGTCCATAAATTACAAACAAACATACAAACATTTTTGTCTTTCATTGATATAGATACCCAACAAAATTTAATGGAAGTGGCTCTATGTAAACAACTTCCATTTATGCTAAACAACAACAGATAGATATGTAGATGGGAAAAAATAAATTCAATTACACAAAAAACTTGAAGAATATATACTGATTTTGTTTACAGTACACCAAAAAATAGTAAGAAAGATAAACGAAGTGAAGGTTTTATTAAATATAAAAATATACCATAAATTAATGTAGAAAATTATATAGGAGACAAAGTACATAATATCGGCTTACCACATCTATTAGTTGAGACAATTTAAGTTTTATGCAAACTTTTAGAACATCCGTTGTGTTTACTACTGGCCTGACCAATTTATTGTAGTTGCTTAGAAGATCATCATAAAGACGTTTTGCATCTGGGTTACCTGCAACAGCACCATGCACCATTAAAGCCGACAGTAGCCAAGTTCTAATTTTTTCTCCAGTGATTGATTTCATAGTGCAGCCTTTAAATTTTCGCAGTGATGAAACAATGGACCTGTGCGTAAAATAGAAAGAATAGAATCAGCTGATTTAATTTACAATAATAGGAGAACAAATCAACATAGCAGCATCTAATCAACTTTCAAACATACGACCTAAGACCATTACACGAAGTATCTCTATATAGGGATTATATCAATAATACCCCTATACAAAGGTACCCCCATATTCGGTGTTTCTACGATTCAGTATTTATTCACCGGAATTGTTTCAAATTTCGTATTTGAAGTTCCTAATGGGTACTACAGCCTGTGACAGAAAATTGTCTATGCAGGCCCAGGTCTTCGTGTAGCTCCCTATATTCCGTATTTTGATGATTTTAGCGACATTATTCTCCGGAATTCTTTCAAACTTCGTATTTGAAGTTCCTAATGGGTACTACAGCCTGTGAGAAAATATTTTAATAGCCTATGATATTTGGGGGTTTTCTTTAATATTTTACATTAATTACTGAGTGTTTCTTTGGATATGTGAATAGTTCCGAAAAGGATATAAAGAATGTCCTCGTATTTTATAATGTCTTCAATTTAATGTAACCTTTTCCTGACTAAAGCCAAACTTCCATAAATTGACTTAGCAAAATGGACATATTTCAAAACAAAAAAAAATGAATAAATAAAAATAAAATATTCCCTCGCAGGCTATTGCAGCTAAAATGTTTACAGATTATAAAAGCCATGCGACATCACCTGACATTCCCAACTAAACCCTTTTTAAAACCAGTAAAGAAAGCCTTCAAGTCGGGCGGGGCCGACTTTATGATACCCTACACCACTTTGCTAATTAAGTAGAGCTCCACATAACAATTAAAAATTTTTATGGGAGAATTCAATCATACACGCTATGATTATAATTATAATTTAAAGTTCAAAGGACTAAATATGCCGAAGCATTTGTATCTTTTAAATTCGGAATTTTATTGCCCATTTGATGCACAATTAATTTGAAATCGGATAAAGATATATATGGGAGCTATATCCAAATCTGAACCGATCTCGATAAAATTTGGCAAAGATGTTTCTGAGCTGTATTTGATATATTTTCCTGAATATAGTTGTTACGGAGTGCATATTACGGTTGTGGGTAACAAATATAACAAATCGGATGAATAATATATATGGAAGCTATAGCTATATCTGAACCGATCTTCACCAAATTTGACATACTAGCTTCTAGACTTAATTCGGTCGTAAGTGCCAAATTCCATCCCATTTGGACAAATATTAGTGCACAAAAAAAGGTAAATCGGACGAAGTTATATATGGGAGCTATATCCAAATCTGAACCGATCTCGATAAAATTTAGCAAATGTATTTCTGAGCTGTATTTGATACATTTCCCCAAACATTGCATAGTGCATATTACGGCGGCGGTGGACAAAAATAAAAAATCGGATGAACAATATATATGGGAGCTATAGCTATATCTGAACCGATTTTGATCAAATTTGGCATACATATTTTCAGGCCCAATTTGGGTGTATATGCCAAATTCCATACAATTCGGACTGATATTACACGTTTGGTGCACAATAAAAGGCAAATCGGACGAAGATATATATGGGAGCTATATCTAAATTTTGACCGATTATCTCCAATTTCAATAGAGTTCATCCTTGGGCCAAACAAAAGATCTTTGCAAAATTTCATCTGGATCGGGCAATAAATGCGACCTGTACTTTGTTTACAAAAATACATGGACAGACGGACAGACGGACGGACAGACGGACGGACGGACAGACGGACGGACGGACATGCATAAATCGACTCAGAATGTGATTCTATGCAGATCATCAAAAGGAACTATGGGTCTATCTCGTTTCCTTCTGCCTGTTACAAACAAATGCACAAAGACATAATACCCTGACCACCTTGTGGTGTAGGGTATAATTACGCAAGTGAAAAAAGAGACGTATCTAATATACGCTAAAAATATAATATGGTGGGAGTATAAAAAGAATACAAATCCTTGGAGTGCATTTGGAGGAAAAAACTAATAAAATTATTGAAGAGCAAAAAAGCCCCAATATCCAAATAATTTGTTAAAATATTAGAGTGAAAATAGAAGGGGGAACATTAAAAAAATAAAATTTTCAAGTAAGTCATCCTATGTCAATTTTTATACATTACACCACAAGGTGGTCAGTGTATTATGTCTTTATGCATTTGTTTGTAACAGGCAAAAGGAAACGAGATAGACCCATAGTTCCTTTTGATGATCTGCATAGAATCACATTCTGAGTCGATTTATGCATACCCGTCCGTCCGTCCATGTAGTTTTGTAAACAAAGTACAGTTCGCATTTATTGTCCGATCCAGATGAAATTTTTTTCATTTATTTGGCCTAAGGACGAACCCTATTGAAATTGGAGATAATCGGTAAAAATTTGATATAGCTCCCATATACATATATCTTCGTCCGATTTGCCTTTTATTGTGCACCAAACGTGTAATATCAGTTCGAACAGTATGGAATCTTGCACGTACGATCAGATAGGACCTGAAAATAAGTATGCCAAATTTGATCGAAATCGGTTCAGATATAGCTATAGCTCCCATATATATTGTTCATCCGATTTGTTATTTTTGTCCTCCGCTGTCGTAATATGCACACTGTAACAACAATATTTGGGGAAATATATCAAATACAGCTCAGAAATACATTTACTAAATTTTATCGAGATCGGTTCAGATTTGGATATAGCTCCATTAAATAACTTCGTCCGATTTACCTTTGGTTGTGCACCAAACGTCTAATATTTGCGAAAAATAAATGAAATTTGGCACTTACGACCGAATTGAGTCTAGAAGCTAGTATGTCAAATTTGGTGAAGATTAGTTCAAATATAGCTATAGCTCCCATATATACTGTTCATCCGATTTGTCATATTTGTGACCCACAGCCGTAATATGCACTCCGTAACAACGATATTCAGGGAAATATATCAAATACAGCTCAGAAATATCTTTGCCAAATGTTATCGAGATCGGTTCCGATTTGCATATAGCTCCCATATATATTTTTATCCGATTTCAAATTAATTGTGCACCAAATGGGCAATACAAGTCCGAATTTAAAAGATCGTCATATTTAGGGTAGAGTATCATAAAGTCGGCCCCGCCCGACTTTAAGACTTTCTTTACTGGTTTTTTAATTACATCATGGAAAAATTATGATCGAATGTGACTCAAATAAATCACAACTCTAGAAATAGGGTATCACTTTTGGACGCTTCAAGCGCCGCCTCGGCTAACAGCAATGCTGATAACATCAATGAAGTGCTGGTAAAGGAACCTGCTACCATATCAGGGAGATTCGTCGTCTTCCTATTTGTGTAAAGGAACTGTGGGTGTTTTATGGAAACCCAGTACACTATGTGCGATGAGTTGAATCCTAGCAGATTTCACAATGGTAAAGGGATATTCTTTGTAACGTGCTATTCTCCAACATATCCGGCAGAAAATTAGGGGTGCGGCTATTCTGCACTCATATCATACAATATGATTGATAGCAACTGGTTTTTTATTAAAGAGTGTCTATCATTACATTACGCGTATAAGAGGGACATACGAACCCTTGTGCATCAGCTGTACCTTAATCAAAAAGGAATGAAAATTTATAAATTTTACACAAAAGTAAATCATCAATTTCCTTTATCATTAACAAGATTAAATCTAAGTCGTATTCGGAAGAGACGATGGGGACTTGGATATCTTCTTTCGGGGCCTCAGAGGAGACATTTCCAGGATTTTACTTATACAACGTCTAGAAACCTTATCCGAAGCATATTATGCATCTCCAAATCATAACCCGTCAATTAATAGAAAAGTATCTATACCAATTAATAACCTGTCAAGCAACACGTCCTATCAGGTAATAAATGGAACTCAAAAGCCACCAAAACACCATTGGTGTCCACAAGCTCACGGCAACCAACTATTGTATCTGACATCAAAGAGAGCGATGAACAAGAAGAAGTGATATTCAATGAACACAATGAGCTCATAGAAATAGTGTCGCAAACAGGTTTAAAATCATATCAAAATATTACTTCTCTGAAATGAACTCAAAAATAAAAAAGAATAGTCACAGATTGCAAAGTGTGCAAAGAAAACAAATATGATAGACATCCGAATAAAATAGAATTAGGAAAAAAATACCGCATTTCTCCGGCGATATTGTGCATATTGATATCTATCTAACGGAAAAGAAACATTTTCTGACCGCAATAGATAAATTCTGCAAACACGCGCAGGAGAAAATTCTTAATTCTAGAGCAACAGCTGACGTTAAAGAGCCACTGAGAGAAATTCTGTCATTTGGAATAGAGCAAACCTCACATTAAAATATTAACAAATCCCATCCCTTACATCCTATAATATCCTACAAAATAACCCAGATTCAGAACAGTGATAAATTTCACATGATCTGTATGGAATGGATTGTAGGAAATTCTGTCCATGTGACTTTGAAGTTAATCAACAAACATTAATAATGTATTAGAGATTAATAATAAACAAGTTGTCATTAAAAATTATACATAGAAAAAATTAACAATATTTCCCAAACAACTAACATAATATTGACAACTATAAGAAACAATGATTTAGATAGTAAGCATATTCTATTCAGGTTAAAATACAAGCTTGATGTTATCATAGAACAGCTAATAAACATTCAATAAGCCATAGAAGATTCAATTTCATTTGTAAATTTAGATGAATCAATGGTGTTGAGAACTCACCAAAATGCTTTTGTATGCTTGTAAACAATATAATGAACTGTCACTGGAATAATTCTAACAGCTGTCGGACGAGTGGCTTAGAAATGACAGCAGTCTGAAGTTGGTTGCAGTTTTTTCATCTTATTATTTGTACTATAAAATATTCATTTATATATCTACTTATTTACCTTCGTATTTTGAAATCATTATAGGTATACACATATTTATGTAGAGCTTGAAAGTTTGGTATTGTATTTTGTATTAAATCTATGATAGGTATTGAAATGGGACTATATTGGTTTGCGTTTAAATTTTCGGTATTTTGTTTGGGCCTATAGAAAAAATGGTGGTGAGAACTCTCTGATGTAAAATTTGATACCAGCAATAAATCAATAATTTTTAAAGTCAGTACACCTATAACAAGTAGCGAATCATTTAATAAACCTATTATAAAAACGAAAAGTTAACAACCTATTAATCAAAATCTAATGTAGAGAACTTTTAAAATGTCAAAACTCAATTTTTGGTATACAAAAATTTTGTAAAACAATAGATCAATTAACCATTTGTAATCATAACTATAAAAAATGATTTATGTTTATTTAATATCATGAATAGCAAACCTTCGAAATGCACGATGGAGAAGAAATGATATTCCCACAGTAGAGGAAATACTACCGGGACTAATATTTCTAAATCAATTCAACAATATTATTTATCTTAACAATGAACCTCAAAACCTCACTGAATCATTTATTGTTCAAATTAGTAATGCCTCAATAAGAATATCAAATAAATTATATCAATAATTTGAGATATCAAATGCTAAGCCTGTACAACCTATTTTTCAACCCAGATTATCAAGGTCAACAAAATAGAGAAACTTGTAAATATGGAAACGATTAATGAACTAAATCTTAGCAACACCAAAGCAATAGAGCTTTGGGACCTAAAAGATAAATTGGGCTCTGCATTAAACATCAGTTGCAATCATTATCATTATTGTAATCCCAATCAAAAAAAATAATAAATATATAAGTATCCACCTATACATTTGGAGGATTATAATGGGTACTACAATCTATGGCGAAAAATTTCGTACACTGGTCCACGTTTTCGTACAGCCCCCATATGAAGGTACTTCCCGTTACTCGTTTTTTATGATTTTTGCGACATTTTTCACTGGAATTGTATATAATTTCGTATTTAAAGTTCGTAATGGGTACTACAGCCTATTACAAAAAATTTCGTAAGCAGGTCAAAGTCTTCGTATGGTCCCCATATAACGGTTTTCAATTATGTGGTAATTTTCAATTTTTTTTTTTTTTGAAAATTTTCAAGTTCCTTCCAAATGGTGGAGAGTATTAAAAGCTCAGCCCGGACGAACTTAGCTTCTTTTCTAGCTTTCACTCGAAGGTCCTTGTAAAAAAGTCCTTGGAGTAAATATAGTGACAAAAACTTGAAGCGACTTTAGTGATCAAATAAAAGTTTTTCAAATTTAACAAGAAATATTAAGTTCGTCCGGGTCGAACTTTTAATATCCCCACCATTGAGTATTCAAAACATTTTTATATAAAAGTATCAAGATAGAGGGTATAAAAAGCAGCTTAGTTCGCAGTTTAAGCGCCGCCTCAACTAACAGCAATGCTGATACCATCAATGAAGTGCTGGTAAAGGCACCTGCTACCATATCAGGGAGATTCGTCGTCTTCATGATTGTGTAAAGGAACTGCGGGTGTTTGATGAAAACCCAGTACACTATGTGTCATGAGTTCATTCAGTTTAATCCTAGCACATTTCTCAGTTCTCTTTACCGTGCTATCCTATATCATACAATATATTCGATAGCAACTGGTTTAATATTAAAGAGTGTATGTCATTACATTACGCGTATAAAAGGGACATACGAACCTTTGAGCATCAGCTGCACCGTCTTAATCAAAAAGGAATGGAAATTAATGAATTTTACACAAAAGTAAATCATCAATTTTCCATTATCATTAACAAGATAAAAACTGAGTCGTTTTCGGAAGAGACGGTGCGGGTTGTCGTAGATATTTACTGAAATAGGGCATTGGAGGTCTTCATTCGGGGCCTCAGAGGAGACATTTCCAGGAGTTTACTTATACAACGTCCAGAAACCTTACCCGAAGCCCATTCTGCATGTCTGCAAATTCAAAACGTAGAATTGAGGAATTCTCCAAATCGTAACCAGTCAATTAATAAAAAAGTATCTGTACCAATTAATAACCTGTCAAGCAACCTATCAGGTAAAAAATGAGTCTCAAATGCCATTAGCGTCAACAAAATTCAACTGTTCCAACGCTATCCACACCAAAGAAACCAAAATTCTTCATCCTTCGATCTAAACCTAAATATGAACTATATGAATAGACCAAATCATTTTAAAAGAAGTACAAGGTCTGAAAAATATCCGCGCTAGCAGCAGAAGCTTTATCACACCCTTTCAGAAAAGAGAGAGAGAAACAAGATTTACTTGACGTACAAGATCAAGAACTCTCAAATCTGCGGATTTTCGGAATCCGTCCATCTAGCGTACTATATATAGAATATGTCTTTTTGGGTGGTCGGGTAATAGAAATAAATAATAATTACATTAAAGAGGGGGTAGTTGAAGGGTGTGTCCCGGTGAAAAGGATATTTAATGTAGCATCTGTTGGCGGCTATGTATCAATTAAAGACAAATTACAACCAAAAATATTTAACTGCATTGGGAATACAACGAGGATTGCATTTTTTAATAAATTTAACAAAATAATTAGAAATCGGTTAAAATTTGGATATAGTTCCCATATATATTCTCGGCTGATTTCACATATTTTATGCACCAAACACGGATGTACCTTCAATTTCAATGAAATATTGAAGGTGTGACGGAATTTGGTGTAAATGTAAATTTTGTCAAATTATATTGAAATCGTTTCAGATTGGAATATGATTTTATTAAGAAGCATTGACCCACAACGCCTTTGCAATGGTATAAGGCTAACAGCAAACAATTAAAATAGCTGTATGCTCTCCACCATTTGGAACGAATTTTGCACTTTTCAAAAAACTAAAATCCGTTGAAAATTGTGTTAAAATCTTAAAAATACCGAATGTATACGAAGGCGTGGACCTGCAAAGACAATCTTCTGCCATAGACTGTAGTATGCAGACGTAGTAGACGAACTTCAAATACCATATTTGAACCGATTCCGGCGAATAATGTCTCTAAAATCATCAACGTACCGAATATGGGGAGGTACCGTTATATGGGGGCTGTACCAAAACGTGAACCTTTATGGTGCATTTTCAATACCAAAAGTCCTGCAGACATAATATACATTTGAGTACAATTTTATCAACCTACTTTATTTCGTTCGGAAGCTAGAGTGATTTCCACAGACGCTAAAGCGACATAGAATTTTATGCTGATCAAGAATATATATACTTTGTTTGGGCTACAATGTATATTTCGAGATATTAGAAACGGAATGACAAACTTAATATACCCTCCATACTATGGTGGAGAGTATAAAAACTACACAAAAATTTAATTGAGGGAATGATTATTACTGGAAAGTATGTTGCTACCTCGAATTCTCTAATTTCAACAAAAATGCCTTTCAATTCAAAAGATTGCAGTTTCCGGCACGCTTGGCATTTGCTATGAAATTAATAAATCCGAAGGACAATCCCTTCGTGTATGCGGACTTAATTTAGCATGTTCCTGCTTTTCTCATGGTCAGCTGTTCCTGGCATGTTCACGCGTTATAATAATATATATTTTTTAAAATTTTTTTGAATTTGTTTTATTTATATTTTTTACCTACAAATATTTATATATAAAATTTTGAATGCATATAAAAGCGAAAGGAGAAGCGAAGCGCGCCGGGTTCATCTAGTTCTCTATAAAAAACAAGTCACATTTAAAATGAAACTAACAATTGTTCTTCATTATTTTACCGTTCCACGCATTTCGGTCATAGACAACGAACGTAGATTTTTGACACAACAATTGTCAAATTACATTAGACCATTAGCGACTAAAATTTAACAAAAGCCGACGCAGTGTAGTAAAATGAATGGTCAAATAGAGAGGTTGCATTCCACATTAACTGAAATATATCGGTGTCTTAGTAGAGAAGTTCCTAGATGAAAACCTATGGAACGTGTAGATATAACAGTGTATAGGCATAATAATACCATACGTTCTGTTACAAAACGAAAATGCGCTGATGTTTTTCTTGATGGAACTGCTAGAATAAATTACCCAGAGATGGTAAATTTTAGAGAACGCACATGATACACAATGATAAAAATGCTCTTTTACTACACAAACAAGGAATGCCCGAAACAACAAAACTCGCTCGATGAATTGTTCATTTATAATCATCATGTTTGTTCAATTTAACTCAGTTAACTCATTTGTCCGAGATGGCTTTAATTGACGGTGAAGGTACTCTTGCCATGAGTAGGCTATAGAAATGGCTAAAAGCGACAAACATGAGCCTTCACACCTGCATTCCAAAAATGATCGCTAAACACAAAATCAAATATTAAAATGTTACTTTGTAAAAATATAAAAAGGGAACCAAAATATGTGTCACAAGTATAACAATTTTACTTCTCATAAAAAATCAAACTAAAAAGAAACCCAAAATAAGAGTCACTAATATGAATATTTTAAATACAACAAGTTAAAAAGCAGTAAGTTCGGCCGGGCCGAACTTTTAATACCCTCCACCATTTGCAACGAATTTGGAAATTTTCAAAAAATAAAATCCTTAAAAAATTCTGTTAAAATTTTAAAAATACCGAATATAGCCGTTATTTTGGGGTCTATACGACGTGGACATACATAGTCATTGTTTGTCATAAGCCATTACCATATTCAAATTCGAAACTTGAAATAAACGGTGAATTATGTAGCTAAAATCATCAAAATACCGAATATAGGGAGGTACCGTTATATGGGGGCTATACGAAGACCTGGACCCGCACAGACAATTTTCTGTCACAGACTGTAGTTCCCATAACGAACTTTAAATACCAATTTTAAAACAATTCCGGTGAATAATGTCGCTAAAATCATCAAAATACCGAATATAGGGAGGTACCGTTATATGGGGGCTATATGAAGACGTGGACCTGCACAGACAATTTTATGTCTTAGGGTGTAGTATCCATTTTGAACTTCAAATACCAAATTTGAAACAATTCCCGTGAATAATTTCGCTAAAATCATCAAAATACCGAATATAGGGAGGTACCGTTATATGGGGGCTATATGAAAACGTGGACCTACATGGCCCATTTACGAACTTAACCTGCCTACTGGAAAAATAAACATGTGTGCAAAATTTTAGCCACCTATCTCTATTCATTCGAAAGATAGAGTGATTACAACAGACAGACAGACAGACAGACGGACATCGCTAAATCGACTTAGAATTTTGCGCTGATCAAGAATATATATACTTTGTTGGGTCTGATATGAGTATTTCGAGGAGTTACAAACGGAATGACAAAGTTAATATACCCTCCATAGTATGGTGGAGGGTATAAAAAGGAACCCCCAAAACGGGTCACATCTATAAAAATCAAACAAATAGGTCATAAATATAAAAATTTACAAAAAAATAAAATTAAAACGAAAAAGGAATCCAAAATATAGGTCACAACCACAAATATGTTCAAACAAAAATGGAAAAGGTATACAAATGATACCGAAAAAACGGCTCAAAGCGGTAAATCAAAAAAGAAGAAACAAAAAAAAATCACCGATAACCAACATAAATAGCCCACTCCTCATTTATCTATTAAATCCCAAAGAACTCCTCGTTTATCCAGTAAAGTCCAAGGAACTCCTATCACATCAAAAAAGACCGACACATTGCTATTTTTGCGTCCTCCCGAACTCCTCTCACCCATACATAACTAATTATTACTAAAATGTTAATTTAAGAAAACTTAAATGACAATAGCAAGAATTTTATAAGTTTCTGAAAAAATAAACTATTCTAATAATTTTTAACATTATTTCAAATTTCATGAAACGGCTTTTTTAATAATTTTTTCGCTAAACCATTTTTATATAAATATAAAGAATTATATAAGTTCATACCGATAAATCTTAAAAAGTAATTTAAATATTAAAAAACTACTGTAATAATTTAGATATCAATAGACACTTCAATGGTTAAGTTCGTAAATGGGTCATGTAGGTCCACGTTTTCATATAGCCCCCATATAACGGTACCTCCCTATGTTCGGTATTTTGATGATTTTAGCGACATTATTGACCGGATAAAGTACTCACAAGAAACCCCTTGTGTTGATTTTCAGACCACTTCATTGGAAAATGTGGCTAAAATTATCAAAATACTGAATATCGGAAGGTGCCATTATATAGGGGATATACGATAACATGGATTGATAAAGCCCATCTTCGAACTTGAGCTGCCTGTAGACAAAAGAAAGATCTGTGCAAACTTTTAGCTTCCTATCTTAATATCGTTTTGCGTGATTACAACAAACCGACGGCCCGAGACGTAGATAAATCAACTAAGAATTTCACGCTGATACAGAATATTTGTACTTTATAGGGTCTAACATGAGTATTTCGAGGAGTTACAAACGGAATGACGGAGTAAAAATACCCTTCATAGAATGGTGGAGGTTATAAAAAATTGATATAAATATATCAATATGGTGAAGGGTAAAAAAACGGATGTATATTCCAAAAATTAACAAGTAAAAAAGAAGCTAAGTTCGGCCGGGCCGAACTTTTAATACCCTCCACCATTTCGAAGTAAATTGAAATTTTTCAAAAAAAAGCCCGAAAACTACCACTTAAATGAAAACCGTTATATGAAGAAAACCGTTATACGAAGACTTGGACATGCACACGTTTTTTTTTTTTGTCATAGGCTGTAGTGCCCATTACGAACTTAAAACAAGTAAAAAAGCTGTAAGTTCGGCCGGGCCGAACTTTGAATACCCCCCACCATTTGGTACAAATTTAACAATTTTCAAAAAAAAATAAAATCCCTTAAAAATCTGTTAAAATCTTGAAAATACCTAATGTAGCCGTATATTAGTGTGGACCTGCATAGGCAACTTTTGTCACAAGCTATTACAATATTCAAATGCGAAACTTGAAAAAAAATATGTTTATAATGCACAGGCAATTCTCTGTCATAGGCTGTAATATCGAACTTCACGAACTTCAAATGCGAAATTTGAAACAATTCCGGTAAATAATGTCGCTAAAATCATCAAAATACAGAATATCGGGGGTTACCGTTATATGGGGGCTATACGAAGACGTAGACCTACATTGCCCATTTTCTGTGTTAAGCCGTAGCATCTATTATGAACTTTAAATATTAATTTTGAAACAATTCCAGTAAAAAATGTCGCTAGAATCATTAAAATACCGCATATCGGGAGGTACCGTTATATGGGGGCTATACGAAGACGTGGATCTACATGGCCCATTTTCAATACCAAAACTCCTACAGACATAGTACACATTTAAGTAAAATTTTATCAACCTACTTCATTTCGTTCGGAAGCTAGAGTGATTTCCACAGACGGACAGACGGACGGACATTGATAAATCGACATAGAATTTTATGCTGATCAAGAATATATATACTTTGTGGGGTCTAAAATGTATATTTCGAGGTGTTACAAACGGAATGACAAACTTAATATACCCTCCATACTATGGTGGAGGGTATAACAAGAACAAGTACCTATTAGGATCTTCCAGTACAAAATTTGAAATGATTCCTGGGAATAATTTTACTAAAATTGTCAACATACCGACTATCGGGATGTACCGTTATATAAGGGCTATACGAAGACGAGGACCTGGATGTAAAAATTATTGTCATAGGCTGTAGTACACATAACAAACTTCAAATACCAAATTTGAAACAATTCCGGTGAATAATGTCGCTAAAATTGTCAAAATACCGAATATCGGAAGCTACCGTTATATGGGGGCTATACGAAGACATGGACCTGCTCAAACAATTTTCTGTCTAAGGATGTTAGGATCTTCCAGTACGAAATTTGAAACGATTCCGGTGAATAATGTTGCTGAAATCATCAAAATACCGACTATCGGGAAGTACCGTTATATGGGGGCTACATGGCCCATTTACGAACTTAACCTGCCTACTGGTAAACTATGCATGTATGCAAAATTTTAGCCTTCTATCTCAATTCGTTCGAGAGATGATTACGTGATGCACATCGCTAGATCGTCTTAGAATTTTACGCTGATCCAGAATATATATATATATTCTTTGTAGGGTCTATTATGAATATTTTGAGGAGTTACAAACGGAATGACAGAGTTAATATACCCTCCATAGAATGTTGGATGGTATAAAAATAGTACTTCATAAAATGTATGTAATGTCTTGTAAACCCCTTCGATAAGTGAGTTACGACGAATTTTGTAAATATATGTCAAAAAGACATTACAATAAGTAAATACCTGAAATTAATTTTTTCTAACAACAATTTGTTCTTGCATATATATTCAAATGCTGTTTTCAAGCATATTACAAATCTTGTCTTGAGCGTTTGCTACTGATGGAATTGAAAAATGAATATACCTACCTACATTGAAAATATTTGGTGGTTGTTTAAGGAAATATGATTTTATGTTTTGAACACAAGCAATGCAACCGATGTTATTAATATCATGTCTTGTAAATACATGGCAAAAATGAATTTGTTAGACTTCTAGGGTAGTTCTATCAAGCACATACATTAAACTTACAAACTTAAAACATAACATTTTCTGATATTTACCTTGACACCCGATTTCTCTACTCATACATGTACATAAATTAATTCAGTTGTATGGACTATTTTAACACTTTTATGTAACACAAGCAACGTATTAGGATATATATAACCGTTTTTCCCGTTGAACTCCCAACAAACGCAACGGAATTATTTTAGTCGAGTGTGCATTGTCTTACTGTTTGAAAATATCGTAACGCAATACAGCTTCAAACAAACACGCAAATACAAGAACGTGAATATAATTTTAGACAATTCGCTAGTTGGTTCATTTGTTATTGTTGTATGTCCTTTTAAAATTACTTATGACGGTGGTGGAAACGTTTGTATGTATATTATTTGAAGTCAACCACGTGTTTATTGAACAATAGCAAAACCCGCACAGCTGTTTAACCCTCGTCAATTCTCTAGTTATAAACACCATTACTACTTAGTTTACACACGTCTTTCATTTCTGTGTGTATATGAAAAGCAAAGTCAAATGTACAAGGTTCATAGGAAGAGAATTCATAGGTTATATCATGGTAGAAGAATATAGGTAGACGCGTCGACACAGCTGCTGGGACAATGAACTGTCAAACCAATTTTGGAATTAAAAATGTTGAATGAAAGATTATTTGAATTTGTAAAAATTGTTGAAAACGCGAATTATAATAGCCACCGACTGTAGTAGTATAAGAAAATATATAAAAATCTACTTATATTTAAAAAACATTTATTTTTTTGACATATTTATGCTCTCAAGCGTTGATACATCTACCTGTATTCTTCTGCCATGGGTTATACTTTTTTTCTGTCAAACTTTTTTCTGAAAAATAAAACTTAACAAATTTTAAATGTAAAAGTTATGGTATTATAAAATTATTGGTAATAATTATATAAAATAAATTAGTTGTTTCAGCAAAAAATAGGAGTCAAACAAACATATTTCCATACATATATAGGGTAAGTGTGCCTAAGTTCGACATGTCCCAGTAGTCGGCAGTTTTGAAATTTAAAATTAAATAACTAAGAATAGAATTGACCATATAATGAAATAATTGCAAACAAACGTCAACAGTGTTCTCTGCTCTCTTTCTGTAAAAAAAAAACAATGACCTCCGATCATTTATTACGAGCGAATAACGGTTTTCGTCAGTGAGTGTCTTCCAACGCATGCGATAGTGCTTGTTTGTAAAGAAACAAGTAAAAAAGCAGTAAGTTCGACCGGGCCGAACCTTGAATACCCTCCACCATTTGGAACGAATTAGAAAATTTTCAAAAAAAAAAAATAAAATCCATTAAAAATTCTTTTAAAATCTTTGAAATATCTAATATAGGAAGGTGCCGATATGGGGGGATATACGATATTGTGAACCTATAAAGACAAATCTATGTCTGCGTGTAATGTACTCAGGAACTCCTTGTGTGGATTTTCAGATAATTCCATTGTAAAAAGTGGCTAAAATTATCAAAATACCGAATATAGGGGAGTACCGTTATATGGGGGATATACGATATTGTGGACCTATATAGACAATTCCGTTTTAGGGGTAAAGTGATCACAAAGAACTCCGTGGGTGGATTTTCAGACAATACGATAGGTAAATGTGGCTAAAATCATCAAAATAGCGAATATCGCGGGGTATCGATACGATATCGTGGACCTATATAGATATTTCTCTGTCGAGGTATAAAGTACCCACAAGGGACTCCTTTTGTGGAATTTCAGACCATTCCATTGAAAAATGTGGATAAAATCATCAAAATGCCAAATATCGGCGGTACCGTTATATGGGGGCTATACGATATCGTGGACATATATAGACAATTCGAAAAAATTTGTAATCTGGACAACATTATTTTTTAGCAATTGAAAGATTTCACTCAGAAAATCCTAAAAGTGCCGACTACTGGTAACTTTACCCTATAACATATTTATAACATATTTATTAACAATAATGGATAAAGAAAACGTAAGTAAGGATAAAAATAAATAATTTAAGAGCGTATGAAGAGCTATTTAGTTTATATAGATGTCAATTCCAACTACAATACGATGCATCCGTGGAACACCATTGCCCATGTCTATATTTTTTTGTAATGAAAATGTAAAGGCAAATAAGCTGCATTATAACATTTCTGCTGTTAAGATTCCGCCAATGTGGTTTTGAGGATCAGTTAGTATTTTACAAATGTTTTACAAGATGCTGTTCGTTTATAGACTAATGAAAATACAGACGAAGAAATGATCTCACCTTTTATTTTCGGAAAATTCGGATCAGCACATGTCGTCACTCAATTCTAAAATATTTAAAATATCATAAACTATAGGATATTTGTCAGTTGAAAATTATTTTATAATAATTGATAAATTCAAATTATGTGATGACATCGAAAAATACGTGAATAATCAGTAAAATTCTTGAAAAACGATGAAATGTGTTTTCGAAGTCGAGTGGGTCGACTGCGCAAACCAACATGTTGACTATCAACATTTGGCTTTAGAACAGTTAGAACAGTAGTTTGGTTTCAGAGGGAACTAATATACAGAAGGCATATCCAATTCTGAATCGATTTTCACTAAATTTGACGGAGACATTTTAATCTTTTATACCAAATAACATTGCTATAGAGTGCATGATATCACTTCGAGAAGGATTATATTAAAAAAATATATATCCGGGCCGAGTTCCAAAAAATGGAAACGTATGTCCCGAAATTCACTCTACTTTGGCTGATATTAGCCATTATTTGCACAATAAACCTGAAATCGGATTAAGGATATATATGGGAGCTATATCCAAACCTTTGTCGTTCTCGGTAAAATTTGGCAAATTTTTTTCTGAGCTCTATAAGATATCTTGTACCAAATATCATTGTTGTCGAATGCATATTAGAATATGAGGGACTTAAACACCAAATTGGATGAAACATGTATATGGGAGCTATAGCTATATCTGAACCGATTTTCTCCAAATTTGATGTACTTGCTTCTAGACTGAACTCGGTCCAATATACCAAAATTTAGTCATTGGGACTGATATTGGCCATTTGGCGCACAATTAGCCCGAAATCTGTTGAAGATATATAAGACAGCTATATACAAATCTGATCCAATCTTAATAAAATTTGGCAGAGGTATTTCTGGGATGTATCTGACATTTGGTACCAAATATCATTGCTGTGCAGTTCATATTACACATTTGAGGGACTTAAAACCCCAAATCGGATGAAACATATATAGGGGACCTATAGCTATATCTGAACCGATTTTCTCCAAATTTGATGTTTTGCTTCTAGACTTAATTCAGGTCATTAGGGCTTATATTGGCCATTTGGTCAATATCTTCAACTGACCCGAAATCAGTTTAAGATATATGGGAGCTGATCCGGTTATCACCAATTTCAATAGGGTTCGCTCTTTTTCCAAACAAATATTGTTTGCAAAATTTCATCTCAACCGGATAATAAATGCGACCTGCATTTTGTTCACAAGAATGCATGGACGGGCGGACTGACATGCATAAATCGACTAAGAAAGTGATTCTATGAATATCCTCAGAAGTAACTATGGGTCGCTTCTTTATCCCTGTTACAAACAAATGCACAAAGACTTAATACCCTTACCACTAATTGGTGTAGGGTATAAAAACAAAAAACACATTTTTTAGTTTATGGTTCGTTTACATTTTTTTCTCGAGAGAGAAGAAATCGTATTTTAATACCCTCCACCTTGAAAAGGAGGGTATATTAACTTTGTCATTCCATTTGTAACACTCATAAATATTCATCGTAGGCCCCATAAAGTATAAATATTCATAATCAGCATAAAATTCTAAGTCGATTTAACGATGTCCG
The DNA here is from genome assembly GCF_030504385.1 of Musca domestica. Lineage (NCBI taxonomy): Eukaryota > Metazoa > Arthropoda > Insecta > Diptera > Muscidae > Musca > Musca domestica. The sequence continues at coordinate 10,379,064 of NW_026712328.1, read as the reverse complement.
TCTGTCTGTCTGTTGAAATCACGATACAGCCCACATTATTTGACGTATAAAATTTGGCAGAACAATATGTATTGTGTCTAGGATGATTAGTGTTGAAAAAGAGATATATTGGCCCACGTTTTGGTACAGCCGCCATATAACGGTACCTCCCGATATTCTGTATGTTGATGATTTTTGCCACATTTTCCATGGATTTATCTCCGGTGGCAGAACTGTGAATATTTAATATTTGATAATCCTAATCACATTTACCCAAAAGTGGTAGTAAAGAAAATTTGGTAGATGACAATCCTTGAATTATAAAATTGCCTATATAGGTTCCCGTTTTGGTATGGCCCCCTCTTAATTTTATGGTTTTTTTTGAAAAGTTTAAAAGCAGTATCTAATCGGTCTTACTGGTATTTGTAGTTTAAAGTGGAACACGTTTGAATTCAGATACTTGTATAAAAAATTTTTTTCTTTATCGAAAGGTGGAGGGTTTGAAGGTTTGGCCTGGCCGAACTTAATGTTTCTCAGTAACTTCTTACTAAGTAAATGTTACTGTGAAGGTAAACGAAAGAACCTAATCTATAAAAGAGGAAAATGTTTGTACATTTGTTAGCTTGTATGTTTGTAATTTATGGACTCGAAAACCGCTGAACAGATTTTCCTGAAAGTAACATAGGCTATATATAAATGAAATTCCACTCGGAACTGGAGATGTAGCATCAGAATCAAAGGTACCTCCCAAAAATTTAGATTTTATATGCACATATCCATTGATCGATTACAGATACATTCTCCAAATTTGAAATAAATGGCAATATATTTGTCATTTTATATGGAAATCGGTTCAGATTTGGATATAGCTCTCATATGTATTTTCGCCCGATTTCATGTATTTGATGCATTAAACACGATGTGTATGTTCGATTTCAATGAAATTTGAAATGTGTGACGGGATTTGATCAGAAAATAAATTTGTTAAATTATATTGAAATCGGTTCAGATTTGGATATAGTTCCCATATATATTTTCGTCCGATTTCACATATTTAATGCACCGAACACGATACGTATGTCCGATTCCAATGAAATTCGGCATGAGTGACTATATTTGGAACAAAAATAAATTTGCCAAATTATATTGAAATCGGTTGAGGTTTGGGTACATCTCCCATATATATTTTTCGGCCGATCTCATGAATTTTGTGCACGAAACACCATATGTATGTTCTATTCCAATGAAATTAAGAATGTGTGGCGGAATTTGGATACAATAATAAATTTAACAAAATAATTAGAAATCGGTTAAAATTTGGATATAGCTCCCATATATATTCTCGGCCGATTTCACATATTTTATGCACCAAACACGGATGTACCTTCAATTTCAATGAAATATGGAAGGTGTGACGGAATTTGGTGTAAATGTAAATTTTGTCAAATTATATTGAAATCGTTTCAGATTGGAATATGATTTTATTAAGAAGCATTGACCCACAACGCCTTTGCAGTGGTATAAGGCTTACAGTAAACAAGTAAAATAGCTGTATGCTCTCCACCATTTGGAACGAATTTTGCACTTTTCAAAAAACTAAAATCCTTTGAAAATTGTGTTAAAATCTTAAAAATACCGAATGTATACGAAGACGTGGACCTGCACAGACAATCTTCTGCCATAGACTGTAGTATGCAGACGTAGTAGACGAACTTCAAATACCATATTTGAACCGATTCCGGCGAATAATGTCTCTAAAATCATCAAAGTACCGAATATCGGGAGGTACCGTTATATGGGGGCTGTACCAAAACGTGAACATACATGGTCCATTTTCAATACCAAAAGTCCTGCAGACATAATATACATTTGAGTAAAATTTTATCAACCTACTTTATTTCGTTCGGAAGCTAGAGTGATTTTCACAGACGCTAAAGCGACATAGAATTTTATGCTGATCAAGAATATATATACTTTGTGGGGGCTACAATGTATATTTCGAGATGTTAGAAACGGAATGACAAACTTAATATACCCTCCAAAATTTAATTGAGGGTATGATTATTACTGGAAAGTATGTTGCTACCTCGAATTCTCTAATTTCAACAAAAATGCCTTTCAATTCAAAAGATTGCAGTTTCCGGCACGCTTGGAATTTGCTATGAAATTAATAAATCCGAACGACAATCCCTTCGTGTATGCGGACTAAATTTAGCATGTTCCTGCTTTTCTCATGGTCAGCTGTTCCTGGCATTTTCACGCGTTATAATAATAATGGTTTTAAATTTTTTGAATTATTTATATTTTTAACCAACAAATATTCATATATAAAATTTTGAATGCATATAAAAGCGAAAGGAGAAGCTAAGCGCGCCGGGTTCATCTAGTACATATATAAGAAAGTTGTGCTAGTTACTACGCTTTTAACTCAAGAACAGCTGGATTGATTTTGACAATTCGGCAATTTCACGAAAAAAATTTCAATATATTTTTTTATGTATTCAATTCTGAATGAGAGATGGAAAAATGAAATAAGTACTCAAAACGATGTTTAATTGTGACCTTTTCTGACTAGAATTGCATCTAGCTTTTCGACGCCAGGAAATGGTAGAACGAATTGAAAATGTAGTAAGAAAAGGATTCATATCCTCCGAAAATTCTTCCCAAACCTTCAAGATACTTAAATCGCTTGGACTATGCGCATTATCGAATAATTAAAATCCCGAAAGGGTTTTTGGTTCCTACGTTAAACTTTTTTGGCCATTAACCACACACAAAGGACACCAAATTGTTTGCTCTATATTTCGCAAATTTTGCCCCATATATCTGGATGTCAAGTATATTTATATTTAGCCAACTAATTTCGGCCAATTTTTGTGATCTGAGTTTTTAGAAAGAAGAAAAAATTCGTTCAAAAATGTATGAGTATAGGATGAATGTTACTAGAATTTTCAAAATACCTAATATCGGTGCGCTATAGGAAATCGTGGACCTAAATATGCTGTCACCGGAGCTAGAACCATTATAAGCTACAAATACCAATTTTTAGACAAATCCATGAAATACTAATGTGAAAATCTTCAAAATACTGAATATCGGGAGTTACCGTTATGTGGCGGGTATACTAAAACTTGGACCGATACATCTCATTTTCAATACCAACCATCCTAGAATAGTTGTCCAAATAGTTGTGCCAAATTTTGAAGCTCTACGTAAAATAATGAGGGCTGAATCGTGATTTCAACAGACGGACAGACAGATGGACATTTTTAAGTCGCCTTATGCTGATTATATTCCCGATATTCTGTATGTTGATGATTTTTGCCACATTTTCCATGGATTTATCTCCGGTGGCAGAACTGTGAATATTTAATATTTGATAATCCTAATCACATTTACCCAAAAGTGGTAGTAAAGAAAATTTGGTAGATGACAATCCTTGAATTATAAAATTGCCTATATAGGTTCCCGTTTTGGTATGGCCCCCTCTTAATTTTATGGTTTTTTTTGAAAAGTTTAAAAGCAGTATCTAATCGGTCTTACTGGTATTTGTAGTTTAAAGTGGAACACGTTTGAATTCAGATACTTGTATAAAAAATTTTTTTCTTTATCGAAAGGTGGAGGGTTTGAAGGTTTGGCCTGGCCGAACTTAATGTTTCTCAGTAACTTCTTACTAAGTAAATGTTACTGTGAAGGTAAACGAAAGAACCTAATCTATAAAAGAGGAAAATGTTTGTACATTTGTTAGCTTGTATGTTTGTAATTTATGGACTCGAAAACCGCTGAACAGATTTTCCTGAAAGTAACATAGGCTATATATAAATGAAATTCCACTCGGAACTGGAGATGTAGCATCAGAATCAAAGGTACCTCCCAAAAATTTAGATTTTATATGCACATATCCATTGATCGATTACAGATACATTCTCCAAATTTGAAATAAATGGCAATATATTTGTCATTTTATATGGAAATCGGTTCAGATTTGGATATAGCTCTCATATGTATTTTCGCCCGATTTCATGTATTTGATGCATTAAACACGATGTGTATGTTCGATTTCAATGAAATTTGAAATGTGTGACGGGATTTGATCAGAAAATAAATTTGTTAAATTATATTGAAATCGGTTCAGATTTGGATATAGTTCCCATATATATTTTCGTCCGATTTCACATATTTAATGCACCGAACACGATACGTATGTCCGATTCCAATGAAATTCGGCATGAGTGACTATATTTGGAACAAAAATAAATTTGCCAAATTATATTGAAATCGGTTGAGGTTTGGGTACATCTCCCATATATATTTTTCGGCCGATCTCATGAATTTTGTGCACGAAACACCATATGTATGTTCTATTCCAATGAAATTAAGAATGTGTGGCGGAATTTGGATACAATAATAAATTTAACAAAATAATTAGAAATCGGTTAAAATTTGGATATAGCTCCCATATATATTCTCGGCCGATTTCACATATTTTATGCACCAAACACGGATGTACCTTCAATTTCAATGAAATATGGAAGGTGTGACGGAATTTGGTGTAAATGTAAATTTTGTCAAATTATATTGAAATCGTTTCAGATTGGAATATGATTTTATTAAGAAGCATTGACCCACAACGCCTTTGCAGTGGTATAAGGCTTACAGTAAACAAGTAAAATAGCTGTATGCTCTCCACCATTTGGAACGAATTTTGCACTTTTCAAAAAACTAAAATCCTTTGAAAATTGTGTTAAAATCTTAAAAATACCGAATGTATACGAAGACGTGGACCTGCACAGACAATCTTCTGCCATAGACTGTAGTATGCAGACGTAGTAGACGAACTTCAAATACCATATTTGAACCGATTCCGGCGAATAATGTCTCTAAAATCATCAAAGTACCGAATATCGGGAGGTACCGTTATATGGGGGCTGTACCAAAACGTGAACATACATGGTCCATTTTCAATACCAAAAGTCCTGCAGACATAATATACATTTGAGTAAAATTTTATCAACCTACTTTATTTCGTTCGGAAGCTAGAGTGATTTTCACAGACGCTAAAGCGACATAGAATTTTATGCTGATCAAGAATATATATACTTTGTGGGGGCTACAATGTATATTTCGAGATGTTAGAAACGGAATGACAAACTTAATATACCCTCCAAAATTTAATTGAGGGTATGATTATTACTGGAAAGTATGTTGCTACCTCGAATTCTCTAATTTCAACAAAAATGCCTTTCAATTCAAAAGATTGCAGTTTCCGGCACGCTTGGAATTTGCTATGAAATTAATAAATCCGAACGACAATCCCTTCGTGTATGCGGACTAAATTTAGCATGTTCCTGCTTTTCTCATGGTCAGCTGTTCCTGGCATTTTCACGCGTTATAATAATAATGGTTTTAAATTTTTTGAATTATTTATATTTTTAACCAACAAATATTCATATATAAAATTTTGAATGCATATAAAAGCGAAAGGAGAAGCTAAGCGCGCCGGGTTCATCTAGTACATATATAAGAAAGTTGTGCTAGTTACTACGCTTTTAACTCAAGAACGGCTGGATTGATTTTGACAATTCGGCAATTTCACGAAAAAAATTTCAATATATTTTTTTTATGTATTCAATTCTGAATGAGAGATGGAAAAATGAAATAAGTACTCAAAACGATGTTTAATTGTGACCTTTTCTGACTAGAATTGCATCTAGCTTTTCGACGCCAGGAAATGGTAGAACGAATTGAAAATGTAGTAAGAAAAGGATTCATATCCTCCGAAAATTCTTCCCAAACCTTCAAGATACTTAAATCGCTTGGACTATGCGCATTATCGAATAATTAAAATCCCGAAAGGGTTTTTGGTTCCTACGTTAAACTTTTTTGGCCATTAACCACACACAAAGGACACCAAATTGTTTGCTCTATATTTCGCAAATTTTGCCCCATATATCTGGATGTCAAGTATATTTATATTTAGCCAACTAATTTCGGCCAATTTTTGTGATCTGAGTTTTTAGAAAGAAGAAAAAATTCGTTCAAAAATGTATGAGTATAGGATGAATGTTACTAGAATTTTCAAAATACCTAATATCGGTGCGCTATAGGAAATCGTGGACCTAAATATGCTGTCACCGGAGCTAGAACCCATTATAAGCTACAAATACCAATTTTTAGACAAATCCATGAAATACTAATGTGAAAATCTTCAAAATACTGAATATCGGGAGTTACCGTTATGTGGCGGGTATACTAAAACTTGGACCGATACATCTCATTTTAATACCAACCATCCTAGAATAGTTGTCCAAATAGTTGTGCCAAATTTTGAAGCTCTACGTAAAATAATGAGGGCTGAATCGTGATTTCAACAGACGGACAGACAGATGGACATTTTTAAGTCGCCTTATGCTGATTATGAATATATATACTTTATGCGGTCTACGATGAATATTTAGGGATGTTACAAACGCAATGCCAAAGGTATAAAAGTTGTTCACGTTTTGATAAAGCCGCCATATGACGGCATATATTTTGATGATTTTTTCCACTTTTTTACGGAATTGTCTAAAAATTGGTATTTGTAGTTCGCCATGGGTTCTAGCTCCGGTGGCAGAACATAGTATATATAGGTCCACGTTTTGGTATAGCCCCATAAGAGGGTACCTCCCAATATTCGTTATTTTGATGACTTTTGCCACATTTTTTCATGGATTTGTCTAAAAATTGGTATTTGTAGGTCATAATAGGTTCTAGCTCCGCAATATTGTATGTATAGGTGCTATGCTTCAGGTAATTCAGTTTTACATTATACATATTTGAGCAGGAACACACCATATGTTTAGCAACCGTCTTGAGAAAACTATTTAATTTCGTAGAATCCAAATACCTGATTTTGATTTTCCAAGCATTTTAATAAATATCGGTCTTGTGTTCAATAGAAAAAGATATATAATAATGGGATATAGTTACAAATGTAAATTTAAAAAAAAAACGAGCTCATTTCGAATGCAACGGAAACGAAAATGAAAAATGCCAAAAATATTACATCAGGACAACAAAAAAACAAATTAAAAACACGGTTATCCGGACACAAATAAGACATAAAAACAGATCATCAATCACAACACAGAAAACAGCACTTTCTACCCACTGTGCCACCGAACAACATCATCCAGAATTATAGAGAGTGAGAGTGCTACAGTGCGAGAACATTACCAAAAGCGACTTGTTGGAAACTCTACACATAATGAATACTACAACATCACAACGAATAAACTACAAAACAGACACAGAGAATCTTGCACACAGTTACAGACATCTGATTAGAAAAATAAACAAAATACAATAAGAAGAGAATGCTGCAGTGACAAAACAGATAGCAGCAACACAAAGTCGGCATCGGAGCTTGGCGAGATTTAGTAAATTTTGTTATATGTTTAAACAGTATTGTTCCTGATGATGTCTTCCGTTGGAAATATCGAAAATAATAAATAATTAAACAACAAAGACCTCGAGCTCGTTTTTATTAAATTTACATTTGTAACAATATATAATAAAGGTCGAACTAAATATCTAAAAATCAAATTAATAATGGGATGTATTTATATTCCACGCAAAACTGATCGCATGCAGTACGCTGATGGCCTCGCTGTTTTTTATAGTTTTTCTCAAAATTACTATTACTTCCATTGGGAGGTGATTTAAATGTCAGACACTCGTCTTGGGGCGATACTTTAATTTGTAGATGTAATCTTGGAAATGTGTCTACAAGTACATGAAAAACACTAAAAGGTACTTTATCTATTGGATTTCCAATGGGTCAAATAATTCTATGTAACATGTTCATTATATTTGTTCACAAGTTTATAGACGAAAAAAAGTCTAAAGAGTTAAATCGTACGATTTAAACGGTGAATTGACAGGTCAAGAAAGTAAAATAAAATGTTCACCGAACTCGTGACTCAATAAATCCATTGTTATGCGTGCTGTATTGCACAGTCTTGTTGAAACCATATGTCATGTAAGGTAAGCTCTTGCATTTTTGCCCAAAAATGTTGGATATCATTTCACTGTAGCGCTCACCAATCTCATATACGTTACAATTGAGTGACTTCAATATTTTTAGTTAGAGCTTTCGTTCGTCCATATATTAATTTGACTATGGTCATAGACTACATGGAAAAATACCGGATTAATCAGGAGAAATTATTGAACATCAATTGAATGTGTTTTCGAAGTCGAGTAGGTCGGCTACGTCAACCAGTATATTGATTATGCAAAAGCGTGCTGAGAGCCACCTGCATTAAAAACTAACGTTCTATATATTGATTAATCTATGCTATGGTTTCGTTTTGAAAAAAAAAAAACATTACTCTTTACAATAGAGGGTAATATGAAGGGGGAATACCCTAGAATTAGGCTATGAACTGATTGAATCTTCAACAATAACAATACAAACTCATATCAGGGAAGGTACGGGCAAAGGAATTTAAATTTAAAAACCAATACCAATAAACTTACACACGTAGGTGATGATGTGGATTTTTTTTCAAATTACAGAACTCAGCGAGTTCTTATTTGAAAATGTTTTGATAGTTGTGCAATATTTTGAGTGCAAGTGCAGTTGTGCAATATAAAGAGTTTGATTCTCATTCAATTAAGAACGATCTTCACTTAGAGAGTTTGCATTTCACCAAATTCTTCTCAAAAGGCTGAAAAAGTCAAATAACCATTCTCTTCGCCGGAAAAAAATAAAGGAAATGATAGGGATCATCAAATATTGCAAAGCAGTCAGACACGTTTTGGAAAACAATACTTTCTATAAAAAAATAGTAGAAAGATGTGGAAATTTAGCCCACATAGGGTTGATGGCTTCGCGATTGGTAGGGATGCTGTTAAGTGTTTTATCAACCGATTCACCTGTCTCGATAGGTATGACAGTAATGTTAATTTTACTTTTACTGTATTTTACTGACCGATTATTGCTTCTCCTAGATTTACCTCATTTAGGATTGACGCCTTCGGGAGTGATAGGGATGCTATTAAGTGTTTACCAACCGGATCCCCTACCTCGATAGCATATTGCCGTTAAAGGAAGAGCTCACCTCAATACCTGGGACGATTTTTCCTGTTATTTCTTGTTTCGATTCGACTCTTTGCCATGAAGGTATGACAGTAATGTTAAATTCTTTATCAGAAAGAGGCAAGGTTTCTGCAAACCAGAAGGAACTCTCCCCTAATTTGGCATCGTTGTCATGTTTTTTTTTAAGGAGATGGCTGTTCTTTGGTCGATATATGCTTCCGCATACTATATAGCGATACGTCATCTTTGTATCGTCCCCTCTCACATTTAAAATCATGCCCGTTGTCTTGCCATATAGAGGATATATTATCTTTGTAATTTCACTTCCATGCTAGCCCCCAAAATCTATATATTCGTGATCAGCGTAAAATGTTATTCCGATTTAGCTGTGTCCATTTGTCTGTCTGTTGTAATCACATTCGAATGAATTGAGAAATGAGGTTAAAATTTGTACACCATTATATTTTGTCAGTATGTAGGTAAAGTTCGTAAATAGGCCATAACGGTCTACGTTTTCTTATAGACCCCATATGAAGTATCTCACGATATTCGGCATTTTACGGATTTAATCGTCATTTTCAAAAGATAGTGTTTCAAATTCAGTACTTATAGATCGTAATGAGTTGAACATGCTATGCTGTATTGTATTCTTATATTATCCGCATATCGATACCTCCGAACATTTGATACTTTCGAAATTCTAGCCACTTTTTACATTTTTTTTTTTCAAATTTAGTATTTTTATCTCGCTATAGATAAAAACTTTGTCATAAGAAATTGCTAGTTTTATTGTATTTGGATGACTTTTACTGCAAACTACACCCGATTTCAAGGGCAAAAATTAATGTTCTGTTCAAGAATCTGCATGAATCTACTAGTTTTGCAATTTTTGTCGATATCACAGGGAGAAAATCGGCAGAGCAGTTAGAACTTTTACATTCTTGCAGTTCTGGAATGTACCATAAACTAGCTCGACTACGGTCTACTCCAGAACTGCAAGAATGTAAATTTTTATATTCGGAATTTCACTGGTTGCCATCCCAATAAATTTTGCATTTTGAGTTCTCTTTGGACAGATAATTGTCACATGAAAGAGGATATGACCCCATTATGTTGTGTCGGCCATTTTGGTTTGTTTGAATGTGTCCGCATCTTCCAGCTGAAGAACAATGTAGGTTCTGGGGCTAAAAACTAGATGCCAATTCGAGACAGGAAAGATCGCCAGTTAGTATCTTATTGAGCACTCATATCATTACAAGCACAAAATAGCACTAAATATCATTAAAGCACCGAGTATCGGGAGGTACCTTTATATTGGGGCTATACCAAAACGTGGACCTATACATGCAATGTTTTGCCACACGCACAAGGACCCGCTATGACCTACAAATACATATATCTGGATGTCAAGTATATTTATATTTAGCCAACTAATTTCGGCCAATTTTTGTGATCTGAGTTTTTAGAAAGAAGAAAAAATTCGTTCAAAAATGTATGAGTATAGGATGAATGTTACTAGAATTTTCAAAATACCTAATATCGGTGCGCTATAGGAAATCGTGGACCTAAATATGCTGTCACCGGAACTAGAACCCATTATAAGCTACAAATACCAATTTTTAGACAAATCCATGAAATACTAATGTGAAAATCTTCAAAATACTGAATATCGGGAGTTACCGTTATGTGGCGGGTATACTAAAACTTGGACCGATACATCTCATTTTCAATACCAACCATCCTAGAATAGTTGTCCAAATAGTTGTGCCAAATTTTGAAGCTCTACGTAAAATAATGAGGGCTGAATCGTGATTTCAACAGACGGACAGACAGATGGACATTTTTAAGTCGCCTTATGCTGATTATGAATATATATACTTTATGCGGTCTACGATGAATATTTAGGGATGTTACAAACGCAATGCCAAAGGTATAAAAGTTGTTCACGTTTTGATAAAGCCGCCATATGACGGCATATATTTTGATGATTTTTTCCACTTTTTTACGGATTTGTCTAAAAATTGGTATTTGTAGTTCGTCATGGGTTCTAGCTCCGGTGGCAGAACATAGTATATATAGGTCCACGTTTTGGTATAGCCCCATAAGAGGGTACCTCCCAATATTCGTTATTTTGATGACTTTTGCCACATTTTTTCATGGATTTGTCTAAAAATTGGTATTTGTAGGTCATAATAGGTTCTAGCTCCGCAATATTGTATGTATAGGTGCTATGCTTCAGGTAATTCAGTTTTACATTATACATATTTGAGCAGGAACACACCATATGTTTAGCAACCGTCTTGAGAAAACTATTTAATTTCGTAGAATCCAAATACCTGATTTTGATTTTCCAAGCATTTTAATAAATATCGGTCTTGTGTTCAATAGAAAAAGATATATAATAATGGGATATAGTTACAAATGTAAATTTAAAAAAAAAAACGAGCTCATTTCGAATGCAACGGAAACGAAAATGAAAAATGCCAAAAATATTACATCAGGACAACAAAAAAACAAATTAAAAACACGGTTATCCGGACACAAATAAGACATAAAAACAGATCATCAATCACAACACAGAAAACAGCACTTTCTACCCACTGTGCCACCGAACAACATCATCCAGAATTATAGAGAGTGAGAGTGCTACAGTGCGAGAACATTACCAAAAGCGACTTGTTGGAAACTCTACACATAATGAATACTACAACATCACAACGAATAAACTACAAAACAGACACAGAGAATCTTGCACACAGTTACAGACATCTGATTAGAAAAATAAACAAAATACAATAAGAAGAGAATGCTGCAGTGACAAAACAGATAGCAGCAACACAAAGTCGGCATCGGAGCTTGGCGAGATTTAGTAAATTTTGTTATATGTTTAAACAGTATTGTTCCTGATGATGTCTTCCGTTGGAAATATCGAAAATAATAAATAATTAAACAACAAAGACCTCGAGCTCGTTTTTATTAAATTTACATTTGTAACAATATATAATAAAGGTCGAACTAAATATCTAAAAATCAAATTAATAATGGGATGTATTTATATTCCACGCAAAACTGATCGCATGCAGTACGCTGATGGCCTCGCTGTTTTTTATAGTTTTTCTCAAAATTACTATTACTTCCATTGGGAGGTGATTTAAATGTCAGACACTCGTCTTGGGGCGATACTTTAATTTGTAGATGTAATCTTGGAAATGTGTCTACAAGTACATGAAAAACACTAAAAGGTACTTTATCTATTGGATTTCCAATGGGTCAAATAATTCTATGTAACATGTTCATTATATTTGTTCACAAGTTTATAGACGAAAAAAAGTCTAAAGAGTTAAATCGTACGATTTAAACGGTGAATTGACAGGTCAAGAAAGTAAAATAAAATGTTCACCGAACTCGTGACTCAATAAATCCATTGTTATGCGTGCTGTATTGCACAGTCTTGTTGAAACCATATGTCATGTAAGGTAAGCTCTTGCATTTTTGCCCAAAAATGTTGGATATCATTTCACTGTAGCGCTCACCAATCTCATATACGTTACAATTGAGTGACTTCAATATTTTTAGTTAGAGCTTTCGTTCGTCCATATATTAATTTGACTATGGTCATAGACTACATGGAAAAATACCGGATTAATCAGGAGAAATTATTGAATATCAATTGAATGTGTTTTCGAAGTCGAGTAGGTCGGCTACGTCAACCAGTATATTGATTATGCAAAAGCGTGCTGAGAGCCACCTGCATTAAAAACTAACGTTCTATATATTGATTAATCTATGCTATGGTTTCGTTTTGAAAAAAAAAAAAAAAAAAAAAACATTACTCTTTACAATAGAGGGTAATATGAAGGGGGAATACCCTAGAATTAGGCTATGAACTGATTGAATCTTCAACAATAACAATACAAACTCATATCAGGGAAGGTACGGGCAAAGGAATTTAAATTTAAAAACCAATACCAATAAACTTACACACGTAGGTGACGATGTGGATTTTTTTTCAAATTACAGAACTCAGCGAGTTCTTATTTGAAAATGTTTTGATAGTTGTGCAATATTTTGAGTGCAAGTGCAGTTGTGCAATATAAAGAGTTTGATTCTCATTCAATTAAGAACGATCTTCACTTAGAGAGTTTGCATTTCACCAAATTCTTCTCAAAAGGCTGAAAAAGTCAAATAACCATTCTCTTCGCCGGAAAAAAATAAAGGAAATGATAGGGATCATCAAATATTGCAAAGCAGTCAGACACGTTTTGGAAAACAATACTTTCTATAAAAAAATAGTAGAAAGATGTGGAAATTTAGCTCACATAGGGTTGATGGCTTCGCGATTGGTAGGGATGCTGTTAAGTGTTTTATCAACCGATTCACCTGTCTCGATAGGTATGACAGTAATGTTAATTTTACTTTTACTGTATTTTACTGACCGATTATTGCTTCTCCTAGATTTACCTCATTTAGGATTGACGCCTTCGGGAGTGATAGGGATGCTATTAAGTGTTTACCAACCGGATCCCCTACCTCGATAGCATATTGCCGTTAAAGGAAGAGCTCACCTCAATACCTGGGACGATTTTTCCTGTTATTTCTTGTTTCGATTCGACTCTTTGCCATGAAGGTATGACAGTAATGTTAAATTCTTTATCAGAAAGAGGCAAGGTTTCTGCAAACCAGAAGGAACTCTCCCCTAATTTGGCATCGTTGTCATGTTTTTTTTTAAGGAGATGGCTGTTCTTTGGTCGATATATGCTTCCGCATACTATATAGCGATACGTCATCTTTGTATCGTCCCCTCTCACATTTAAAATCATGCCCGTTGTCTTGCCATATAGAGGATATATTATCTTTGTAATTTCACTTCCATGCTAGCCCCCAAAATCTATATATTCGTGATCAGCGTAAAATGTTATTCCGATTTAGCTGTGTCCATTTGTCTGTCTGTTGTAATCACATTCGAATGAATTGAGAAATGAGGTTAAAATTTGTACACCATTATATTTTGTCAGTATGTAGGTAAAGTTCGTAAATAGGCCATAACGGTCTACGTTTTCTTATAGACCCCATATGAAGTATCTCACGATATTCGGCATTTTACGGATTTAATCGTCATTTTCAAAAGATAGTGTTTCAAATTCAGTACTTATAGATCGTAATGAGTTGAACATGCTATGCTGTATTGTATTCTTATATTATCCGCATATCGATACCTCCGAACATTTGATACTTTCGAAATTCTAGCCACTTTTTACATTTTTTTTTTCAAATTTAGTATTTTTATCTCGCTATAGATAAAAACTTTGTCATAAGAAATTGCTAGTTTTATTGTATTTGGATGACTTTTACTGCAAACTACACCCGATTTCAAGGGCAAAAATTAATGTTCTGTTCAAGAATCTGCATGAATCTACTAGTTTTGCAATTTTTGTCGATATCACAGGGAGAAAATCGGCAGAGCAGTTAGAACTTTTACATTCTTGCAGTTCTGGAATGTACCATAAACTAGCTCGACTACGGTCTACTCCAGAACTGCAAGAATGTAAATTTTTATATTCGGAATTTCACTGGTTGCCATCCCAATAAATTTTGCATTTTGAGTTCTCTTTGGACAGATAATTGTCACATGAAAGAGGATATGACCCCCATGATGTTGTGTCGGCCATTTTGGTTTGTTTGAATGTGTCCGCATCTTCCAGCTGAAGAACAATGTAGGTTCTGGGGCTAAAAACTAGATGCCAATTCGAGACAGGAAAGATCGCCAGTTAGTATCTTATTGAGCACTCATATCATTACAAGCACAAAATAGCACTAAATATCATTAAAGCACCGAGTATCGGGAGGTACCTTTATATTGGGGCTATACCAAAACGTGGACCTATACATGCAATGTTTTGCCACACGCACAAGGACCCGCTATGACCTACAAATACATATATCTGGATGTCAAGTATATTTATATTTAGCCAACTAATTTCGGCCAATTTTTGTGATCTGAGTTTTTAGAAAGAAGAAAAAATTCGTTCAAAAATGTATGAGTATAGGATGAATGTTACTAGAATTTTCAAAATACCTAATATCGGTGCGCTATAGGAAATCGTGGACCTAAATATGCTGTCACCGGAGCTAGAACCCATTATAAGCTACAAATACCAATTTTTAGACAAATCCATGAAATACTAATGTGAAAATCTTCAAAATACTGAATATCGGGAGTTACCGTTATGTGGCGGGTATACTAAAACTTGGACCGATACATCTCATTTTCAATACCAACCATCCTAGAATAGTTGTCCAAATAGTTGTGCCAAATTTTGAAGCTCTACGTAAAATAATGAGGGCTGAATCGTGATTTCAACAGACGGACAGACAGATGGACATTTTTAAGTCGCCTTATGCTGATTATGAATATATATACTTTATGCGGTCTACGATGAATATTTAGGGATGTTACAAACGCAATGCCAAAGGTATAAAAGTTGTTCACGTTTTGATAAAGCCGCCATATGACGGCATATATTTTGATGATTTTTTCCACTTTTTTACGGATTTGTCTAAAAATTGGTATTTGTAGTTCGCCATGGGTTCTAGCTCCGGTGGCAGAACATAGTATATATAGGTCCACGTTTTGGTATAGCCCCATAAGAGGGTACCTCCCAATATTCGTTATTTTGATGACTTTTGCCACATTTTTTCATGGATTTGTCTAAAAATTGGTATTTGTAGGTCATAATAGGTTCTAGCTCCGCAATATTGTATGTATAGGTGCTATGCTTCATTATACATATTTGAGCAGGAACACACCATATGTTTAGCAACCGTCTTAAGAAAACTATTTAATTTCGTAGAATCCAAATACCTGATTTTGATTTTCCAAGCATTTTAATAAATATCGGTCTTGTGTTCAATAGAAAAAGATATATAATAATGGGATATAGTTACAAATGTAAATTTAAAAAAAAAACGAGCTCATTTCGAATGCAACGGAAACGAAAATGAAAAATGCCAAAAATATTACATCAGGACAACAAAAAAACAAATTAAAAACACGGTTATCCGGACACAAATAAGACATAAAAACAGATCATCAATCACAACACAGAAAACAGCACTTTCTACCCACTGTGCCACCGAACAACATCATCCAGAATTATAGAGAGTGAGAGTGCTACAGTGCGAGAACATTACCAAAAGCGACTTGTTGGAAACTCTACACATAATGAATACTACAACATCACAACGAATAAACTACAAAACAGACACAGAGAATCTTGCACACAGTTACAGACATCTGATTAGAAAAATAAACAAAATACAATAAGAAGAGAATGCTGCAGTGACAAAACAGATAGCAGCAACACAAAGTCGGCATCGGAGCTTGGCGAGATTTAGTAAATTTTGTTATATGTTTAAACAGTATTGTTCCTGATGATGTCTTCCGTTGGAAATATCGAAAATAATAAATAATTAAACAACAAAGACCTCGAGCTCGTTTTTATTAAATTTACATTTGTAACAATATATAATAAAGGTCGAACTAAATATCTAAAAATCAAATTAATAATGGGATGTATTTATATTCCACGCAAAACTGATCGCATGCAGTACGCTGATGGCCTCGCTGTTTTTTATAGTTTTTCTCAAAATTACTATTACTTCCATTGGGAGGTGATTTAAATGTCAGACACTCGTCTTGGGCGATACTTTAATTTGTAGATGTAATCTTGGAAATGTGTCTACAAGTACATGAAAAACACTAAAAGGTACTTTATCTATTGGATTTCCAATGGGTCAAATAATTCTATGTAACATGTTCATTATATTTGTTCACAAGTTTATAGACGAAAAAAAGTCTAAAGAGTTAAATCGTACGATTTAAACGGTGAATTGACAGGTCAAGAAAGTAAAATAAAATGTTCACCGAACTCGTGACTCAATAAATCCATTGTTATGCGTGCTGTATTGCACAGTCTTGTTGAAACCATATGTCATGTAAGGTAAGCTCTTGCATTTTTGCCCAAAAATGTTGGATATCATTTCACTGTAGCGCTCACTAATCTCAGATACGTTACAATTGAGTGACTTCAATATTTTTAGTTAGAGCTTTCGTTCGTCCATATATTAATTAGACTATGGTCATAGACTACATGGAAAAATACCGGATTAATCAGGAGAAATTATTGAACATCAATTAAATGTGTTTTCGAAGTCGAGTAGGTCGGCTACGTCAACCAGTATATTGATTATGCAAAAGCGTGCTGAGAGCCACCTGCATTAAAAACTAACGTTCTATATATTGATTAATCTATGCTATGGTTTCGTTTTGAAAAAAAAAAAAAACATTACTCTTTACAATAGAGGGTAATATGAAGGGGGAATACCCTAGAATTAGGCTATGAACTGATTGAATCTTCAACAATAACAATACAAACTCATATCAGGGAAGGTACGGGCAAAGGAATTTAAATTTAAAAACCAATACCAATAAACTTACACACGTAGGTGACGATGTGGATTTTTTTTTCAAATTACAGAACTCAGCGAGTTCTTATTTGAAAATGTTTTGATAGTTGTGCAATATTTTGAGTGCAAGTGCAGTTGTGCAATATAAAGAGTTTGATTCTCATTCAATTAAGAACGATCTTCACTTAGAGAGTTTGCATTTCACCAAATTCTTCTCAAAAGGCTGAAAAAGTCAAATAACCATTCTCTTCGCCGGAAAAAAATAAAGGAAATGATAGGGATCATCAAATATTGCAAAGCAGTCAGACACGTTTTGGAAAACAATACTTTCTATAAAAAAATAGTAGAAAGATGTGGAGATTTAGCTCACATAGGGTTGATGGCTTCGCGATTGGTAGGGATGCTGTTAAGTGTTTTATCAACCGATTCACCTGTCTTGATAGGTATGACAGTAATGTTAATTTTACTTTTACTGTATTTTACTGACCGATTATTGCTTCTCCTAGATTTACCTCATTTAGGATTGACGCCTTCGGGAGTGATAGGGATGCTATTAAGTGTTTACCAACCGGATCCCCTACCTCGATAGCATATTGCCGTTAAAGGAAGAGCTCACCTCAATACCTGGGACGATTTTTCCTGTTATTTCTTGTTTCGATTCGACTCTTTGCCATGAAGGTATGACAGTAATGTTAAATTCTTTATCAGAAAGAGGCAAGGTTTCTGCAAACCAGAAGGAACTCTCCCCTAATTTGGCATCGTTGTCATGTTTTTTTTTAAGGAGATGGCTGTTCTTTGGTCGATATATGCTTCCGCATACTATATAGCGATACGTCATCTTCGTATCGTCCCCTCTCACATTTAAAATCATGCCCGTTGTTTTGCCATATAGAGGATATATTATCTTTGTAATTTCACTTCCATGCTAGCCCCCAAAATCTATATATTCGTGATCAGCGTAAAATGTTATTCCGATTTAGCTGTGTCCACTTGTCTGTCTGTTGTAATCACATTCGAATGAATTGAGAAATGAGGTTAAAATTTGTACACCATTATATTTTGTCAGTATGTAGGTAAAGTTCGTAAATAGGCCATAACGGTCTACGTTTTCTTATAGACCCCATATGAAGTATCTCACGATATTCGGCATTTTACGGATTTAATCGTCATTTTCAAAAGATAGTGTTTCAAATTCAGTACTTATAGATCGTAATGAGTTGAACATGCTATGCTGTATTGTATTCTTATATTATCCGCATATCGATACCTCCGAACATTTGATACTTTCGAAATTCTAGCCACTTTTTACATTTTTTTTTTTCAAATTTAGTATTTGTATCTCGCTATAGATAAAAACTTTGTCATAAGAAATTGCTAGTTTTATTGTATTTGGATGACTTTTACTGCAAACTACACCCGATTTCAAGGGCAAAAATTAATGTTCTGTTCAAGAATCTGCATGAATCTACTAGTTTTGCAATTTTTGTCGATATCACAGGGAGAAAATCGGCAGAGCAGTTAGAACTTTTACATTCTTGCAGTTCTGGAATGTACCATAAACTAGCTCGACTACGGTCTACTCCAGAACTGCAAGAATGTAAATTTTTATATTCGGAATTTCACTGGTGCCATCCCAATAAATTTTGCATTTTGAGTTCTCTTTGGACAGATAATTGTCACATGAAAGAGGATATGACCCCCATGATGTTGTGTCGGCCATTTTGGTTTGTTTGAATGTGTCCGCATCTTCCAGCTGAAGAACAATGTAGGTTCTGGGGCTAAAAACTAGATGCCAATTCGAGACAGGAAAGATCGCCAGTTAGTATCTTATTGAGCACTCATATCATTACAAGCACAAAATAGCACTAAATATCATTAAAGCACCGAGTATCGGGAGGTACCTTTATATTGGGGCTATACCAAAACGTGGACCTATACATGCAATGTTTTGCCACACGCACAAGGACCCGCTATGACCTACAAATACTAATTTTTATACAAATCCGTGAAAAAATGTGGCATAAATCGTCATACCGAATATCGGGAGGTACCGTTATAAGGGGACTATACCAGAACGTGGACCGATATATCTCATTTTCAATACCAACCATCCTAGACACAATACAAATTGCTCTGCTACATTTTGGCGCTCTACGTCAAATAATGTATCGTGATTTCAACAGACATACAGACGGACATCGTTAAATTGACTTAGAATTTTATGCTGATTATGAACATACATACTTTATGGGGTCTACGACAAATATCTAAGGATGTTACAAACGGAATGACAAAGTTAATATACCCTCCTTTCCAAGGTGGAGAGTATAACAAGTCCTGTTCCACGTGTTGCAGAATCTCACACCCTAAGAAATTCACCTTGATGATGTTTTTGTAAGCGTAAATGTTACATAATTGGACGGTGTTTGGCTAGGATATTATGGATGTCCAACCTTTTAAATTAATGAGATAATGCTTTGCCCAACTTTGATCGAGGGCAACCAAAACAAATTCAGATGCATTTATTGTAAAAATGCAGTACAGAATGTCTGGAAGTGATTCATTGATTTCCTATGTTAGGATATACTTGATATTACAGAAGTGGTATGATATTGCTGTAACTACAACAGGATGATAGTTGAATTCTAGTTCCAAACAGATATGGAGGAAAGAGTTTGGGTTCTCTTCTTTCCTATCATACCTAGCCTCTAATTGGAAAACCTTGGGCGATGGCATAGCAAGTACTCGATAGCATCTCCAGAGATCCTGCGGCACTCTATATAGTCTTGCATTATCCCATATATTTCTTTTGGACAATATTATTATCGGATTTTGTATTGTAATATTCTAAAAAATCACACGTGGAAGTGGGATCATGTTGATCACTGATTAAATGATAGTTAAAATAGGCAAAATATTTTACATTTAAAATCTATCACAGCTTACGGGCTTCTCGTGCAGGTAAAGCCATAGGCAAAAACCTCAGTCAACGCCTTGACTTCGGATCAATTGTCTTATTAAAGAGGTCTGGTCTATCGATATGTTTATAAGATACTTCTCAGCTTAAAATTGAAAACAAAAGCGAAAATTGCATGACGATATCGAAAAATACGGGAATAATCAAGTGAAATTCTTGTAAACAGATGAAATGTGTTTTCGAAGTCGAGTAGGTCGACTGCGTTAACCAGCATGTTGACTATACAAAATCAAATTATGAATATTTGTGTAGGGTGTGTGAAGGTGAATTTGGAAAATCCTGCCTAAGAAAAATACTAGGTTTGATATATGTATAGAAATAGATCTGATCCTATGAATTTAGCTTGGAGTGTGTAGTTTTTAGATAAGGAGGCCTATTTGCAAATGTGTACTATATATTCTATATATTCATTAGTCTACGATAAAAGTAATAAATGGTAAAACATTTGGTGTTCCGAAGCAGTGTAAATAAAAGAAAAATTAAAACACGATAAAATTAAAACTTAAAAAAACTGTCGTTTTCATATTAGACGAAAAAATAATATAACTTTACCTTTATTGCACAGTGGAGTTGCAGCGATGTGAATTTGTCGAAGATCCGAATAACAAGTAGTGAAAAGGCAACGAAAAGGCTAAGATGTCTCAAGAGTTTGCCATTGCTAAATTATTAGATATAATGGCGAGTTGTATTTTAGATTCATCATTTAATTGTAAATTGGACATTATCGCTGGCATCTAGGGATCTAAATCTATTGGATTGAAAATACAAATAAATAGAAGGTGTAACCGTCAATTTTTGAGCATTCTTTATTCATTGTATTTTATTCTAATTTTTCAATTTCAAAAAGTTTTAGACCATCGGCCTCGATTTGGCCTAACATCTCGGCAACCTCACGGTGGACAAGGACCGGAGACCACCCAACCAAAGATACTAAAGTCATTTGGCAGAACAAATACTGAGCAATGTTTAAGAAGTTGAGCTGATGTTTACTAATCATCGTGAAGTAAATACGACTATATCCAGCACAAGGACGAGCAACGCCCTTAAGAGCGGACGTTTAGCAGAGGTCTTCTTTATAGCGAATGAATTAGAATTGAACGAGGGTGACGAATGTAACGAACGAGACGTGTAGCCCCTACTGCCCGAAGGGCGAAAAGTGCCGTGGACTGTTTGGTTGAAGTAGAGAAGGGTGTAGTGTTTACTGTTGCAGTTTTCTGGTGCTGGTGCTATTCTCCCGATGAGGAGTAGTATCCATGTTGGAGTTAGTCGATGGGCTGGTTCGGTCGGCTTGAAACCCCCGGGCAGACTCCTGAATAGGAGCGGTGATTTCTCTTATGTCAGAATCTTGTGATCTTAATAGAGCCACATTGCTATCTTCGAACTCTCGTCTGATCCACAATTGGGAGAGAGGCTGCTACCGGGCTCAATTTTTCCATATCTGCAAAAAAATGAAATGGCTCGGTGAAGAGAGAACAATTATATATTCTTGGTCGGTCAATATGACTAGCTTAACTACGGATCGTTTTACGATACCGTTTTCAAGGTTCAATTCTGGTTAGTTAAAATGGTTCTGGTTAATTTAAATGTAAGATTTTTAGTCATTTTTCGAAAATGAGTTTTGAAACTTTCGACAGCAGCGCCTCAGAGTCCACCCATGTGTGGAGCTCCGGCTGGTATTGAAACTTAGAACGGAGCTTAATACGAATTTCATTTAACATTAGTTTAAATTCTTGTTACACCTCTCGAGATGCACCAACGAAATTAGTATCATTATCAGGAAGACAGTCTTGCGACACTTACGCCTTTTTCATTCAGAAATGGATTTAAAGATAAGATAAAGCATAAAATGATTATTGAGCTAAAACAACCAAACGAAATTTGACTGATTGGATTTCGCAATTAATGGGGGTGGAACCTTTAAATTGATATTTGCCTCTAGGAATAGAATGTGTATTATAGAAAAACCTTAGAATACGTACAATAACGCCGAGTATCCAGCAGTATCTGTGAAAGAAAATCGATTTAAGATATGTTCATAATTTTAAGTGAAAGTTGCATGACTTTTAAGTTCGAAATATGTGCTAAAAGCACACGTTTTGAATATTCTAATTTTTCAATAGTTGACAAAACTTCCCGTTTAGTATATTTGGACCGATGTTCCAGCGAGTTTACACTGAAATAAAAATGGTCCAGGTGTGCATCCAAACTGAAATAAAAATTTGTACATACTTTGCATTGCAACCCAGCGGTTTTAAACTTCTAGCTTCCACAAGAGCTAGAAGCTTATCGTGGTAAAGATGATTGATGATGGAAGATATTCTAAAATACTGCAATTGAAATTTTGATTTATGCCAGTTAAGGCGTCATCTACATAGTACATGTACTTCCGAAGGATATGTGCAGCTAGCGGAAATTCATTTTTTTGACATCGGCCAATTGTAGTAAAGTCCGAACAGCAAGGTATCTACTCCGAATGTTACGGTTTGAAATTCAAAGACTTGAACCGGCTTGTACAAAATAATTTGTACATACTGTTGAGTGCGGTTAAGGCGCTGGGAAAATCTAGCAATAAACAATCAATATTCAAAAATTACATATTTCCCAGCCGCCATAAAAATGACAAGCAGCCCTGCTACGTTCTCCATTCAATATTAGAATAGATAAGAATAATTGTGTGACTGCGATTAGATTAAGTTAGATTAGTTTCACTAGAACTTAAGGAACATATTTTTAAATAAAATAAAAATTAGAATTAAAATTGGACCCAGACGAAAAGGTCGTCTTTCTATTCTCCTTCAAGGCTTGCTGGAAGAATTCCGAGAAATAATTCTTTGGTGGGGGTGTGAGCAGAATCTACTCTAATTTGTCTGTACATTTAAGTTATATCGCTGTAAAGTAGAATAGAGTCCAATCTCCCTCTTCGATTGTCAACTCTATCCCTTTTTCTGTGAGAAAAGAAACACGACCGCTTCGTTAGGGTGTTATTTCAATTCTGATTTTATTTAAAGAATGTGTTTCTTACGTACTACTGAAACTAATCTAACTTAACCTAGTCGCAGCCACACAATTGTTCTTATCTATTCTAATATTGAATGGAGAACATTGCTGGGCTGCTTGACATCTCATTCAAGTGGTCTTGTGCATCTACTGAGCGCATCGATATATGTGCGTGTGGGTCATAACCTTTATTATCTCTCACATTAGCGTGTGCGTCAGCGCACAAGATCACCGAATTCTTCACATGTGATATTTTATGGCGGCTGGGAAATATTTAATTTTAGAACATTTATCTTTTATTACTACATTTTCCCAGCGCCTCAATCGCACTCAAAAGTATGTACAAAGTATTTTGTACATTCTCCCGGGGGGCTTAAATGTGTATGTTAATAGTGGACTGTATTTTTATAAAGTTGAATAAATGTATACTATAAAATATTTAAATATGAAAAGGAAACTAACTATATATGCTCAAATTTGGCGAGCAGATGTTTTTCGTGGGCCTTCGCATTTCTCAATATCATTTCACTTTTTTCCACTTCGATTATTAATTGAGAACGCAATTCGATTGCTTGTCCCTGCAGAGATTGAAAATTGTTTTCATAGGCTTGCATTTGTTCGTGCAAACCATCTTCTAATTCTCTGTCGTAATCTTCCTTTGTTTCGACATAGTTAAGTTGTCTGTTTTCTTCCACTCGCTCTTCCCAAGTTAAATAGTCACATTTCAGCGAGAGTATCCATCGTAATGGAGGTTTCATCGAATCTTCGATTTCTTCATCGATGTCTAAGTCTGTGTAATTGCGACTCTGGGTTGCTAAAAGTTTCATTGCCGATAACATAAACATATCCACATCATATGGGTTGGAAGATATTTTTGGTGTACCCTCAAGTAACGTCGTAACTGGTAATATGTGTTTTCTACCAGTACCTTCCATGCCGCGACGTGTTTCACCTTTTCAAAAGCTGACGTCGACGTTAATAACTGGAAATAGTCTGCCAAAGTTGTAATATCTTCTTCCATTTCTTTATTCCTTTTTAATTTAAATGTTTTACATGGGACTATTTGTCCTCTTTTGAAAACTTTTTTATATTGCCTTCTTGGCTTTTTTCGATTTTTTGATTTTTGGGACTTTGATGTCCTCTTTTCCAAAATTGTATATTTTTATGTGGGATGTTTTTTTTTTTTTTAATTTGCCCCGTGGGTCTTTTTTTTTTAAATATATATGTTTAAATTTTGCCCTTATGGCTCTTTATAATTGTATCCCTCAACGGATTTTTTTGAAGAATAGCTACTTCTGCTTGTAGTGAGTCTCTTACCACTGGTGGGGGAAAACTCCTACTATTTTCGTTTTGTGGTCGCTAATTCGATTCACTTTGACAAAAGTGAAGGCTCGATTGACCAAATGTAAAGTAGAATAGATTCCAATCTCCCTCTTCGATTGTCAACTCTATCCCTTTTTCTGTGAGAAAAGAAACACGACCGCTTCGTTAGGGTGTTATTTCAATTCTGATTTTATTTAAAGAATGTGTTTCTTACGTACTACTGAAACTAATCTAACTTAACCTAGTCGCAGCCACACAATTGTTCTTATCTATTCTAATATTGAATGGAGAACATTGCAGGGCTGCTTGACATCTCATTCAAGTGGTCTTGTGCATCTACTGAGCGCATCGATATATGTGCGTGTGGGTCATAACCTTTATTATCTCTCACATTATCGTGTGCGTCAGCGCACAAGATCACCGAATTCTTCACATGTAATATTTTATGCCGGCTGGGATATATTTAATTTTAGAACATTTATCTTTTATTGCTCTCATTTTCGCAGCGCCTCAATCGCACTCAAAAGTATGTACAAAGTATTTTGTACAGTCGCAATAAGAAGCAAATTTGAAAGTCTCCATCTTAGAATAAGGAGGACTAAATTCAACTGAAGAGTTGGGCCGACATAAAGAATATAATTTAGCCCATTCACATTAGAATTCTTGTTTGAGTCATTGAAAACCTTTCTCAATTTAGCTGCTTGTTTATCCGGATGAAAAACCGGATGTGAGGTATGTAACAAACCGTAGAGCTTGCTGACGAAGTCGAAATCAGCCTCATGTGGTCTAATTCAAAATATTCCTTGACACTCCCATCGTAAATGATTGTAGTTTGTGGTTTTCAAAGGGAAGTCTCATTACGGAAAAATTGACGTAAACAGCTGGTCCTAGAATGACAAAGCTGACATTAGAATTCTGGTATGATGGGAAGTTTGACAATATATCTGACATCTAAATCAAGACAGGTTATACTTTTGTAGGTATCCCCACAAAACTTTTCCGAAGGAGACAAAATTGCGCGCTTTGGAGATTCTTCCAATTCCCAGACTCGAAGAAGTGTATTGTTAAGATCATCTTAGGAATAATTTATTGTGGTAGTTAATACCATTATGTTTGAAGAGGCAAATAGGCCAGTAATGATCCAGCCAAAAACAGTAATTTGAACCTTTCATGGCCCTTAAATGTTGGATTGAATTCCTTGAAGAATTCTAGGATATAAATCAGCACCTAGGATTAGATCAACTGATCTAGATTCTAAGAAGTTTCTATCTGCCAAACAAATATTTGGCAAACGAGAAATTAAATCACCATCAGGTTAAAATGATTGTAATTTACCAAAAATAGCGGGAATCACTAATGCTGAGAATTCCAGGAATATGAGAGCATCGATGGGAGAACCTATGCATAACGAACACAATTTTCTTGAAGTAGTGGACAATGTTTGGTTAATGCCAGAAATATTAGTTTGTGTCGACGTAGTAGAAATACCAAGATGAGGTTGCAAGTTTTCAGTAATGAAGGAAGCTTCAGAAGCTGGGTCAATTAACGCACGGGGAGGGTATGTGATGCTTTGAAAATGCGAAATATAATACACTTGCCTATTGGTTGAGTACGATACCCTGACGAAGTCAAGAGAAGATTTGAATATGCATTGCTGGCGTTACGAAATAAGTCCCCAAACTGAAAATGAAATAAGTCCCCAAATTTGGGGCTTTATTTCATAATGAAATAAATCCCTAAAAATTAGAATGAAATAACTCCCCAATGAAATGAAAAAACTCCCCAAAATAAAATGAAATAAGTCCCCATAATTGGGGATTTATTTCATAATGAAATAAGTCCTCAATTTAAAAAAATTGAAATAAACCCCCAAACATAGATTTTTATTTTGTTTCTATTCAAAAAAATATAATCCATACAAAATTTACGTATATATATACATTGTACTGTTAAATTAATAAAAAATAATTTTATTAGATATATTTATCTAAGATATATCAGGTAAATATTCTCATTGTGTCCTCCACAATACCTCGGCAACAAGGACATTTTAATATATTTTCTTCGGCAATTGCCTTATCTTGGAATTTTAGGACGCATTCATCGCATGTTTTCAAATGTCTGCATGGTAAAAGAACCGTGTTAGGAGCTTCTGTCATGCAGACCACACACAAATTTCCCCCTCCTTATGTTTCCTCGACAATTACATATTCTTCCTCTGAGGAAGAATCTTCTCGAACTTCTTGGAAAATATCTTTTTTCGGAACCATATTAACATATATACTATTTCTATCGTACACCATACAAGAAAAAAATGTTTCACTGTTATCATTCCTTTTTCTAAAAGTTTTGTAGAATTTTCTACTTCGTTGTCTCTAACAGCACTGCTCTTTCGCTTTTTCTTGGACAAGGATCCACCACTCTCACACAACATGCTGAAATGACGACTCTTAAAAAACTCTTCATCGCGAATGGTTCCAACAAATTTAAAAAAGTGACCATTTTTTCCAAGTGTTTACCCAGGACACCGTTGTAGGCCTCAACTGCAGAAGTTGTTCTAATTCTGCTATCCATTAACAGAATTTTTATGATATTGAATGTTCCATTAATTTAATCCGGCGGCAATAAAGACAATGCTAACAATTTGTGGTGAAGGCCCCAAGCATTCCTGCTTGATCTTATATATTCTAATAGAAGTATATTTTTCAACAAGTTTTTCCGGACGGCATGGCAGAAGTGGAACCTTAAATAGGTATATATACATTAATGAGTTATTATTGTATTTGTTTTGTGTTGATATGTTAAGTATTTGAAAGCAATTTTTTGGTGTAAGTAGGATGATATTATGGAATATTGCGGACTTATTTCATTTTCAGTTTGGGGACTTATTGCGTAACGCCTGCATTGCTAGATTGGGTTGGTTTGAAATCGAACTCAATGAAATAGTTGATGGAACGAGAATTGCAGGATTCGTATGATGCCGCTTGTTGCATTTACCGTAATTTTTTAAACGTCATGACTAATCATCATACAATTAATAACCAATTGAAACGTTTGAGTGCTAAAAAGCGACCTTCCACTGATAATTTGTTGAATTATTGACACAAGATGAAGCAGACGGAGCTGTATTCGCAAAATTAGCTCGTACCTTCTTCTCAGATTTTTTTTAATCCTTTCCGTAAGGAAATGATCTAAATCCCTCCAAGATGACAAAACCGATTTGTTTTTGTCCATCTGTTCCCACAATAAGACGATGTTTTTAGGTAATTTTTGTACGCTGAAGACTGAAATGGGTTCACAATCTTCTGTAGAAACTTCGTAGATCACCATAGCCGACATGCATCCTTTGATCGCCCACTTAAGATTTTATACGGACATTGTCATATGCCTGACCTTCCTATTTGATGTGACACACCAGACAAAGAGATAATATCATCAGAATGGGGACATTTATTCGAGAAAGTAAAGGAAAAGTTGGAACTCAACTTCAATGGAGGATTGGTTTGGGATAAATAATCCGAGTTCGAAAGAAGGGATCAAATTAAAGAAGAATTGGCAACTTTTTCGTAGCACGATCCAATGATCTAATCCAATTATCTATTGGTTGATGCAATGACGTTGACATACATATGTCTTAAATGAAGCATTAAAATTTCTTTGTTCTGATTCGATGTCTGTTTCCTTGGCCAGCAAGTTTAATAGAAATAAGGCATTTATCCCAGGCGACGTAGCTTCAGAAGATTGAACTCCAAGAATATAAATATGCAAATCTTCATCTCGAAGA
The DNA here is from genome assembly GCF_030504385.1 of Musca domestica. Taxonomy (NCBI): domain Eukaryota; kingdom Metazoa; phylum Arthropoda; class Insecta; order Diptera; family Muscidae; genus Musca; species Musca domestica. Next base: position 10,350,453 of record NW_026712328.1, on the reverse strand, counting down.
GCATTGAAGTTGCTTTCGAATTGAATGATAGCATCAGTTGATCTGATAAAATAAACCAGTGTAGTAAGCGATATCTTGAATAATAAAAAAAGGTTTACTGGACGAAAATCAAGTAAAGCAAAAACAAAATGTTTGTAATTTTTGTTGAAAACTTCAAAGTTCAGGAAAATTATTTCATTTGTTAGCGAATATTAACCATTGTAACACCAAAACAAAGAATATTACCTTTTAAGCACAGCTTTTGAAAGTGAAAACGCGAAAATCGAATACATTTTCACTATATATCGAATAATACATGTTGTTTTGTTTATATGAATCGAAGAATACCAAAAACTAAAAACTAAACTTTTTGATTTTTTCCAGAGGAAGGTATTTTTACCATGATTCAAACAAAATTTATGACAAATTATAGCTGACACTCTTACCTTTCCACAATGCTACAATTTGCGCTAATACCTTTTTCGGGTACAGAGATATACGAATTTTCACTCGTATAACCCGATTCTAACCAGTCTATTAATACTATGTTTTTAATAAAAAAACGCTATATAATTTATGAAAATACCTACCCAACAAGTGGTCACATGATGGGGTTATTTATAAGCGGTTCGGATTTTCGGGTCAAACATCAGGAGTCCCGGGTCCGCCCCCCAAGAAAAAGAAGAGTTTCCCGGAATAAGGCTAAAAATATCAACCTCTGCAAAAAAATCGAAGAGTTTTTACTATACTAGAGTTAAACCCATAGGAGTTATCTGTTGCACTTTGTGATAAAAGTTCTTCCGAATTTCAAAGTTCTCCTTGCATTTCCCAAATTTTTCGCAACCTTCATAGGGTGAAGAATGAAAATATTTTTCACCAAGAACAGGATAAACTATCCTTTTGTAATCGATTTAGCGTTATTGATTTTAATTATTTTAAATCTATGTTGGCAATTTTCAATAAGAAAAGTTTTGTTTTAAATATATTTGGTAGTAAAAGGAAAAAATGTTTGGTATTCCTTTTTCCAAATAGTTTTTAACTTTCATATAATCATATAATATTTTTAACTTAATGGCTTGTTTGTTATTACTCTATTTTATAAACTCCAACACAGTATGGAGGGCCCCCATATAACGGTACCTCCCCATAATCAGTATTTTGATGATTTTAGCGACATTATTCGCCGGAATTGTTTCAAATTTGGTATTTGAAGTTCGTAATAGGAACTACAGTCTGTGACAGAAAATTGTCTATGCAGGTCCAGGTCTTCGTATAGGCCCCATATATCAGTACTTCCCTATATTCGATATTTTGACGATTTTAGGTACAATACTCACCGAAATTGTTTGAGATGTCGTATTTAAACTTCGTTATGGATACTACAGCCTGTGACAGAAAATTGTCTATGCTGCTCCAGGACTTCGTATAGCTCCTATATAACGGTTCCTCCCTATGTACGGTATTTTGATTATTTTTCCTATATTATTAAACGTTTATTTCAAGTTTCGAATTTGAATATGGAATGGCTTATGACAAACAATGCCAATGCCCACTATAACGGCTTTATTCGGTATTTTAAGATTTAATCAGAGTTTTTAATGGATTTTATTTTTTGAAAATTTCCAAATTCGTTCCAAATGGTGGAGTGTATTGAAAGTTCGACCCGCCCGAACTTACTGCTTTTTAACTTGTTATGAATTTAGTAGTATTTGTCAATGTTTGTTTGTTTTTTTTTTTTTTTTTTTTTTTTTGGAAAATGTGCAGACCTTACTGCTTTGTTAGTTGTTTAAATATGAACTTTTTCTAAAACTGTTATTGAAACAAAGTTTACGTTTAAATGAATAATTCAAATGCATTGATTGGTTGGTTGATTTACAAAATCTAAAAGTAATTGCCCCTTGCGCTAGAACACCTTACTTTTAAGCATTGATATATTGTGAAGCTGCTCTAAGAGCATTGGTGCAAAAAATGAACATTGGATTTGTGTGTGAGAGAAACAAAAATTAACTTTTTTTGTGATTACAGGCAGCTTTTGATGTTTGGCTAGTGAACACATGTTTGACTAGATACGCTTGTTGTTTGCAGAGGTATCATGTGAAAATAATATTTTTGTAATTGCATGTCTAATATGAAATTTATAAATATATCATTTTTTCCTCCAAAAAACTTTTTCTCTTCGTCTTTACCTAAGCAAAATGTGTTTTTACGAAATCTCCCCTCTTTTTTAACGTCTTGTAACACAAACGCACTGTAAATTATCAAAATCATCCCTGCTGGACTTTCTTCAACCAATTGAGAAAATCGTTAGATATAAATGCATTATTCTACAACTAACTACAAATTGGTTGAAAAGTCATGTGGAGATCAAAAAGCTTAGTAACAACAACTGGTTGATATTTGATCTGATTGATTTCCAGTTATTTGTAGAATAATGCATTTATGAATTCACTTTTTATGACCTAACTATAAGCTGGTTGTCAAATCATCTAGAAGTCAACCAATTTGAACGAAAAACAGGCTAAAAAACAAAGATGACTGGTTATATCAAACTAATTTGAAATAATTCGCATGATACATTTTCAAAAATACTTCGATATAAATGCAACGTACAATAAATCAAGTTGTGATTTCTTAACTGGTTGATCTTCAGATGACTTTCCAATCAATTTGTAGTTAGTTTTAGACTAATGTATTGGTAACTAACGATTTCCTGGTTGAGTTAAAGGAAACTATTTGAGAAAATCCCAAAGGATGTTAGTTCATAAACGCATTATTCTTCAACTGACTACAAATTAGCTGAAAAGTCATGTGGTTGCTGTAGATGAGGGTGGAAAGAATTAGGGAGAAGAGGGGGATCGATATATAGATAAAATACGCATACAAATACAACAACGGTATGACAAAAACTAAAAGATTGATCTCAAGACTAAAATCTGCTTGATGTCGACCGAAATTTGCTACCACGCAAAAACAAGGAAAACATGCTATTCGAGCGATACTGAAAAAATTTAGTTCGGTCTACTTTTTTCATATCACAGCGGGTGCTCCCACTCGAATTCGAATTACACATTTGGGGAAACATTTCGCTTGTGTCAGCATTGTTTTACTTTTAATAACAATTTCTATATTTCATATATGTATTTAGAACATTTGGGATGTACTATATTTAATTGGGACTCATTCATTCGTTAATTGTGGCAGAAACATGAAAATTACGAATATGAGAAAATAGCAAGGAACCGAACTTTTGTTTAATCTTCATTGAATTATACTATGATGATGGACTTTATTGAGTCTCCAACGGTAATGGTTATCATTATTATCATTGACTATTCTGAAATCATTTGCCCCCAATTATGAGGTGGACAAAACAAAATACCACGCAGCACGGTATTCTAAACGTTGGAAATACCCACTCCCATGATAGAAGAATACAGGTAGATGCATCAACGCTTAGGAATATTGATATGTCAACAATTTAGTAGTAGACTTTTATATGTTTTCTTATACGACGTCATTTAGGGGTTATTATAATATGGGTTTTTCAACAATTTTTACAAATTTGAATAATTTTTCATTCAAAAATTTCAATTCCAAAATTAGTTTGACAGTTCATTGTCCCAGCAGCTGTGTCGATGCGTCTACCTATATTCTTTTACCATGCACACTCCAAATTACAGCTCATTTGAATTTAAAAGTCTGGCAGTGAAATTGTTTTTTCTGTGTGTCGTCAAATAATTAAAATATAATTATATTATAGAAGTTTTAAATAGTGATTTTTCAAATATACACATTTCAATAGTAAAAGTGCGAAGTTTTTGTGAAATAAGTGTGATATACTATTTTACTAAATTTAATTTTTTTGAGCGTTGATCATTTGGTGTTTTATATTCTTTTATGTGATTGTTATTTACAATGTAGTGCTATTTCTTTTGTTTTTGACGTTTGTGCCTGATTTCCTTTTGTTGTTCTGTACGTATTAAATTGGCTTTCCTAAGCATACTTTTAGGCTATTGCTGTAAGTCGATTATAACATTATTTTCTTAATACACTGTTTTCTTTAGTATTTCTTATTAACATGAAGTGATCAAATAAAAATTGCAAAATTACCTATTTTAAAGAACGTTTACTAACTTTTGGCTATGCGATAAGCACGAACATTTAAAATGTGCAGGTCTTAATGGACCCCATTTTGATGCTCTTACTGATCGTGAAAAATATGGTTTACGTTGTGCGTGTATTGATTGTAGGCCCTTAGAAATTAACTTTTATACTCATTTAAATGAGTCTAAAATTGAATTAGCAGCTTTGAAGAAGTTTTTCGACAAAGCATTTTTAAAGCTTAAAAATTTGGAAAAAAAAGTTTAATAATTTTCAATTCCTAGACGGATCTTCGAAACGAAAGAAATCCTCAATTTTTGTACCTGGTGATGAAGGCTCGGACATCCGAGCCTTCAGGAAATGCTCCGGTCGAAATGCAATCTTCTAAAACCTATACCTATAGCTTCTCAATTCGCCTGCAATTGTTGTTAACTCGTCCAGTACAATAGCTAATTCTATTCCTCTAATTTCTACCGATAACACCAATAAGCAAACGTTATCTTCTCTACGTTCGGCAGAACCGTTAAAGGAAGCTTCTGTTACTGCAGAATTTAATAAGCCTTCCGTTCTGGCCAAACCTCCATCGGTTAAAGAAACAAAATCTGTTCCTGCAGATATATATAAAAATAATATATCTGTTTCTGCAGATACTATTAAAGAAAAGTCTGTTTCTGCAGACATTAACAATGGAATCTTACGCCTTCTGATTTGAATGAAAAGTCTGTTTCTGCAGTCAATAATAACAAATTCCCTATGCCTTTGTCTACGGATCAACTTGTTGTTGTAGCGTCGCGTAAAACTACATTTGTGTCCCGATTGTATCCCGATACTGCAGTTGATAACCTTCGATCTTACATAAAAACAAAAATTCCAAATTTACCTAATAACGGCATAAATTTTTTTTTATCATTTAAAATCATTACGCCTGCTAAATTATTTAATTTAATAGTTAATAGGACGTTCTGGCCGGATGGAGTGTTAGTAAAGAAATTTGTATTTAGGGAAGAACAAACCCCGTTAATTTACCGGTTAATCTTTCAGTTGTATCATTGTCAAAACACAAATTAAATCACTATCTCTTCTTTATCAAAAAAATGAGAGGTCTTATCACTAAGCTTAGAAATATTTCTTTAAAATCCTTTGACTGTGATTTCAACCAACCACAAATTCGTGACATTGAGATTTTATCTGATCTGTACCAAATTTACAGAAAAGACAGATTAAATAAAATTGTTTTTTAAAAGTCAAATTAAAGCCTATGGCTGAAAAATAAGATCAGGCTATTCAAAATATCTTAAACCGACGGAGGCTGAACATCTATTATAATTTTTGGCATCCATATTTATATTTAGAAATTACTATCGAGACGTTACTTATAATGTGTGTGGCTTACCTAAGTGATATCTGTGATTTATTATACTTTAAAAAATACGGGCCGGAAACGCGGACCGGGCTAGCTAGTATATTTATAAAATTATGCTATTATTAGAGATTTAACCTCGATTTCGAAAGTAGCTTACTTATTCTAAAAAATTTAATTAATTTCTTCTCAAACCATATTGGTTTAGGCTATCACTGGAGCCAGTCCAATGGAATTCGTATTTGCAAATAAATTTCTATTTTCAATATAATTTGCAAGGTGTCGTGTCTCCAGAAACCCTTTCTGCCTTATTTTATGACAATATTTCAAGAATCAAATGAAACATACTTATTACATTAGGACGTTTGTGTTCTCAATGGGCAGAAAACATTCATGCAAAAAACTATCTATAGGTCCGAATTGTGGTATAGACACCATGTTACGGCCCCTCATATATATGATATTTCGAATAGGTTTTTGCGATTGTCTGTATCCATAACATTTAACTGGTGAGGTGACACATTTTATGTCGTGGTGGTAAATTTTACCACTCTAAATTTTAGAAAAAACTTTGTTAAAAATATTTGTTGGTAACTATTTGTTGTATAAGCATGTTGTTGTTGTATAAGCAAGTATATTTTAAATTTCAATAAGTAAATAAAAGAGATTTTTTTATTTTAAACAAAACTTCTATTCATTGCAATAACAGAAAGAATTTATAGAAAATGTGAAGAGAGAGTAAAATTAACTACCACTTCGTTAGTTAAAGGTTAATAGTGTTTGAAAATTGGCATTGAAGTATGTAATAGCTTTCATTCCCTATTGTAGCAAATTGTCTACATAGTTTTATGTTTTAGTATAGAATCGAAAGTACCTGATAATAGAAATAAGTCACCATATGAGGTGTTTCTTTTGTCTCACGGTAAATTATATTGGTATCGTAAGCATTTTACGCTTTACAGGTAGTTTGATAATCTATATTGGAACCGATTGTTAGATTCACTTGTGGAAATCGTCCATGTGTGCAAGTTCTCATAATCCCATCATCTGGGATGTGCATCTGGCGCGCAAGAAACGTGAAATCAGAAAAAGTTATATATGGTTGTTGTATCTTAATTCAGATTATCTTCAATATTCCGTAGTTATAATATGTTTGAAAATTGGCAATGAAGAATGCAATAGCTATCACTTCCTGTTGTAACAAATTGTCTACATAGGTCCAGGTTTTAATACAGTATCGCAAGTACATATTAATAGAAATAACTAACTAATAATACTGGACCACAGTAAAAATGTTAAGGTGGTTCAATCCATATATGAGGTGTTTGTTTTATCTCACTTCAAATTACATTGATATCGTAAGCATTTTACGCTTTACGGGTAGTTTAATTATATTAATTATACTGTGAACAAAACCTATCACGACTATCACGAAGTATAATTTTTAAACTCACGCTCTAATTTTCGCTCGAAATTTGTACCATTGTCGGAGAATATAGTTTTAGGGCAACCACAACGAGAAATAAATCTTGGCAAGGCGACTAAGAATGTTGCCGTCGTAGCTTCAAAATGTATTGCTTTCGTAGAGAAGCTAACGAATTCACATACATAGCAGTTTGTTATTTTACAAGAACAGTGTTGGCTTGTTTGTTCGGGATACCGTAGTATTTTGTTGTTGCTAAATGGTCAGGCTTTATCCCTTTATTGTCGTTTTTAAAAGAAAAAAAATGGCCAGGGGGAAAGGCAGGGAATACCTAGGTTTCGGAAAGAGCCACCAATCCTCATCAGTTCACTTGTTTTTTGTCTGGAATATTCTCCCCAGAAGTAATTTTAAAAATAACTTCTATGACAAAAAACAATTTTTACCCAAGTGACGAGATCGTAAGCTCAATAGAAGAGGAACCAAAGAATTAAATAAAACTAAAATTCTTTTAGAAAGTCTTCTAAATCTTTTAATTTTAAAAGAACTGTAAAGGATTTTAGATCGAAAGGACCTGCGAAATCTATGATTGTAGTGGTGAATGGTCTTGAAATGACTGTTCTCTCCGGGGGTAGAGATGCCATAAATTGTGAACATGCCCTTTTTCTCTAAAATGCATATCTACGTGGTCCAGGTTTAAGTATAGCATCGCAAGTACCTAATAATAGAAAAAACTAACGACACTGGACAACAGCCAAATGTTTCAACGGTTCAATCCCTATATATGAAGTGTTTGTTTTGTCTCATGGTAAATTTCATTGGTAACGTATTACAGGTAGTTTAATAATCTATATTGGAACCAATTGTTTCATTCACTTGTGGAAATCATCCATATCTACAAGTTCACATAATCCCATCATCTGGGATGTGCATCGGACGCACAAGAAACGTGGAAGAGAAGTGGAGAAAGTTATATATAATTGTTATATATTTATCTGAGCAGATCATCTCCAATTTCGATAGGGTTTCCCCGGATGTTAGCGTAGCAGTAAAAATAAAAAGAGGAAATGAAACAAACATTTTTTAGTTTAAAATTAAAAATAATATTGTTTGTTTTTATTAAGTATTTTTGGGTAATATTATTGCAAATAATATTTTTACCTTGAGAGTAATTGATGCAGGTTTTAGTTGGACGTTATTCAAAAACGAATTAAATTGTAATAATTACAATGTAGCGAGTAATGCGTAGGTGTTACAAAGTGGAGCTCAATGCTTTTTTCGCCAGTTAAAAGTTTGACATTATTACAATGTAATATGCAAAGGAGATTCATCTATCACAGGCTCAAGAGGAGCAAGGATAAGAAAATGACCTGGTGTTAATACTACAGGACTTTCTGGAAAATCATTGGACATAAAGGTATGAAATTCAATTACGCTTCAATTCGAGCGAGTATCGTTGATAACTCTTCGAAAGTATATTTGGAAATGGAGAGATGAATTTTTAAAAAAGCATCTAAGAATGTTGCTATCGACAAATCTGTGGTAGCTTTAAGATGTATTGCTTTCGTTGAGAAGCAAACACATACACGCCCTGTAAAAGATCCGATTATGGCCATTTTAAAGTATGCTATTTTTCCTCTTTAAAAAAGTGATCACAAATAATAGCTAAAAACCCGGAAATGTCAATATTTAAGTAGGACCATGCCACAAAATTTGTGAAGATGACAGCTCTGAGGGTTAACGACCTCGGCTGCCTAAGTCAGCAGGATTGTCTTCAGAACCCACATGATACCAATTATTCTGACTAACATTTTCTTGAATTCTACAAACCCTATTTGCATCAAAGGTCGTCCAAGTAGAAGGGATTTTCTTTAGCGAAGGAAGGACGATCGTAGAATAGGCCCAACAGTATATATATATATATATATATATATATATATATATATATATATATATATATATATATATATATATATATATATATATATATATATATATATATATATATATATATTTTTTTTTTTTTTTTTTTTTTTTTTTTTTTTTGAAAAAGCTATATTTATTTCAGCAGCATTGGCTTTGTATAACTCTGAGGCTAAAACTGCGCGGCATAATTCTAATTGGGGAAAAGAAATTGACTTGATGGTTATCACCTTAATTTTGCTGGAAAGCAAATTAGTAACAATTTCTCCATTTGAACTAATTATACGGATGTACACTAACCTCGCGTACAACTTTCCGGAAGCATTAGGAAATATATGGAGTTCAGCTACACAATCAAGAACATACTTAATCCAACGTGGTATTAGAATAGAATTTACATCCTGATATGTGTCAACGAAGTTGTTCCACTCAAGTTCAACAACATTTCCCATTTTGTATAACTATTTTTGCGAACAAGGGGCTTTACATTAAAATAGAAAATATCTAACTGAGCATTCCATCTAATGCCCAGTGGTTTAGATCTACTAGCTTCTACAAAATCTAAAAGCTTAGAATCAATCAAATGTTCAACGGACATTAGATGTCAATTTCCTCAACTTATAAGTTGATCCCAATCGTGGTATCCCGCCAGTACGTAAATCGAATCCAGTATCATCGGCGTAATAACTGTAATAACGTCCGAATGGCTAAATAGGGAGCACTATTAACTCCAAAAGTTACAGTTTGCAGCTCATAATCTTGTATAGGATTATTAGGAGAATCCCGAAATAAAATCCTTTGAAGGGAAGTATAAGCTGGGTCTACACGTATCTGACGATACATTTGGGTGATGTCACAATTAAAAACAAATGTATATAATCTCCATCACAATATTAGGAGGACTAAGTCTAGGTATAGGTTCAGACCGGCGTGAAGGATATCCAAGATCTGGTTGGCATATAAACTGTTCTTTAAAATCCTTTGACTGTGATTTCAACCAACCACAAATTCGTGACATTGAGATTTTATCTGATCTGTACCAAATTTACAGAAACGACAGATTAAATAAAATTGTTTTTTAAAAGTCAAATTAAAGCCTATGGCTGAAAAATAAGATCAGGCTATTCAAAATATCTTAAACCGACGGAGGCTGAACATCTATTATAATTTTTGGCATCCATATTTATATTTAGAAATTACTATCGAGACGTTACTTATAATGTGTGTGGCTTACCTAAGTGATATCTGTGATTTATTATACTTTAAAAAATACGGGCCGGAAACGCGGACCGGGCTAGCTAGTATATTTATAAAATTATGCTATTATTAGAGATTTAACCTCGATTTCGAAAGTAGCTTACTTATTCTAAAAATTTAATTAATTTCTTCTCAAACCATATTGGTTTAGGCTATCACTGGAGCCAGTCCAATGGAATTCGTATTTGCAAATAAATTTCTATTTTCAATATAATTTGCAAGGTGTCGTGTCTCCAGAAACCCTTTCTGCCTTATTTTATGACAATATTTCAAGAATCAAATGAAACATACTTATTACATTAGGACGTTTGTGTTCTCAATGGGCAGAAAACATTCATGCAAAAAACTATCTATAGGTCCGAATTGTGGTATAGACACCATGTTACGGCCCCTCATATATATGATATTTCGAATAGGTTTTTGCGATTGTCTGTATCCATAACATTTAACTGGTGAGGTGACACATTTTATGTCGTGGTGGTAAATTTTACCACTCTAAATTTTAGAAAAAACTTTGTTAAAAATATTTGTTGGTAACTATTTGTTGTATAAGCATGTTGTTGTTGTATAAGCAAGTATATTTTAAATTTCAATAAGTAAATAAAAGAGATTTTTTTATTTTAAACAAAACTTCTATTCATTGCAATAACAGAAAGAATTTATAGAAAATGTGAAGGGAGAGTAAAATTAACTACCACTTCGTTAGTTAAAGGTTAATAGTGTTTGAAAATTGGCATTGAAGTATGTAATAGCTTTCATTCCCTATTGTAGCAAATTGTCTACATAGTTTTATGTTTTAGTATAGAATCGAAAGTACCTGATAATAGAAATAAGTCACCATATGAGGTGTTTCTTTTGTCTCACGGTAAATTATATTGGTATCGTAAGCATTTTACGCTTTACAGGTAGTTTGATAATCTATATTGGAACCGATTGTTAGATTCACTTGTGGAAATCGTCCATGTGTGCAAGTTCTCATAATCCCATCATCTGGGATGTGCATCTGGCGCGCAAGAAACGTGAAATCAGAAAAAGTTATATATGGTTGTTGTATCTTAATTCAGATTATCTTCAATATTCCGTAGTTATAATATGTTTGAAAATTGGCAATGAAGAATGCAATAGCTATCACTTCCTGTTGTAACAAATTGTCTACATAGGTCCAGGTTTTAATACAGTATCGCAAGTACATATTAATAGAAATAACTAACTAATAATACTGGACCACAGTAAAAATGTTAAGGTGGTTCAATCCATATATGAGGTGTTTGTTTTATCTCACTTCAAATTACATTGATATCGTAAGCATTTTACGCTTTACGGGTAGTTTAATTATATTAATTATACTGTGAACAAAACCTATCACGACTATCACGAAGTATAATTTTTAAACTCACGCTCTAATTTTCGCTCGAAATTTGTACCATTGTCGGAGAATATAGTTTTAGGGCAACCACAACGAGAAATAAATCTTGGCAAGGCGACTAAGAATGTTGCCGTCGTAGCTTCAAAATGTATTGCTTTCGTAGAGAAGCTAACGAATTCACATACATAGCAGTTTGTTATTTTACAAGAACAGTGTTGGCTTGTTTGTTCGGGATACCGTAGTATTTTGTTGTTGCTAAATGGTCAGGCTTTATCCCTTTATTATCGTTTTTTAAAAAAAAAAAATGGCCAGGGGGAAAGGCAGGGAATACCTAGGTTTCGGAAAGAGCCACCAATCCTCATCAGTTCACTTGTTTTTTGTCTGGAATATTCTCCCCAGAAGTAATTTTAAAAATAACTTCTATGACAAAAAACAATTTTTACCCAAGTGACGAGATCGTAAGCTCAATAGAAGAGGAACCAAAGAATTAAATAAAACTAAAATTCTTTTAGAAAGTCTTCTAAATCTTTTAATTTTAAAAGAACTGTAAAGGATTTTAGATCGAAAGGACCTGCGAAATCTATGATTGTAGTGGTGAATGGTCTTGAAATGACTGTTCTCTCCGGGGGTAGAGATGCCATAAATTGTGAACATGCCCTTTTTCTCTAAAATGCCAATCCCTATATATGAAGTGTTTGTTTTGTCTCATGGTAAATTTCATTGGTAACGTATTACAGGTAGTTTAATAATCTATATTGGAACCAATTGTTTCATTCACTTGTGGAAATCATCCATATCTACAAGTTCACATAATCCCATCATCTGGGATGTGCATCGGACGCACAAGAAACGTGGAAGAGAAGTGGAGAAAGTTATATATAATTGTTATATATTTATCTGAGCAGATCATCTCCAATTTCGATAGGGTTTCCCCGGATGTTAGCGTAGCAGTAAAAATAAAAAGAGGAAATGAAACAAACATTTTTTAGTTTAAAATTAAAAATAATATTGTTTGTTTTTATTAAGTATTTTTGGGTAATATTATTGCAAATAATATTTTTACCTTGAGAGTAATTGATGCAGGTTTTAGTTGGACGTTATTCAAAAACGAATTAAATTGTAATAATTACAATGTAGCGAGTAATGCGTAGGTGTTACAAAGTGGAGCTCAATGCTTTTTTCGCCAGTTAAAAGTTTGACATTATTACAATGTAATATGCAAAGGAGATTCATCTATCACAGGCTCAAGAGGAGCAAGGATAAGAAAATGACCTGGTGTTAATACTACAGGACTTTCTGGAAAATCATTGGACATAAAGGTATGAAATTCAATTACGCTTCAATTCGAGCGAGTATCGTTGATAACTCTTCGAAAGTATATTTGGAAATGGAGAGATGAATTTTTAAAAAAGCATCTAAGAATGTTGCTATCGACAAATCTGTGGCAGCTTTAAGATGTATTGCTTTCGTTGAGAAGCAAACACATACACGCCCTGTAAAAGATCCGATTATGGCCATTTTAAAGTATGCTATTTTTCCTCTTTAAAAAAGTGATCACAAATAATAGCTAAAACCCCGAAATGTCAATATTTAAGTAGGACCATGCCACAAAATTTGTGAAGATGACAGCTCTGAGGGTTAACGACCTCGGCTGCCTAAGTCAGCAGGATTGTCTTCAGAACCCACATGATACCAATTATTCTGACTAACATTTTCTTGAATTCTACAAACCCTATTTGCATCAAAGGTCGTCCAAGTAGAAGGGATTTTCTTTAGCGAAGGAAGGACGATCGTAGAATAGGCCCAACAGTATATATATATATATATATATATATATATATATATATATATATATATATATATATTTTTTTTTTTTTTTTTTTTTTTTTTTGAAAAAGCTATATTTATTTCAGCAGCATTGGCTTTGTATAACTCTGAGGCTAAAACTGCGCGGCATAATTCTAATTGGGGAAAAGAAATTGACTTGATGGTTATCACCTTAATTTTGCTGGAAAGCAAATTAGTAACAATTTCTCCATTTGAACTAATTATACGGATGTACACTAACCTCGCGTACAACTTTCCGGAAGCATTAGGAAAAATATGGAGTTCAGCTACACAATCAAGAACATACTTAATCCAACGTGGTATTAGAATAGAATTTACATCCTGATATGTGTCAACGAAGTTGTTCCACTCAAGTTCAACAACATTTCCCATTTTGTATAACTATTTTTGCGAACAAGGGGCTTTACATTAAAATAGAAAATATCTAACTGAGCATTCCATCTAATGCCCAGTGGTTTAGATCTACTAGCTTCTACAAAATCTAAAAGCTTAGAATCAATCAAATGTTCAACGGACATTAGATGTCAATTTCCTCAACTTATAAGTTGATCCCAATCGTGGTATCCCGCCAGTACGTAAATCGAATCCAGTATCATCGGCCAACTGTAATAACGTCCGAATGGCTAAATAGGGAGCACTATTAACTCCAAAAGTTACAGTTTGCAGCTCATAATCTTGTATAGGATTATTAGGAGAATCCCGAAATAAAATCCTTTGAAGGGAAGTATACGCTGGGTCTACACGTATCTGACGATACATTTGGGTGATGTCACAATTAAAAACAAATGTATATAATCTCCATCACAATATTAGGAGGACTAAGTCTAGGTATAGGTTCAGACCGGCGTGAAGGATATCCAAGATCTGGTTGGCCTATAAACTGTTGATTAAAGGGAAGATATACAACGTATCTATCAGTAGGGTCCTTATATGTAGCTTGTTTATAATTATCTTCACAATATTGATAAGATGGAGACAATAAATTGCACTTTGGCACTTGTCTAGTTCCCAGAAATGAGGAAGTTTTGACTAAGCTTACTTGCAGGGGAATAAGTAACGTTGGTGGAAAATGCCGTTATGCTACTTAAAGCTATGTCACAAGTAGGGCCAGGACCTGTAATAACTCAGCCGAGAGCAGTTCTTGGAGCAAAAAGGAACCTAAAATATTGGATTGTATTCCCGGAAGAAGTATTTTTGGGTATAAATCTGTCACTATTATCATCTCTACTGGACGACAGTCAAACTAATTTCTATCAGCCAAATTAGATTTGACATATTTGAAGCAAGTTATCTGTTGGTAGAAAATGAAGGACGATTGCCAGTGATGGTTGGAACTACTAAAGGTGTCATTTCCATGAAGAGAGTGCTATCTATAGGAGATCCTACACATAAAGAACATAATTTTCCTGACATTATTGAAACGGCTTGATTTACTCCTGAAATTGTAGATTGAGCAGACATTTTGGCTATATTAAGACGCTGTTGTAAACTTTGTGAGACAAATGATGTTTCAGAAGCAGAATTAATAAGAGCACGATCAGGGTACATAAGACTCTGAATACTAGAAGGCCAAAAAGAGCCTTAAGCTAGTTATTAACTAGGATTCGATTCATTGGTATCTAGTTTTCTCTAGAAGATGACACAATTTCTCTACATCACTACGGCGACAATTATTAATGTTTACTGCAGAAAACAAATCTCTAAATGTTGGCCAAGTAAGAATATCACCATCGAAAACATCGATATCACATGGAGGAAGATTGGTGCTGTGTAGGAAACTATCATTCATCGAACCAGTGAAACCATCTGTAAGATTTACTGATGCAAAACCACTGGAACAGACATAGTTTCCTCAAATTGTAATAAATTCGCACATGGAATGCTTGATTGATTTGCTACTCTAGGAAAAGTTTGAGCTTTCGGTAAAGTCCAAAGCTGATCAACTTTCCTATTTATAGCCGGTAACACCTTTACATAAGCTTTAATTGCGACATCGTACTTACTCTCAATCGATGTTAATTCTTCTGCAGAGATAGTATCAGAGAACCGAATGTCGTTTAAAAACTTTACGATAAAATTTTTAACTTTACCCCAGAGTTCTTTTGTTTCAGATCCTTGAATTTCTAAGGAAAAAACGTCTAAATCTTCATCCAGTATGGAAGTGAAGTTGGCTTCGAATTTTACAAGAGCATCAGTGGCTCTAATAAGGAAATCAAGAGAAGACAAAGGCAAATTGATGGTATAACTTATGTAAGTGTTGTATATGTAAACTCGATATTGACATCACTTTTATTTTATCTGCCAGATGGCAACCCTATTTTCACTAACATTCTCAATTCCGTATTCTTTAGTTATTAGTTCATAGTTTACTCTTGTAACTTGTACATCACAATCTTTCTTAATGAAATAAACTGAATTAAATTAAAAACTCCAGACTTTGAGTATACAATATTCAGAAGTGGACAGGCACGATGAACCAGGAGCAGTTGAATGCAGTTTTTGCTTACTTACATCGCGGCCGCAGTCTGTGACGTCAGAAGTCATATATACAACAAGACGGCCCCGGTTTGCAATAAGCGAATACAAAAGCACAGATGGCTCAACGGTTAAAGACTATTTTGACAGATTCGATTGGGCGTTGAAATTGAGCCAGATTGCTCAAGGGGATTATCATAATTATGCGCGCGTACATATGGGTGCTGAGCTAAATACGGCTCTCAAAATTCTAATTAGTCCTAAGAAGCCAGAAGTGAAATATGAAGAAATCAAAACAACATTGATAAATCATTTCGACGGGAGGAGAAATATTTATGCGGAAAGTTTCAGATTTCGACAGATATGCCAAAGATGAAGGGGAATCGTTGGCAATTTTTTCACTGCGCTTGAAGCAAGCTGCGGCTTCGTGTGACTTTGGGGCATTCCCGGATAGGATGCTGATGGAGCAGATGAGAGTGGAATCCCGCAATATTTGTGACGAGATTATTGCTAAGAAACCTAAAAGTTTTGCGGATGCATATAAGTGTGCCACGGCAAAGGAGTAAACTCAAGTATCAACTGGTGTAGTAATGCAGGTGAGATTTATACCTGCCAAGACGAAAAATGGTGTGAAGCAGAAGTCGAATAAAACTACAGAGGTGAGATGTTATTGTTGCAGTGGTCGACACGTACGGAAGGATTTTAAATTCAAGAACGCAAAGTGTTTTTCATGCGGCAAGGTAGACCACATAAGTAAAGTGTGCAAGTCAAATACAAAGCAGATAGAGGAGTCGTTGTTGTCAGATGAGGGTGAGGAGGCACATACGTCTCAGATTGCAACAGTCAGAACAAAAGGGCCATTCGATCGGAAAATGGTCACAATGAAGATAGACGGTCAGAAAATGGATATGGAACTGGATACGGGTGCTCCTTACAGTATTATTAGCTTGGAGAATAAAGCAGTCACCAGTGTTAAAGAAAGCGGGCCGGCGATTTTCAAGTTATACGGGACGCAAAATTACGAGCATAGGACGTACCGTGGTGAGTGTGTCTTTGGGCAGAACAAGTCGTAGGCTGAACTCATACGTAGTTGATTGCGATTTTGACACATTATGTGGCCGTGAGTGGATCGCACAATTTTTTCGAAAAATAAATTTTGTCGAATTGTTCCCAGACCCAAGTAAAAAAAAAAACCATACTGTCTGAACATCAACGGCTACAGCTGCTATTAGCCAAACATAAAGATATATTCAGTGAAGTAGCGGGTAAGTTCAAAGGTCCTCCTATTAAAGTGCAATTAAAGCAAGATACTACGCCAAAATTACGGGATGCGTATTTCAGGGAAGTAGATGCTAAAATTGCGGCGGGATTTTACGAAAGAGTAGAGTATTCAGAATGGGCATCTACTACACGTGTAGTGACGAAGATGAATGGAGGTATACGTATTACGGACGAACACCCAATTCCGAAAGCGGAGGATTTTTTCAACAGGATGAAGGGCTCCAGTGTGTTTGTCCATTTGGATATTACTGACGCGTATTCACACTTGGTCCTTGACGAGGAATTTGCCCATGTCCTGACGCTGAATACTCTAACACATGGACTGATACGTCCAACTCGAGCAGTTTATAGAGCCGCCAACATTCCGTTCATTTGGCAAAGAACGATGGAAATGGCTATACATGGCATTCCTAATATTCTTAATTTTTTCGACGATATTCTGGTGTTTGTAACAGATGTTGAAGATCTGTTGAAAGTTCTTGAGACTGCATTATGCAAGTTAAAGGAATTTGGATTTAAGTTAAACAAAAAGAAGTGTGTATTTGTGACGTCATCGATTGAATTTCTAGGTCACAAAATCGACCACGAAGGAATTCATAAATCCAACAAACACATTGAAGCGATTATGCATGCGACAAAACCAAGAACGTTGGATAAGTTACAATTATTTTTGGGAAGGCGTCGTATTATTCGAATTTTATACCAAATCTGTCTACACTTGAAAGATCACTTCGGGACGTTTTGAAAAAAAAGAACTTTCTATTGGAATAAAAATGCAGATGCGGCATATATCAAAATTAAGCAACTGTTGATATCTCCGCAAGTGCTGATCCCGTACGATACATCTTGCAACGGACGCCAGAAAAAGGGAACTGGGAGCTGTTCTGTAGCATCGTCTTTCTAATGGACAGGAACGTCCAATTGCTTATGCGAGCCGCACCATGAACGCGACGGAGTACTTGTACTGACGACAAACCGCTGGTACAAATCCAACATCCGAGTGAGACGCTGCCTGTTTTATACATATCTCGTATGGCAAACAACGCCGATTTGAAGTAGTCTACAAAAGAAAAACAGTAATGCCGATTTTTTGTCTCGAGTAACTCCAGCCAACAGAGTGAACAACCTCAGTTTTGATAGGACCATATGTAATGACCTTGATGAATTCGACAGTTTCGTGATTCGCCCAATTAATCAATTACCGGTAACTGCTGAACGAATTGGGCTGGAAACGAGAAGGGATCCACATCTTGGTAAGATTACAAAATTATTGGAAAGTGGACAGTGTTTGTCAAAAGCTGGTTACAAATCAGCTGAAATGAACCACAAAGTGTCGTCAGGGTGTTTAATGTTTGAACACCGAATTGTGATCCCTCCTAGATTTCGGTGCGATTTAATGAAAGATGCATGGCGCCCATCTAGGGATGGTTAATATGAAAGGCATAGCCCGGTCCTTCGTTTACTGGCCGGGAATGAGAGAAATGTTCGAGGAAATGAGAGAAATGTGCAAAGTATGCAAATGTCCCGAAGAAGTGCACAGATCGTCATTGGGAGTACGCCAAGGCTCCGCGGGAACGAGTGCACATAGATTATGCGGGTCCCTTTGAGGGAATGATGTTACTCATCATTAGCGATGCCTTCTCTAAATGGTTGGTGGTAAAGGTTACCAAGTCAATGACCGCAGCTGCGACGATTACATTACTGGATGAAGTGTTTGCTACATACGGAGTACCATTAATAGTAGTTTCCGATAATGGAACGAGTTTTTCTTCCTCTAAATTCAAAATTTTATACAAAGAATTGGCGTACCACAAATTAACTGACCCCTAGCACCCAGCAACTAATGGCCAAGCCGAGAGAATTGTCCAAACGGTGAAGAATGCATTAAAGGCTATATGTACAACGAAAATGACATTGAAGGAATGTGAATCGTCCGAATAGCTACGGAGCTGGTTCGAGCATCGTCACCGACGAACAGCAAGAATCGGTTATCGAACAAAATGAATAGGACGTGGAGACAACTAACTCAGAGATTGAGCTAGAACAGACCGATCAATTTTCAACTCCGCCCCTCTCAACACATGGGTATGAGGACACCCAAGCTTCTTCGACATTTACTCCATTGCTATGATTCCCGGAATCATCTGCTACAAATGTCGATCAACGGGGACAAGGATTGCGGCGATCAACAAGGGTTTGAAGACCCAGGGCCCTATTCCCTCCTTAAAGGGAAAAGATGTTGCATATGTAAACTCGATATTGACATCAATTTTATTTTATCTGCCAGATGGCAACCCTATTTTCACTAAAATTCTCTATTCCATATTCTTTAGTTATTAGTTCATAGTTTACTCTTGTAACTTGTACATCACAATTTTTCTTAATAAAATTTGAATTAAAATTGAATTAAAATAAAAACTCCAGACTTTGAGTATACAATAGAAAAAAGCTCAAAAAATCGAAAAACAAGCTAATTATCGGAGATGAAAACTCAAATGGCACAAATAGCAAAAGCTTTCAAAGTTGAAAAAAATGAAACTTTCCAAAAAAGTTTATAAAATCGAATTAAACTTTTGCAGTAAATTGCAATAAGGATAAAAACGAAATTCTTTTAATAAGCCAACAAAGTTATCTATTCGTGTGATGTATCGTAAATACGGTACAGATTTTTTTATCAAAATGTAGCGAAAACTACTTAAAATTTGATGAAAAGGTGAAAAAACTAAAAAACCATTTTCTCAAAGTGTATTGAAAATACCAAAATATCTTTCAGTGTATACGTAATATACAAAGTTTTAATTTTATTACCAGAGTGTACAAAAATATTAAATCTTTCCTTGAGAGAAAAAAATATTTCCTCATAAAAATCAAAAATATTCAAAAAAAGTAATTTTTAACTTACCGGATGTAATGTGCACGAACTGTCGGGTACACACGACCAAATTTTTTTAAAATATTCAAAAAAATATCAAAATATATAAAAATAAAAAAATTTCAGAACTTTAGATATATAATAAAAAAATATATAAAAATATATATTCGCTATTAACGAGGGCCGACTGTAGGCTTGACGACGATTTTCCAATATTTTCTTATTCGCGTTTATATTAGAATATTTTATCGAAAATCGTACCAAAAATATTCCGACCAAAAAGTGAGAAGACCATTCAACATTAGCAACAACAATAATGGTCACTGCTGCTGTGTGGTTCGACGACTGCCTGTGTATTTATTGCTGTTTTTTTATTCTTTTTAAGCTTTATTCTATTTTTGCGCTTTATTCGCCACAAAGTGGCATTAATTCGCGCTTTATTCGCTAGTAAAAAGATTGACATTATTACTTTGTTCTGAAAGCACAAAGTCGTACTCAACCGGAGTACAAAAAAATGAAAGTTTACATTTAAAAAATATTGGGAAGTACCGCTATATGGGGGCTATACCAAAACATGGACTTATGCATGCAATGTTTCGCCACCGGAGCTAGAACCCATTATGACCAACAAATACCAATTTTTAGAGAAATCCACGAAAAAAGTGGCAAAAATCATCAAAATACCGAATATCGGAAGGTACCGTTATATGGGGGCTATACCAAAACGTGGACCTATACATGTAAAGTTTCGCCAACGGAGCTAGAACCCACTATAACAAAAAAAAACAATTTTTAGACAAATCCATGACAAAATGCGGCAAAAATCATCAAAATACCGAATATCGGGAGGTACCGTTATATGGGGGCTATACCAAAACGTGGACTTTTAGATGCAATATTTCGCCACCGGAGCTAGAACCCATTATGAACAACAAATACCAATTTTTAGACAAATCCATGAAAAATGCGGCAAAAATCGTCAAAATACCGAATATTGGGGGGGACCGTTATATGGGGACTATACCAAAACGTGGACCGATATATCTCATTTTCAATACCAACCATCCTAGGCACAATACAAATTATTCTGCTAAATTTTGACTCTCTACTCTCTCAAATAATGTGGCCTGTATCGTGATTTCAACCGACAGACGGACAGACAGACGGACATCGTTAAATCGACTTAGAATTTTATGCTGATTAAGATATACATATCAATTATGGGGTCTACGACGAATATTTAGGGATGTTAGAAACGGAATGACAAAGTTAATATACCCTCCTTTCCAAGTTGGAGGGTATAAAAATAATTGGAATTAGATATTTAAGAACAATAATGATTAATTACACCGAATTTTCGACAACTTTGATTTTAAAAGTTGTATTTAGAAAATTGTTGCTGCATTTTTTCGCCTCCGAAATCGTGTAAATCTGACTGGTCTTCTTAACAAAGCGTATTTTGACAAATTACACTGAATCGCTTAAAAAATGGAATGCAATTTTCCCATTGCAATTTCAATCAAGTTGTTCGTTCTCAGAATTAGTTACACCAATTAACCCGTTTATACGGCACGATTCGTAAATCATAGTAACATATTTCCTTTTTTAAAAAAATTTGTTTGTTGATTTTAAATGGAATTCGTATGAAAACAAATGAAATTCGCATTAATATGAATAGAAGAAATTGTTTTTCCTCTAAATAGCTATT
Organism: Musca domestica; assembly: GCF_030504385.1. Classification (NCBI taxonomy): domain Eukaryota; kingdom Metazoa; phylum Arthropoda; class Insecta; order Diptera; family Muscidae; genus Musca; species Musca domestica. Next base: position 10,328,863 of record NW_026712328.1, on the reverse strand, counting down.
TTATCATTCTTTTACAATATTCATTCATATTTTGACCCCTTTCTGTAAATGTTGACATTTTGAATATATTTTTGTGTGTTTTCTGTTTTTTATTTTTGCTGGAGAGAAATTTGTCAATCTACTTTCTGGTGAGCAAAAATTTTTGAAAATAGTGACTCTTTTGTTTCCCTCTTTCTGCAAATATTCTAACTCTTGGACAAAAAGCATACCTCGAAAGAGGGAGAGAGCAAAATGTAGTATCGGTTGAATGTTCATACGCCATTCAACATTATATTTTTTATTCATAATTTTCAGTCCTCCTCTATTTTGAATTTTTATTTATTTTTTTTTTTCGATAAATGCTCTCATTTGTGAGGGTCGGTACATATTTCATCTTAGTTCTGTAAGTGATTTGAGTGGAACAAAGAACAGAAATCTTTGTTCGCTCAGCAAATTTTTTGTGGGGAATGAAGAAGATATTTTAAAATTAAAAGTCGAACATCAAGTGCCATGTGAACTTAGCATTACTGTTATATAGGGGTTTAGCCACTTTTCGATATTTCGGCGTTTGAAATGTAATAAGGCTAATAATCAAAATTTGGCGCTTCGGGAGGATATATCATCAAATTTCCACCACGACAGCAATTTTTTTCTAAAATTCGAGTTCTAGCTATCTTATTTGGGAATTAGGTATCATCGACATTGTGTTACATCCACGCCGCATATAACAAAGCTGTACATTTATGTTTGGTATCCTGCTGAAGCGTTGAACTTTATCGATCAATCTTTTTGAAACTCGTCCTGGTAATCTATTTTTAGGGCAGAATTTTATCCTAAAACCAGTAAAGAAAGTCTTAAAGTCGGTCGGGGCCGACTTTATGATACCCTACACTACTTTGCTAATTTAGTAGAGCTCTGCATAACAATTAAAAGTTTTTATGGGAGAATTCAATAACACACGCCATGATTATAATTATAATTTAAAGTTCAAAGGACTAAATATGCCGAAGCATTTGTATCTTTTAAATTCGGACTTGTATTGCCAATTAATTTGAAATCGGATAAAAATTGTATGAGAGCTATATCCAAATCGGAACCGATCTCGATAAAATTTGGCAAAGATATTTCTGAGCTGTATTTGATATATTTCCCTGAATATCGTTGTTACTGAGTGCATATTACGGCTGTGGGCAACAAATATAACAAATCGGAAGAGTATATATGGGAGCTATAGCTATATCTGAACCGATCTTCAAATTTGACATACTAGCTTCTAGACTCAATTCGGTCGTAAGTGCCAAATTTCATGCCATTTGGGCAAATATTAGACGTTAGACGTCGGATGAAAAATATATATTGGAGCTATAGCTATTTCTGAACCGATTTCGATCAAATTTGGCATACATATTTTCAGGTCCAATCTGATCGTACGTGCAAAATTCCATACTATTACACGTTTGGTGTAATAATAAAAGGCAAATCGCACAAAGATATATATGGGAGCTATATCTAAATTTTTACCGATTATCTCCAATTTCAATAGGGTTCATCCTTAGGCCAAACAAATGATTTGTGCAGAATTTCATCTGGATAGGGCAATAAATGCGAACTGTATTTTGTTTACAAAAATACATGGACAGACGGATGGACGGACATGCATAAATCGAATCAGAATGTGATTCTATGCAGATCATCAAAAGGAACTATGGGTCTATCTTGTTTCCTTTTGCCTGTTACAAACAAATGCACAAAGACATACACCACCTTGTGGTGTAGGGTATAAAAATATTAAATAGTTTTTGATTTTGTCTGGAAATTTACTGGCTAAAACACAGTGTTTGGCTAACTTGTCACTGGTCCTATTACAGCAGCACAGGTTCGAATTTTCGCCGCCAGTATTTACAAACAAGACAAACCCAACCACAAATTATTGAAATTCTGAGAACTAGAGAAACCTCCCAGAAGAAAAATACTACCACCATCGGATCGTTTTTGTGAGGAGAATTACGTCCGGACCACTCGTAAGTACTTAGAGGGAAGATTAACGATTTATCTTCCCTCTAAGTACTTCCATTTTATAATATAATAAGTCAAATTTAATACGAAAAATCGTTGTTGAAGAAGCCTGAAGTAAAAATAGTTTACGATCCAGTATTTTTCGATTGTCTGGAAATTGGAAATTTCTTGTCGTTTGCCTCATCACCCTTCAATTTATCTAGAAAAGTCAACCACTGAACTCAGAGTAATATTTAATGCCTCAAATAAAACATCGAATTTAATGCCTCAAATAAAACCTATCATTTGCAAATCCAAAAGCTGTTCTTCCTCGCTGTTTTAAACTCTAACACCACGCAAAATTCTGAAAAACAAAACTGAAAATCTGTTTTAGTTCCATTCCAAGTATTAAAACCTCTATTCCTACACATCGTAGGTTCATGTAAAATCGTAGGTCTAGAACCAATATTTCTTGGTGGTACCAACTTTCGTTGTTGGATATGAAACAATTTGCAATAATGCACTTACCTATTTTTTGATAATGGTACGCAGGGATGTCAACTGTATCGGGGTAAAAGCGCTACAGACAAATTGTTAAAAACCAGCACATATTGCTACTGACTAAGACGAAAAAACACTACAAAATTGTGTAAAACTGCAGCAATTATCAATTGTTGCGCGGAAGGAAAGATGATTCAAAATTGCACATACATTCGTATGTATTTTAGAATTCAATTCATTTATATAGAAACATATGTATACTTGAACATAAAACAAACAAAAACTTAACCAAGAGTACTTCACATAAACATAAACTTGACAATTAGATATAAATAGACATACATTTTACGTAATTATTATATAATATATACTTTGGGGTAAAAAAAAAAATGTGGATCTCATCATATTCTTAATACATGTTTCTTTTTTACTCAACTCTAATACTCTCTATAAATTCTTGGACAAAATTTAATAAATTTATTCTTGATCGGTCCAAATTTTATGTACGCTAAAAAGTGAATTTTTTGTAATATTTAACACTTCATGGAATTGTATGTCTTATATTATATATAAGAGTCTTAATAAGTTTAATTCAATTTTATTATTTTTTTTTTTATTTATTTTTTATTTGTATCAGATATATTGTTGTCACTACAAGATTTTTAAAATAGTTAAACTTTTTAGTAATCTAAAGAAATCGGTAAAAAGTTTTGTACACGGTACACTAAAAAGGTAAAGTAGAGCAACCAGCTGATTACATTTTTTTAAGTGTGCCCGAAATAAAAAAACAAAATATTATCAAAATCAATAATTGGAAGAAACTTAAATTGCGGAGTACATATTAATGTTATTAACCAGATTTACAACGGGATTCAAAGATTGAACACTTATGATTATATATTTGAGGGAACATCCAGGCATTTCACCCATCTTTCGCGCTATTTAAAAATTAACAAAAATATCAAATAAAAGAAAACAACTGAACAATAAAAAAATAACAACAAAGAAATCTACACATTTCTTTATGCATACATCATATATACTTAGATTGCATTTAATTTTACCTTCATCCAAAATAATAATAAATCGTGCATATTTTAATTCGGCCAAAAGTGTTTTTATAAAGTGGGGGCTAGCAAATTTCTGATATATGGGCACTCTCTTGCGATGAATACGGCATTACAAAATTGCATTGCACTGCGGTGTAAAGAGCTATTATCGCCTGACTATTTTGCTTTTCAGTTGCAATGAGAGTAAAGCAATTTTTTTTTATGAATTTTGTGGCATTTATTGATTTTGTTGTCCTCTAATGTTTCGCAGTATTTGAGTGACGAATGAGATCCGTAAACTTCGCAGTTTCAATAACTGATCGCAGCCTTTGTTTGATCTATTGTTGGTTTATCCGTCCTTTCAATAAAATATCCGACTCAAATGCTTTTCTGTATTTTTGAAGACTATCTGTCATTTTAATTTATAAATATTCCACGCGTAGAACAATTTGCAAAATATCAAAATACTGCACCAAATAAAGAAAACAAATTTCACATTCACACACGTATTCGTTTGTCAGTTGTTTATACATATGAGGGTTAACCCACTGGATTTGGATTTAAATTGTCATATCCATTACTTTTACTTCAAATAAATCCTCTCAAAGTAGGTTAACCCTACAAAATGTTCTAACGTAAACATGGCATAAGAGTCCATTATTATTTTTTGTTCGCTTTGAGTGATGGCAATAAACAATGTTGTGTAAAAATCGCTACAACCACTACCTTAAACAGCAAAATTCGCTGTTGTAGCGATTGCTACAACCCCTCAACAGTGCGGGAAACCACCAAGTTGGCATCTCTCAAGGTATGTGTTAAATTCCAAACCAATACAAGGTTAACTGCACAAAGCCTTTTTCTTGAAACTTCGGGCCTCAGTCTTTTGGTTTAGGTTAATGCTTTTGCTTTGAAAAATTTAATGGAGAAATATTAAAAATTTTTTGACAGAAGAGCAATAGGTAAAATTAGCTTTTAGTTAAAGTTAATGAACTGAAATAAAGTCTTGATTGTATGGGTAGCAATTTGCATACAGACAGTATTACACAAATGTTCTGTTAAAGTTTTCAAAATACCATAAAATTGGTAGTAGCGGTGCTATACCGAAACGTCAACCTATATAGGCAACCTTCTTTTACAATATTGTCAAATTTGTTCTTGGCTTTGAGTTTATTAAAGGGAAAATCAAAGAAGATTCTCGTTAGTTAAACCTATTCTGGTTCACAATCACCTCAAGCTCCTATCTGATTTTCCGGTGATCGATGCTGAGACAAGTTCTGTTTCGAAACCTTTACATCATGTAGTCACGGATCACTGGGATCCAATTTCTTACTAAAAGTACTTAAACACTAGCCTGCTTACTTGAAATGAGAGGTTCCACTTCTAGTTCGGTTTACAACACTAAGAAAACGTATTTGTAAAAGTCGGCATTATACTTTTATTGATAGGCCTTATCCAGCCTTGTTGCCTAGGTCAACGAACACAATCCCCCCCAAATAATGCCAATCCTATACGGACACATATTGTTTCCACGTCCAATGGCGCTAATCTTTGTGTGATGAATAGTCAAGTTTTCCATAAATCACAAAATCGAAATATCTTTTTAGACCCAGCTATGATAAATCTTATTCACTTAAGAGTGCAATATCAGTCTCCTGCTCTCATCTCTCCAGTTTCGGAGACTACTTTTATCACAAAAAAATTTACAAAAGCGTCTTAATTTGTCCACCCATCCTATTAGTGCAACAGTTTCTCGTGTAAATGGTTCTACCTATTGTTTCTCATAAAACATTTAAAAATAAAACAGTTTTTTAAGTTTAATTAAATTAAATTAATAATTAATAATTTTTTCAATTTTTTTAATTTAATTTTAAATAAAATAACGGACATCAACATATCTGTTCAAGATGTGTACAACAATTGAGAATTTTGTGAAAGAATGTGTAATAATATAGATAATAACAATAATATTCTGGTGGGAGCTAAGTGGGTGAGATTGAAGGAAATTGGGAGCATGAGAGGTTGATAATGTCTGAAGAGAGAGAGAGAGAGAGGGAGAAGGAGAACGAGAACGAAAGAGAGCTTAAAAGTCAAAATAAATTTAGAGAGTTAAAAGTTAAGATAACTGAGGGTCAACAGTGATAGGCTAATAATAGGTACATGAATATGACTCTATTCGTTTTGATTCTTTCTAAATTTTGGAAACTACGACTCATTTAACAATATTTTTATAGTAGAGTTTTATAGCAAGCATTTTATACAATTCGGAAATACAAATTTGAACTCATGCTTATAAAAGATGATTTGTGGGACGTTTCCAAAGAGAAGCCTGATCCCCTAACTACATAGTTGACAATGAAAGGCGAGCTACCATAGGACTTTGGGCAGAAAATTCTCAACTGGTACATCTTCGGAACTTAAAAACTGCTAATGAGCTCTAACAAGCATTGTCAAAGGTACATGAGAGAGTGACATTGTCAAACAAGGTCATGTTGTAGAAGAAATTGTGTCGCATGCTGCAAACGGTTGATATTAAATGGACTGGGTGAATACTTGTTTACTGATTTAGATGTTGGGGCGGATGAGGACTTGACTGTAGATCTTGTCAAAGAGAAGATGATTCAGGAACATAAACGTAGGCAAGATGAGGAACAAAAAATAAGCCAATAAAATCTTGAATTGAAGTTGCAGACTAAAGCAAAGTTATAATTTTTTAACTGTGGGAAATATGAACAGTAAAAAACGTGAGTGTGATGAGAAGAAACATAAATTTATTTGTATCATTTGATACGGAAATTGGTGGTGACATATATTTGGCAAAAATGATAAATTAAAAAAATGTAACAACTGTAGTGCATGTTTACAAGAATTTCCGAAAGCAACGCAAAATAGAGCGGAAGGAAGAACTCCATGGACTGTCGGAGACGGATTTAAATCTTATTTTCTAAGAGGAGGTTCCAAATTTTCCAACTCATATGAAAAGTAGAGAGGAAGTGAAAATCAAAATAAAAACGAACTTTAGTCGGAACGACCACCGTAGGTAGTTTTTCATCTATATATTTCGATGTTTCGCGGCTTTAAGTACTCGGGGTCTCAGCGCAACCATTCTAATTTTTCACTCATTTGAAAAGTATAGAGGAAATGAAAATGTAAAAAAAAAAAACAATTTTAGTCTTAACAACCATCGTAGGTAGTTTTTCAACTATATATCTCGATGTTTCGCGGCTCTAAGTATTCGTTACCTGGTAGAATACTGTCAAGGAGGCAATTAAAAAAGTCATACCTTCGAAAATGTCGTATTAAGAAGTTGAAGATATTGCCGAAGATGGTGAAAAATCATCCGTTTTTCGAAAGTGTAATACTAACGCAATTTACTGAGAATGAAGTTTGACATTAAATATTCCACCGGTCGTTGCAATACTCCACCGCGTTACAAATTTTCCTCATAAAAGAACTGCAGGTACTGTCGGAGAGGAATTTTAATTTTATTTTCTCCGAGGAGGTTCTGCTTCAGCCGCTGTGCATACCGTAGGCTTCATTTGGGAATCAGCGCAACCATCCAATCATTTTTCCGTATTCCGCAACCATCACTCTAAATTTTCCAACTCATATGAAAAGTAGAGAGGAAGTGAAAATGTAAATATAAACAAACTTTGGTCGGAACGACCACCGTAGGTAGTTTTTCAACTATATATCTCGAGGCTTCGCGACTCTAATGCCGCCATTAAACTAAATGCTTAAATTTTTTTAGCAAAAAAGCATAGCAAAAACTACATAGTGGCAAAGGAGTAGAAATAGCCGTCGGACGAAAATGCTGTTCCCTGTATTATATTTCGCTCCTCACATACGGTGATATTTCGTTAACTGTGGGTCAGTGTTTCAGCAATAGATATAATTAAGGCATCTTGCTTAGATTTCTCAAACAGAAGTGTAGGCGATAGAATGTTTACCTTTTCCGACGAAAATCTAACCTATACCTCAAAATGTATAGAAAAATAACGTCCGTTGGAAAACATGAGGAGAAATTACCCGAAGTCCCCAGACGTATACCCTAATCTTATATAAGAAGAATGTCTAAAAAGAAGGTTGTAGACGGAAGCTATCTATTGGACCTATAATGATCTAATCGAAGACAGTGCTCTGCGCTACCTGGAACCCAGTACGTAATATGTGTACCTTGTAATAGATTCTTCGGATAAAGATCTGCTTCTAGTAGTAGAACTAACCTCCGAGATCTAGGCCTAAATGTTATTCGCGACTATGCACAATCTTTTCTGCATACGTTCAGTAACATAATATGCTTCTGAAACAGAATCTATCAGGCTCTAGCTGGGACGTACTACCTTTATGCACAATTTGGAGCAGATCTGTGTGTAACAACATTTTGCTGCTCTGGGTGGTTTGAAATGCCTTTGGAATTGAAGAAAGACGGAAGACACGTGAATTCTATGTGTAACAACGTCTGATGCCGTTTGTTGCGTATAGTACAGTTGCAAATAACGGTGAATTTAACAGCTTTGTGTCCGTAAGAGAAACAATTGAGACAACAGAATTTTTCTTAACAGCGTTGATCCATTCAGAACCTTTTTCGTGAATAAAGCGCACGTGATTTAGGCGAGGATCGTAAGGATTACCTTTGGAATCGGCCTTTCTATAAGAAAATGTCCCATTTGAATGTTTATCATCATAGAGGTACTCAAGACATTTGTCATACTGCAGTTTAATGTTTTCCCATAGTTTTCTGACCTCAGCTCCATATAAATCTAATATGTAAACATCGAGCTCCTCGTACCGTTGAACTTGGCATGAAATTGTACCAAAGTCTTAGTAGTTCGGGAGAATAAATCCTAGGGGACAAGTGGATTTTTGAATGAAAATCAGATGGAAAACAAACAATAATGTATATAGTGACACGTAATGTCTTCCTTGGTAACCAAATGCAGTAGCAAAATAAAAAACTGTACCGAAAATATAAGTGTTTATAAGAATATTAATCAAATTGGAATTCAATTTGCACCCATAACGTAAAAGCTGTAAAATGCACAAGCATTTACAACTGTACTATACGCAGCAAACGGCATCGCACGTTGTTACACATCGAATTCACGCGTCTTCCGCCTTTTCTTTCTAATGCTAGCAGATTATATCAAATGCCCCTATTTACTACATCTAAGGGTCTTCAATTCCAAAATCATTTCAAACCAACCAGAGCAGAGAAATATAGTTAGACACAGCATTGGTCCATATTGTGTATAATGCTATGTTCTCATTACACTTTCAATCACGTTATTCGCTCTCAGAATTATGTACACGAATTAACCCGTTCATACGGCACGATTCGTAATTCATAGTAAAAAATCCTGTTTTCAAAAATTTTGTTTCTTGATTTTAATGGGAATTTATATGAAAATACATCAAATTCTCACTAATATGAATAGATGAAATTATTGTTTTTCTCCTAAAGATTTATAATATTATTAATCTTACAATTTTCATTCACGTTTTCAGCATTTTGTGTAAATGTTGAAATTTTTAAAATATTATTGTATTTTCTATTTTAAAATTCTGCTGGAGAGACACTTTTCAAACATTTTTTCTGCCGATACAAACATTTTGAAAATATCGCCTCTTTTGTTTGCAGTTTTCTGTGGAAATTTTAACTAGTGGACAAAATGCGTACCTCAAATGAGAGAGAAAACAAAATGTTCTTTCGTTTGAATGTACATACGCCATTCAACATTGTAGTTTTCATACATAATTTTCAGTCTTCCCAAAAATGTTTAAGATTTCATTAAATTTTTCTATTTTTAATTTTTAATGTCATAATTTATTTTGTCGATAAATGTTCTCATTTGTTACGGATGGGACATATTTTTTCGTTATTCGAAAGTGATTTGATTTGAACAATGTACAAATATGAGTGTTCGCTCAGGAAATTTTGTGTGAAGAATTAGATAGTTTTTTCATAGTTAAACAACGAATAGATAGCGAATCAAGTGCAATGGAAACTCCACATAAAGGTACTACGTACACATAATTTCAGATAATTCTACCTAGTACCTTCACGGGTATTATATGACGGTATTGAATTACGAAGGTATTACATACCAACCAGAGCACAAAAATGTTGACATAGCTCTGGTCCAAATTGTGCATAAAGGTACTACGTATCCAGCTAGAGCCTTGATAGATCCTGTTTCAGAAACATATTTTGTTACTGAACGTATGCAGAAAAGATTGGGTATAGTCGCGAATAGCTTTCAAGCCTCGATCTCGGAGGCTAGTTCGTTTCACAAATTTCCCGTAAGCAATGTCGCATCAATTCTCCATTGGACGCTAAGCAGACCATTTCAGAAAGTCTGCATTTTCCATCAAAAGTGACACCATGCCACAATTGCAAAATCATAATTTTGCCCACCCAGATCCCTTATTTTATCGTACTGTCGACATACTACTAGAAGCAGATTTTTATCCGAAGAACCTATTACAAGGACACGTACTACGTACTGGGTTCCATTGAAGCGCAGAGAACCGTCTTCGGTCAAGATTAGGGTATACATCTGGGGACTTTGGGTATTTTATCCTCATGTTTTTCCAACGGACATTATTTTTCTATACATTTTGAGGTATAGGTTAGATTTTCGTCGGAAAAGGTAAAGATTCCATCGCCTACACTTCTGTTTGAGATATCTTAGCAAGATGCCTCAATTATTCCTATTACTGGACCACCGACCCACAGTTCACGAAATATTACCGACTACCTCTTAATACAAAATTTCCTGAGGTATGACTTTTTTAATTGCGCCTTGACAGTATTCTACCAGGTCCCGAGTACTAGCAGTCGCGAAGCCTCGAGATATAGTTGAAAATCTAGTCTTTCCGACTAGTTTGTTTTTATTTACATTTTCACTTCCCCTCTACTTTTTATATAAGTTGGAAAATTTAGAATGATGGTTGCGAAATACGGAAAAATGACTGGATAACTACGCTGATCCTTAAATGAAGGCTATGGTATGCACAGTAGCTGAAGCAAAACCTTCCCGGAGAAAATAAAATTAAAATCCGTCTCCGACAGTCTCTGGAGTTCATTCTTGAGTAAAATTATTCGTTTTTATTTAGATTTTTACTTCCTCTCTACCTCTCATATGAGTTGTAAAATTTAGAATGATGGTTGCGGAATACGGAAAAATTATTGGATGGTTGCGCTGATCCCCAAATGAGCCTATAATACTTCTTCGGAGAAAATTAAATTAAAATCCGTCTACGACAGTCCCTGGAGTTCTTTCATGAGTAAAATTTGAAACGCTGTGGAATTTTGCAAAGACCTGCTGAATATTTAATTTCAAACATCGTTTTCAATGAATTGTGTTAGCATTACAAAAACTACCTTCGGTGGTCGTTCCGACCAAAGTTCAACTGAATGAAATTTGGGAGACTAGTAAATGAAAGGCTAGGAAAAGAAAACATTGAATGCCTAAGCATAGATGACATATACAGAAATGTTAATGCGTTAACGAACACCTTAATAAAGTCATTCGAAAAATGCTGTCCCCTTCGAGATAGGAAATCTGCATACGAAAAACCCTAGATGACAGGGGAAATTCATAAAAAAGGAAAAGAACCAGTAATCTAGTTCCTTTTATCCAATCATTCAAGCGGAGGTCATAGCGATTGCAGAGTGTCTAAACTGATTTAATGCTCACATGAGACCGGCTACCGTAGACATCCTATAAAAGCTATGATATCAAAATCAATTATTTACAATTTTTTTAAACGTATAAACACAATCAACAGCCATTCTCAACACCGTAAAATGGTAAATGAAATAAAAAAGTTAAAGAATTTTGTTAAGCCAACTGAATTTTAAATATAATAGGCTGTAAACTGCCGGTCTTCTTTCAACAACCTTTTCAGTCTAGAGCGTACAACAGGTCTATACTAACTTATGTGCATGTCCGCCGGAGCATGTGGCGATTGTTTCCCCCCTCCCCTTTTTTGAACCTAACCTAGGTTAAATATAGTCACTTGTATTGGCTACCTCTCCAACATTCTTTACACGTCTTAGAATCGCAGAATGTCCAAAGGGTTGACTGCGCCATTCGTTTAGTTATCTGAGTCGAAGAGCACTCCTGAATGTCTGTTCCTCTACATGTATGCTCAGTGGACTTAAGCACAGAGTCCAGTGCTGCTTGAGATGTGCTCTTGAAGGCACCCGTTATTGGTAGGGATGCGGCTCTTTGAACTTTGTCAATGTGTCGTAAGTAGGTTGACTCTTCAAGGAGCTCCAGAGGATAGAATGGTTTGAGGTCCCAGCTTTTACCTATGGAGTTCTTACAGGAATAGAGTACGATCAAGACTCTTGTAGCTAGTATACGACTACTTTTTCCTCTAGATCTATGAGTATATTTCCCCAATGCTCGAGTTGATGATTCAGCTACTAAGCATCGGATAAATCCAACCTATGAGGAGTTGGGGTACCCTTAGTTTTGATAGTGAATCATGAATGGATTCTAACGTGACGTTGTTGAAGGCTCCCTCGATATCGAGGCAGCCAAGGTGAACAAGGAGCCATTCATGTTCTTCTCTATGTACCCTACGACATCATGTTGCGTTGTTTCAACAGATTTACCTTTTATGTAGGCATGCTAAGCAGTGCTGGTGGCGGTCTTGGGTAGTAAAGATCTGATCTATATGTCTACCAGCCGTTCCAATGTTTTCAATAGGGATGATGAGAGACTTATCGGTCTGTAGTCCTTAGGAAATGAGTGACTCGGTTTTGATGCTTTGTAATATATATAGGTAACTGTGACTTCATTCCATGATTCCGGGATTAGACACAGGCAAGCTTTGAAAATCTCCCCCAGTATTGGGGATATTGACGCTGAGACATGCTGGATCATAGCGGGAATAATACCGTCTGGTCCTGGCGATTTAAAAGGCTTGAATGTTTATATAGCCCACTTAATTTTGGGTAAGCTTACAATTCTGTCAGCCAAGTTTTGGTCTCTAGCCGTATGATCACGATGCACTTTATCGGTTTGCCGATTGCTTGCCGTGTCGATACAGCCGGGGAAGTGTGTGTTGGCTAGCAGGTTGAGAGTCTCTAGTCCAGAGTCAGTCCATGTGCAGTCTGTCCGTTTTATACTTCCTATGGATTTAGGATCCTTTGAAAGGACTTTACGAAATCTGGAGGCATCATTGACACTTTCTATCGACACAGTGAAACATAACCAAGATGTGCGCTTGGCCTTCTTGATCTCACTGTTGTACTGTTAAAGGATGCCTTATAGGCGTACCAGTCCGTACGTAGTTTGGTCTTGTTGGCCCTATTGTACAGTCGTTTACTATCCCTCCTTAAATTGGCTAAATGCTTTGACAACCTATAATTACATAATTATACATATAATCCTCTACATCGTGGCCAGGTGGGTCAGGTCGCTCGTACGGTAGGTAGAGAGAGATGAAAATGAGAATTCTCCCGGATTTAGAATCCACTCTTACCACCGTAACGTCTCCTACACTGTAGTTGCTAAGAAAGATAAGATTTTAACTCTTTTTGGCAACAATACACGTCCTTACCTTAACGCCAATGGAGACCGCGTAAGAGACGTCCAGTTACCCTTTTATTGTATATATAGGGTTCCTGAACCAGGGCTATGTCTACTGCAGCTTTCGGCGTTTGCCGGAAACGGATCCCACCGGCGCTGAAATGCAATCTTCCCCCACGAGCTTGAAGGTACTCCTGGCCATATGTATCCATAGATAACTTGATGACCAGGCTTGAATTGACAAGACGCCAGTTGTCTGTTCTGAGGTTGGGGTTTTGCTTGCCCAGTATTGTCAGGATGCGTGCCGGATCCACAGATGGTGGTGGCACCCAAGCTGTCAATACCTTACGGCAGAGAATATCCTTTAAGAATACAGCCGCCAGATCATAACCTTGCCAAAGCTCGCAAAAGCCAGATACTGCGGTGACTAGGAATTCCTTAAAGGGTTGCGCTGCCAAATTGCATTCTTTCGGATCGCCCTCTCCCATAAAGACAAGTTCCCTTAGTCGATCTTCGAATAGCACCCATCGGCTCTCGCTGATTTTACCTTCCGGTTCAGCCTTGTCGACGATTGCTACTCGAAGATTGTCTGGGTAGATAGTCTGAAAGTACTTCCTCTTTCGTCCTGGTCGGCTTGCCGGTTGTGGTTGAGCTTGAAGGGGCGGTTTGGTCACGATCGACTTGCTGACTGACGGAGTGGAAGTTGTAGGTATAGGCTGAGAAAACGGAGAAGTAGATGGTTCCTCAGTAGGCCGACCTCTCTTCAACGCTGAGCGTGAAGAGTTGTCAGCTTCCTTTGGAACTGCTGAGGCTGTCACGGGATTTGGCTTCTTGGCCTTTCCCTTTTTGCGCTTTTTGGCAGGTGGGTTTGACCCAGCGGGGTCGGCACTAACCACGACCGCGTGAACAACAGCCGGAGTGGTCGTTCTGTCGGTGGTAGATTTACCACGGGTGGTTCTTTTCGAACTTTGCAATTACTTTAAAGTTCATCTTAATCATAATCCTCTCTCTCTCTCTCCGTTATCAGCGCGGGGTCCTTGCCGATAAATTTCTTACAGTAATTTTCCGACCTTTTGTAGCCTTGCTTTCGCCTCCTTCGAGTCGGCGCCTTCGTGAGAGGTAGGGTTGATGGTAGAATTCCTGCCAGCACCTACGTTGGTGGCGTCTTGCCGAACGGGGTTTAAGGCATCGGAAGTGATCATGGTCGGAGTTGTGACTCTGCACAAGTCTCGTTGGGAGTGTTCTTAACGGCTTTTTGAAATTACTTACCACTTTGAGACGAGGATATGACCGTGATGTCAAGTTCCTCATCGGAGAGTGGTGAGCCATCTCCGAAGCCAGAAGGAACACTTTCCTGACTCTGCCTTAGCGTCTTTGTCTTTTCCAGGAGAGCGGACAATTATTCACTGTGTTTGTGAATACTGTCATGGAGAACGTCGCTGTATGTCAAAATCGAGTCGTCTCCTACGAGTTAAATATCGAGTCCTGTAGCCAGTCCTGGTTCGTTGCTTTCTCAGAAGCAATATTGTCATTAGTGTTTGTTGGGGGTATGGCTTTGTTTTTATTTGTTTTAGTATTCTCCATACGAGTTTCGGACTTGTAGGAGACGAGGTCCGCCATGGCATAGCCTCCCTACCATGGTAAGGGCTTGGCAACTAAGGCTGTTACTCACTGAGGCGCCCAGGTATCAGTGAGGCAACCGTTCGAATACAGTCGGTACCCTGACTGGAAACCAAGGAACACTGATGGGTACGGTTTATGTAACACCCCAGCGTTAGGGAGTCCTAATTTTTGATAAACCAACATCGATTACTGGCTAATTTGAGGCGCCAGTTGTTCGCCTCGTCGAACCAGGGATCATGGGCACTCGGAAATTTGTTCCGAGACTCTCCCCTCTCTATTTATTCGCAGCCTGTGGACGCGTCCGGTAGCATAAAGCTTTGCTTCCGATAACGGCCGGACAACCTAACCTACAACCCATATTATTTGACGTAGGACCACATTTACTCAGAAATTATTTAAAATTTGGCAGAACAGATTATCTGTGTTACGATCGATCGATACAAAGTTGCATAATGCCGAGAGGTGGCGTCGGCGCAAACCTATACTCGTTAGAAAACTAGTAGTTGACAGTTCAAAGTTGTAACAATAAGAAGTAGGCAATTTTCAAATCAGTATGCAAAATCACATAAAATGAAAAGTAAACAACAAAAAGGAAGTGCATTTCTAAACAATGAAATTACATTAAAGTTGATATTTCGTGTAAACATTAGGCGACCAACTTGCAACATTATGAATGCTATAACACAGGTCCATAAATATGTATCGACAATTTGAGTAATTAAATGTGCCCCTATAACACGAATGGGTCTGGCGAAGAAAACTTTAATAGAAGCAATTGTGAGAAGTCCCCTTTTAAATGAAGAATACCTTTCGAAAATATCTTTGAAGGACAAAGGATATAACGGTAAATGATAGGTGGGGCCAGATCTCGAATAGACTAATCCGATTTGATTTGAGGCCAACCACGACTTCCCAGATCTGATGGATTATCTTCAGACCTAACATGATGCCAATTATGATTAACCACATTTTACTTAATACAACAAACGGTTAGCTCCGAATGTAGTCCAAGTGAAAGGGGTTTATTTTAACCACGACAAAACAGCAGTGAATTACGTCCAACAATAAAGTTTGACTACATTCTAAATCGATCTCTCTGTCTATAATGTTTGTCTTACATGATAGCAAATGATCGAACGCATTTTTACCCAGAGATTCGATTCTTATAAAAGCGTTCCGGTCAATATGTAATCAACATACATTGACATTCGTAACATTTTAGCAGCGAGCGGAAATTTTAAAGCAGTCTCGTCAGCAAGCTGTAGAAGCATCCGATTTTTTAATTATGGCGCACAATTAAGACCGAAAATCACCGTTTACAATTCGTAATCGAGAATTGCGTTGGTTGTCGATGTTAGGGTGCTCAGAAGGACCTCATTTGTGAATACCACTTTTTACTAAGAGACATAGTGTTCCGTAGCATGAGGTAGGCGTTGATACCAATTGGTCACAGCGAAATATAATCTGGAGTAAGTGAAATTATTTTTTATTCTGAATAAATGTCATTAGTTTTTCAGATGAAACCGATGTCATCACGATTTTGAAGAAATAATAGGATATAGTAGGGTATTTTCAGAATATAGATTGATATAGAAAATAAATTTTTCAAAGACTTAAGTACTCCTCAATACAATGCACTGGCATATATAGCAGATTTCAAAAGGGTCCATTAAACCTTCACAGCCCCATATTTTTCAAATTTATCAAAACTCTAATCAAAAATATTTGGTGAAAAAGATGAGAATTCAACTTTAAATTGCATCATCTGTACGTTCTGTATTTGTTATACATATTTTTGAATGTAAAATTTGTATTAGTGGAAATATAATAAAATTATTTGAATACTTTATGATATTTGCCTGTTATACCATCATATCATAACCAATGTGTTATAAATACTTGTCTTTATGATTCCAGACATTCCATTTAAGAGAAAGAATATATGTTAAACTGATATGTTGGACCTTTACTTGCCCTGCATCGAGAAAAGAAACACAAGTGCTTAAAAAATTAAATTGTGTGCAAAAAGGTGATTGTTATTATTAAATAAAATAAATTTAAAAAGATTCGGCCGGGTCGAACTTTTAATGCCCTCCACCATTTCGAAAGAAATTGAAAATTTTCAAAAACAAAAAAATCCGATAACTACAACTTAAATGAAAACCATTATATGGCGACTATACCTGTATATGACTTCTAATACGAAATTTGTTACAATTACGGTGAATAATGTAGCTAAAATCATGAAAATACGAAGTATCGGGAGGCACCGAAGACGTGGACCAGTACGGAAAATTTTCTGTCTTAAGTTGTAGTACTCAATATAATCTTCCAGTACGAAATTTGAAACGATTCCAGTGAATAATGTTGCTGAAATCATAAAAAATCTGAATATCGAAAGGTTCCGTTATACGGGGGCTATACGAGTATTTGGACCTGCATACAAACATTTTTGTCATAGGCTGTATTACCAATTACGAAATTCAAATACGAAACTTTAAACAATTCCGGCAAATAATGGCCCTAAAATCATGAAAATACCGAATATCGGAAGGTATCGTTATATGGGAGCTATACGAAAACGTGGACCGACATGGCCCATTTACGAACATAACCTGCCTACTGGTAAACTATGCATGTATGCAATTCGTTCGAAAGATAGCGTGATTACAAGAGACAGACGGATATCGCTAGATCGTCTTAGAACTTTATACTGATCCAGAATATATATATTTTGTAGGTTCTATTAGTAATATTTTGAGGAGTTACAAACGGAATGACAATGTTAATATACACTCCATAGAATGGTGGAGGATATAAAAAACTAAAAGAAATTTTAAGAGACTAATTAAAAAACAAACAAATAAAAAACATTAAATTCGGCCGAGCCGAAATTTTTATACTGTCCAGCTTTGGGTAAAGAAAACATTTTTATATAAAAGTATCTGAATTCAAACGTGTTCTACTTAAACCTCCAAATACCAATAAAACTGTTCGCATAACGCTGCTAAATTTTTACAAAACCATAAAGTGTGGGGGCCATACCAAAAGGGAACCTCTACAGACAATTGTGAACGACAAGGATTGTTTTGTCTTAAATACCAAATTTGAAACAATTTCGTGGGTAAATGTGACTAGGGTTTTCAAAATACTGAATATCGATGGGTTGTATGTGCGCTTTAGAAAAACGTGGACCTAAATATTCAATGCTCTGCCACCGGAGCAAGAACCCATTATGAACTACAAATACCAATTTTTGGACCAATCCGTGGAAAAATGTGCCAAAAATCATCAAAATACTGAATATCCGGAAGTACCATTATATATATATATAAGAACGTAAACCTATATTTCGTCACCGGAGCTAGAACCCATTGTCACAAATGCCAATTTTTAGACAGATCCGTAAAAAATGTGGCAAAAATCATCAAAATACCGAATATCGGGAGGTAACGTTATATGGGGGTTACACAAAAACGTGCACCTATATCTACAATGTTTCGCCACCGGAGCTAGAATCCATTATGACCTACAAATACCATATTTTAGACAAATCCGTGTAAAATGTGCCAAAAATCATCAAAATACCGAATATTGGGATAGACCGTTATATGGAGCTATATCACAACGTCAAATAATATGAGTTCCATCGTGATTTCAACATACAGACGGACGTCGTTAAATGGACTTAGGGTTGTATGCAGATTATGAATATATATACTTTATAAGGTCTACGACGAATATTTAGGGATGTTACAAACGGAATGACAAAAGATAATATACCCTCTTTTTAAAGTGGAGGGTATAAAAATGTGTGTATAAACCGGAGCTTGCAAATAAAAATATGAAATATGAGACTGTGGAAGACTAGATTTTGTTCATGATTTTGTGGAACACGCTGCGGAAGATTTTACAGTTCTAAAATTATCACTGCGGGACAAACTAAAACAGTGGTTATTGAAATATCTCCTTCCAAGTAATGTCTGGAAAAACTATTACCAATATTAAAGGAAGAAGGCCTGCTCGTTCCGCTCTCTAGAGAATCACTGTTGGGCATAACAAAAAATATTTTTATTAAAAATGTCTTTCCTGAAATATATTGTGATATGGGAATTGAAGAGCAACTAAGCAAAACTGGTATTGCTTTGAGGAATTATGAAGAAGTCGAAATAGTGAACATGGATGGAGTTCCTCTGTTTAAAAGCTACCAGAATCGGGCGTGGCCAGAATCGCAGAATCGCCAACATAAAGATGAAAACTTAACCGTTTGTTGTTGGACTAGATTTGGAAAACACTACACCAGGTTGTGGCAAAGATTGTTTAAAAGACTTCATTGAAGTATTAATTTTACTTCTAGAATAGTTTTTGCTAGATGGAAAACGTTTAAAAAATTCTGTTGCTTAACGTGTAACGCACCAGAAAACCCTTTCATTTGTCAGTAAATGGATTTCGAAATGCATCCAAGCAGCAAAAAAGGTCAACAAGTAATTAGGCGTTAACCATTGTTAACGTAGCAAAACACTAATTTTCAATCTAAATTAAACATGCCGCCCACCTTGCAACATATTGAGATGTTGTAACTAAAATGCAATACATAATTACATTTTTTTCAACTTTTTTTCCAATTCAATTCTCTTTTTTTTCTTTATTTTAAATTCAATTCATTTTTTTTTTTTTTCAAAAAACATTTTGTAACACTATATGTTGCATATGCCCGACAATACCCACCCAAATATGGTGTAGTGGGCTATCGGTAACCCTGGCATCGCATTACGACCCTGGCATAGACTTCCGGCCCGAGTACCAGGGCCACCCGACCAGGCCTATTAAAATCAGGATCTGCCAAAGGAAGACCAAGAAAGGAGTCTTTTATGCGCTCTGGGATTGCCGCTGTAGGCGTACGCGCATGGTCCAGATGGGTCACCACTGCCACAATTGACAAGGACTGACTCCGGTCGTATATCGAGGTGAGATTAAGCCTACATATTTGGCTACCATCGATTTTAGAAGTAGGTATACGAAGACTATGCACCAGAGAGGAGCATATCTGACTCTGCCTACTACATTGGTCCAATACCGCCCTCACGATAGAGGGACGGCCAAAAGCATCAACTTTGACTAACAAAGTCGGGGAAATGCAGATACCAGACTGGAGGGACAACAAGCCGGCCAGTCCTACCTGCGAGGGGGAAGCATTTTCAGTCGGACGATAGTAAGGACTATGACGCGAACGGAGCCTATAATCCGTATGCGGACGACGCCGACTATTACTTGTGGGTTTAACCACGGTCTTCGAATCAACGTGAAGAAGAGTGTGGTGATCTTCGTTACATACGGCACACTTTCTTTTACTTTGACAGTCCCTGGCTTGGTGGGATTTCGCTAAACACCGTATGCAATCATTAAATTTAACAACAACTCTACGACGCATGTCAACATTCATGACGCGGAAGTCGGTACATCTATCCAAAGGGGGCATGCGGTCACAAAGGCGACATTTATGGGAGGCCGCAGATGAATCCCGAAAGGATTCGGACCTACTAGATTTGGCCGACTCCTCCAACAAGTGAGGAGTGGCAACCGGAGCCGCAGATGGACCCGAAGATCCGGACTCGGTTCGCGAATTTTCAAATCTGGGGTTAGCAGGGACCGGAGCCGCAGATGAATCCACAGATATGGATTCGGACTCCGTTTGCATCGGTACATCAGCAGAGGCGAGGGCCGCAGATGAATCCGACTTGTTCGATTCGGACCCAGGCTCAGAGATTGTCACAGCAGCAATTGGTTCCACGAGGGCTGCTTCCACGGCAGCAGAGGACAATGTGGTCTCAGTGGGGAGACAATCCGGGGTGGCATTACCGTCATCCACGTTCACGAGTTCGTCTTCGGTATATAATTTCATCGACATACTATATAACGAGAAGAGAACCATTTTAATTACAAATCGAGGGGTGGTCGGTCAGAATGACCAACTTGGTGGTGGACCGTCTTACAACGCCGTTCTCGGTTCGGACGTCCGCGACTCGAACTTGACCGTCAGTTCCCGGATGAACATTTACGACACCGCCTGTCATGACGAACAACAACTAAATCGTCTATGGCTATATCGCGCTCTGGAAATTTCCATTTAGACCTAATGTGTAAATGTTTCAAATAGTTCTCTTTCCACCTCAAACTAAACTGGTGGGTGAGAGCCTGAACTTTTCTAGACCGATTAACGAAGCTTAATGGTTGCTCTGTGATGAGAGGTTCAGGCGGTGCTAACAAAGGGGGTCCAAATAAGAGAATGTCTTGGCGTCAACGCGACTATTTCGTCAGAACTGTGCGACATCGGAAAAAACTTTTCCAATCAGCGTCAGTAGCTGTTAAAAGTTAATCATCTTCGCTGTAACAATCATTGGGGGATCAAACAATTTCGCAAAAGCCGAAAGAACTTCCCTCTTAGTTTAACTGGGGTTATTAACTGCAAAGTAGACAAAAAATTTAAATACAAATTTCACCTAACGCCCACAGGTTTGTAAATACTAGCTTTAATATACGATGATAATTGAGCGTCAACCAAAAGCTCAGGGGGGATCGATCCACAAATGATCTGCTGGTATAGGACCTGTGACAAGCCAGCCGAACACTGAGTTTTGAGCCAGTAAAGCTCCAGACAAAATTGGACGACAACCATCTAAAACAATATTGGGGTAAAGATCGGCTCCTAACAACAGATCTACAGGATGAGGTTCAAAAAGATTGACATCTGCCAAGCGAAGGTCGGGGATTCGGGGCCTCAAGTCTGAATTGGTCTCAAATGACGGAAGATTTTCTGAAATAGTAGGCAACACTAACACACTTGTTTCTAATGTTAGAGAATTATCGAGTGGACTGCTAATTTTTATACGACAACTTTTATTAGCAGTAGCCGAAAGCGAAACACTAACTCCTGATACAACAGCATTAGCAGAGGATGCGGGAAGCTTCAATCGATTTTGGAGTCGCTCTGAAATAAAAGAGGACATTAGATGTCACAGTGGAAGTTGGAGTCGAATTACCCAATGTAAGATCTTCCCGATGCAATAATGTATGATGTGCCTTATTGCACTTCGAACTACGACGTTTCCTATCACATTTCTTTACTTCATAATCGTTACGAAGACAGTTCATGCAAAGATGATGGCGTGTCATTACTTTATACCGATCAACGGGTTTTAAGCTCTTAAAGCGTTGACGTTGATTTTGACAAATGACACAATGTGGACTTTTCGAAGCACGGGGAGAACTAGGCGATTTAGGGACATTAACATTAGAATAATGCGCTTGAACTTTTCTACTACTTAACTGCTTCTTCCTATCTGTGCCACGCATGTCATGAAGACACATGAGCGTACAAATTCTCTCAGTGAGAAAAGCATCCAAGTCTTTCCAAGACGAAAGAGAGGATTTATCCTTTACACTTAGCTCCCAAAGGGTCTGAGTAAGTTTTGGCAGTCTTTGGAGACACAAAAACATAAGAATCGGATAACAATTTTCAGTTTTAACATCATAAATTGCCATCGAAGTTAAACAACCATTTATACCGCGTTGGATCGTCTTTAATCCTGAAGTAGTCTCACTATAGAGAACAGGAATATCGAATAAAACCTTCAACTGGTTATGAACAAGAAGTCGAGGATTGTCATAAGTTTCGATCAAAGCCTTCCAAGCCGCGAAACTACGATTAGTTAGTGGAAACTTTGACACTATCTCGCGAGCTTCCCCTGTCGTCTTCCGGACCAAATGACAAAGCCTTTCAATGTCGCTTTGACGAGCATTATTAATATATACAGCGGTAAACAAATCCTTAAAGGTGGGCCATGAGTGGAAATCGACTTCAAAAACATCTGCGGCATAGCTAAATTATGTACAACATCTGAATTTGAAACAAAATCTAAAGTTCGAAAACTCGCACTACTATTCCCCACAATAGAGGTAAGCGGAGTCTGAATTTGGGAAGGATTTTCGAGCGAAGCCTGATTTGAAACATTCTATTGGTTTCGCGTTTCAACCTACTTTTTCGGCATAATTGGATTTGGTGATTTTTCTAGGGTTTCACCCGGGGTTTCTAACAACGATGCTACAGAACCACTGACGCTTGAATTAATAGAAGTAGAACGAACCCTTTTAAACTGATCTAACTTCCTATTAATTGTAGCCTGGCATCGCAAATAGAGTTGAAAAGATGCATTATATTTTTGATCGACAGCATCGATTTCTTCTTTTGATGTCTCTACAGACGTCATCATAAAATCACAGCCTTTTTCAAATTTTTCCTGCACTCTTTCCCACAAGTTCTCTAATCCATTAATTTGGGATTTTAAATATTGGAAATCCAATTCCTCATCACGCATAGATTCGAAGCTAGCGTTAAATTGCACGAGAGCATCAGAAGCTCTAATAAACATGTCGATTGGGGTCAAAGGCATTTTGAAAGTTTTTTTTTACCAAGTCTCTACTACAATAAGTAAGAGAAAGACAACTAAAGCACGATTTGCTATAAAAAATAACCAAAAACCAAATTCGACTTCGCACAATATACGAAGGAGCAACAACGCAAAATTATCAACAAATTCAAAAATTTCCAAAAAATCGTCCAAATTTCTTAAATGTTCAAGGAACATACCGAAAGATGCCAAGAATTTACCGAAACCGCACTATAGGGCCAAAAAACTTGAAAACTTTTGCGAAATAATTGCCTTGAACCTCTCAAACTATAGTGAACAATCAAAACTATCAAATTCAATATTATAATCTCCAATGAGATATTTAGCAACCGATAATAACGTACCACGAAAAAAGTGAGGAAATCAATATATAATTTTCAAAAAATATATCAATAAATATATATACAAATTATCAAATGTTCTAAAAGTTGTATATTTTACCGGTAATTTTCCAAAAAAAACCGTATTTTCGCGCACAAAAAATTCAAAATATTTTAATTTTTAATATTTTCTAACGAAAATATAGAGATTATTTCGATTTTATTTCAAAAGTTACCTACAATTTAGGCAACTAAACTACCGAATGTAGCGTGATGTTCCAATAAATATTTACCAAAAATAAAATTTCTGAGAAAAATCTCCAAAATTAATTAAAAATTTCAAATTCCGCACGAAAAATATCAATTTTAACACTTTTTACTTAAAAAGTCGTATTGTCCGATCGTATGGTGCACGCGTTATTAATTTTTTCCAAAAACGTTGTTTTCTTAAACCCAATTAACATTAATAATAATTCAAAACAAAAATCAAAAAATTTTCATATATTATATTACAGGTCGTTTTATCACGGTTCACCTGTAATGCAACGAACGATAGAAAAATATCAAACGTATGTATGTATACGCTTATGTGTGGCTGACCGACCAAGCAGTGATCATCAGCCGTGTGCCTATTACTGCGTTTGTATGTTTGTATATCGATCGTTAGCGAACAACCAAACAAACCAATGTAATTGCTGCGTGTATTTTTTGGGGGTGATTTTTAATGAATATTTTAATTAGCAAAAATGCAAATTTGCAAAAAAAATAACAATTTTTTAATTTCAACTATACCGATCGATAGGAAATTTAACGTACATTAAAATGACACCCGACAACAATATTTTATTTTCACTAGAAAAGCCAAAAAATACACTTTTTTCACAATTATTTTGGTTTATTTGTTTTCTATGATTTTTTTTCGAATGCCGACGGCAAAACAATATTTGCAAAACTAGACGGCGGGAGAACGGGTTACGCGACGCGTTGTAAAACGGCCACAGAACAAATAAACGACACGATTGTTGTTGTTTTACACAATTTTTATACCCTACACCACAAGGTGGTCAGGGTATTATGTCTTTGTGTATTTGTTTGTAACAGGCAGAAGGAAACGAGATAGACCCATAGTTCCTTTTGATGATCTGCATAGAATCACATTCTGAGTCGATTTATGCATGTCCGTCCGTCCGTCTGTCCGTCCGTCCGTCCGTCTGTCCATGTATTTTTGTAAGCAAAGTACAGGTCGCATTTATTGCCCGATCCAGATGAAATTTTGCAAAGATCTTTTGTTTGGCCCAAGGACGAACCCTATTGAAATTGGAGATAATCGGTCAAAATTTAGATATAGCTCCCATATATATCTTCGTCCGATTTGCCTTTTATTGTGCACCAAACGTGTAATATCAGTCCGAATTGTATGGAATTTGGCATATACACCCAAATTAGGCCTGAAAATATGTATGCCAAATTTGATCAAAATCGGTTCAGATATAGCTATAGCTCCCATATATATTGTTCATCCGATTTTTTATTTTTGTCCACCGCCGCCGTAATATGCACTATGCAACAACAATATTTGGGGAAATGTATCAAATACAGCTCAGAAATACATTTGCTAAATTTTATCGAGATCGGTTCAGATTTGGATATAGCTCCCATATATAACTTCGTCCGATTTACCTTTTATTGTGCACTAATATTTGTCCAAATGGGATGGAATTTGACACTTACGACCGAATTAAGTCTAGAAGCTAGTATGTCAAATTTGGTGAAGATCGGTTCAGATATAGCTATAGCTTCCATATATATTATTCATCCGATTTGTTATATTTGTTACCCACAACCGTAATATGCACTACGTAACAACTATATTCAGGAAAATATATCAAATACAGCTCAGAAACATCTTTGCCAAATTTTATCGAGATCGGTTCAGATTTGGATATAGCTCCCATATATATCTTTATCCGATTTCAAATTAATTGTGCATCAAATGGGCAATAAAATTCCGAATTTAAAAGATACAAATGCTTCGGCATATTTAGTCCTTTGAACTTTAAATTATAATTATAATCATAGCGTGTATGATTGAATTCTCCCATAAAAATTTTTAATTGTTATGTGGAGCTCTACTTAATTAGCAAAGTGGTGTAGGGTATCATAAAGTCGGCCCCGCCCGACTTGAAGGCTTTCTTTACTGGTTTTTCTTCCAAAATTCTTTCTTTAGAGAATATTGTTTTTTTTTATACCCTCCACCATACTATAGTATACCCCCCACTAACTTAGTCATTCCGTTTGTAACTCCTCGAAATAATGATCTTAGACCCAAGCTTGATCAACGTAAAATTCTAAGTCGATTTAACGATGTCCGTCTGTCTGTCTGTCCGTCTGTCTGACTGTTGTAATCACGCTATCTTTCGAATGAATTGAGATAGATGGCTAAAATCTTGCACACATGTTTATTTTTCCAGTAGGCAGGTCAAGTTCGTAAATGGGCCATGTAGGTCCACGTTTTCATATAGCTCCCATATAACGGTAACCCCTTTATATTCGGTATTTTGATGATT
Organism: Musca domestica; assembly: GCF_030504385.1. NCBI lineage: Eukaryota > Metazoa > Arthropoda > Insecta > Diptera > Muscidae > Musca > Musca domestica. The sequence goes on along the minus strand of NW_026712328.1, from coordinate 10,302,816 downwards.
TTAGGAACATTATTCACCGGAATAATGTTTCAAAATTGCTATTTGAAGTTCGTAATGAATACTACAGTCTAAAATAGAAAATTGTCTGTGAAAGTCCATGTCTTCGTATAGCCCCCATATAACGGTACCTCCCGATATTCGGTATTTTGATGATTTTAACGACATTATTCACGGGAATTGTTTCAAATTTGGTATTTGAAGTTCGTTATAGGAACTGCAGTCTGTGACAGAAAATTGTCTGTGCGGGTCCAGGTCTTCGTATAGGCCCCGTATATCAGTACCTCCCTATATTCGGTATTTTCACGATTTTAGCGACATAATTCAGCGGAATTGTTTGAAAATTGGTATTTGAAGTTCGTAATGAATACTAAGGTCTAAGATAGAAAATTGTCTGTGCAAGTCCATGTCTTCGTATAGCCCCCATATAACGGTACCTCCTGATATTCGGTATTTTGGTGATTTTAACGACATTATTCACGGGAATTGTTTCAAATTTGGTACTTGAAGCTCAAAATGGATACTACACCCTAAGACAGAAAATTGTCTGTGCAGGTCCACGTTTTCGTATAGCCCCCATATAACAGTACCTCCCTATATTCGTTATTTTGATGATTTTAGAGACATTATTCACCGGAAATGTTTCAAAATTGGTATTTGAAGTTCGTAATGAATACTACAGTCTGTGACAGAAAATTGTCTGTGCGGGTCCAGGTCTTCGTATAGGCCCCATATATCAGTACCTCCCCATATTCGGTATTTTGACGATTTTAGGTACAGTACACACCGAAATTGTTTGAAATGTGGTATTTGAAGTTCGTAATGGATGCTACAGCCTGTGACAGAAAATTGTCTATGCTGGTCCAGGTCTTTGCACAATTTAACGGCACCTCCTTATATACGATATTTTGATGATTTTAGCTACATTATTCAACGTTTATTTCAAGTTTCCAATTTCAGTATGGTAATGGCTTATGACAAACAATGCCTATGTATGTCCACGTCGTATAGACCCCATTATAACGGCTATATTTGGTATTTTTAAAATTTTAACAGAATTTTTTAAGGGTTTTATTTTTTAAAAATTTCCAAATTCGTTGCAAATGGTGGAGTGTATTAAAAGTTCGGCCCGGCCGAACTTAGTACTTTTTAACTTGTTTTTTTTTTTTTTAATTTCACAAGGCACTTTTTCACTGTACGTACCTGGCTGTTTTGAATGGAAAAACGATTATGATGATGATAATGATGATGACGATGAAGTGGACTGTATGTTTTGTTGGTGAGGATGCTTTGCAAAAGAACAAAAGAAGAAAACAATTAATTTCTTGTTGCCGACAGCTCGTTATCCGGTCCGAAGTGATCAGAGGGGCTCCACCGATGGGAGTAAAACTTAAATATAAATAAGGCAAAAGCCAGGCTTTATTAATAATAAATATAAATAGGGTTTTGGTAAACAATATTACCTTTTTGCACGATAGCGAGGAGAGCCTTCGTTCGTATCGGGGCGATAGAAGAAGAGAGAGTTTAATAACAAAACAACGATCCCAACATGAAGTAAGGCGGCGTTGGCGCTATTCGCCACTCGTTGAAATCTGTTGACATTGACAGATTTCAACGATGTTAATCATTTACAAGTAATTAGGCGTTAACCCATTGTTAACGTAGCAAAACACTAATTTTCAATCTAAATTAAACAATCGTACTATGGTTGATTCTTTCATATATAAAATACAATCAGTATCCAAATTTAAACCGGCTCCAACCAAAATCGCTACGATTCTGAAATGAATTAATCGTTTCAGAAAGTCGCGCTATAAATATCCTTAAAAATGGGAATTTACGGAATATATATATAGATGTTTAAATCTGGTTCACTTAATACATTAATATTTCTGTAATAAAATATTTTAAGATCAATACACTTATTATAAACCTTGAAAATATTTAAAACATAAACTCATTTGTCTACATTGTATTGGTGTAGGGCAGATATATTAGCTGATCGTCTGTTTTCTCTTTTTTTCGTTTTCGCAACTGCGCCGGTTTAAGGAGGTAAATTCATGCAATCCTTACATATATGCTACAATTAGTAATTTCACAACATCTCATTGTCAAAATTTGTATTTATAAGTCCATTGTATATACACTCATCAGAGATGGGAACCTATTTTTTATGTGCCATGGTGCGGCAGTGACATTGTATGGGACTTTAAGCCACTTTGTCTGGTTCCCAATAGCACAGTGATTAGTATCGAAATAAATCCACTTAGGCTTATCAGTAAAGTTTGACTTTACCTTGTGGTTTGGTACACTTTCTTTACAGGTTTTCTTGAATCAAACTTCTTGAATAATCTTAATAATTTACTTCAAGTGTTCAAAATAAACAATAACAACTTTTATAAGTCGTCTCAGATAACGATGGAATCGATCCAGTGACAAGCCCCCGAAAACATAAGTTTGGACAAGCAAAGTTCCACAAAGAAACGAACTACATCCATCAAATAAAAATTGTTGATGGAAGTCAGTACCAAATAAAAGATACACTGGACGAGAATCGAATAAGTTAGCATCTTGGCATTAAGGCTTGGCAGAGGAGACAGTAACCGAGAGCAAATGGAAATGTGTTGCCTGGTGTTGTCAGCGCACGAGTTTCTAAATAAAAATTAAGGATTCAAGGGACTTCCAATCTTCAGAGAGCATACTTTAGGAGAATTGGTTAAAACTGCACAATTGACACCGGCGATAGCGGTATTCCTTGGACTTACCAGAACTTTCATAAATTTCTTCCCGACTAGTTCTTCGCGTTAATCTTGATTTATTAATGTAAACAGTGCTTGAAAGGGCCCTAAAAGTTGGCCATGAGAGAAAACCACCTTCGAAAATATAAGAGTCGGATGAGGCAAAGCAAGATTGTGTCGAGCAGTGTGTAAAACATAATTTCTTTCCTGGATTTCCTTTGGAATTCCAGATGGGGTCTGGCCACCAACTTCACATTTGCCATCGACAACCAAAATGTACTCAGCAGTCGATAAATATTCGAGACATTTTCCAAAGGAACTTTCCAAGTCGAGCCATTTTTAATTGAACTCTATACTTTTTACTTCTAAAATAAAAACATCTAGATCTTCTTCTTTCGCAACTTTTAATGCTGCACAAAACTTGACCATATTATCTAACACTCTAGTAAAATTATTGGGAGGGTTAAGAGCCATGATGCTAAGAATAATAAAAATTTACATAAAAAGCTGCAAAAACTTGCACAGACTTTTCATTTCTCCTTTAAAACGAGACAAAAGTCCGAAAAAGTGAATAAAAATATTATTTCAAAAATATTAAATAAAAAAGTATAATATTGTCGAAAATATTAAATATGACAAATGTTTTATATTAAAAGAAAAACAGAATTTTTTCAAACCAAACAAAGGTTGCAGAGAATTGTGCTTCATTTTCAAGAAAAGTTTTAAAAAGGTACACAGGTTTTATCCGAAACAGTTACTTAGCTGTCGGTTGTCCACTTGAAAGAGAACAAGCCAACTTCAACTATTTTCTTTGGTAGTCAAAAACCCATCAAACCAAAATGTATATAATATGCATAAAACATATGTTTGCATTATTGCAATTACATACATTCCATATTTGAATCATAATTGTTTGATGTTATCGACCACCTAAGCCAATCACGCTAATCCTCATTTCTTTTACATATTTATTTGTAACATGAAAGGCTTAAGCATACATCGGTCACACATAAATATGTATGCATGCATGTGCAGTTGGTTGAGTACCAACTCATTTGCCTACTTCAATTCTGCATTCCCATATGTTTTTAGCAATAATAATAACAACAACTGATCAGTGATCGGTATGTTGTTGTTAAATGGAAGAAAAGGCAAATGAGTGGTAATGCATAAAATGTTATAAATAAATAAAAAAGTGTGTATGTAACTAATTATTTGAAAAGTAGTACAAATAATATAAATAAAAGTAAATTAAATGTTGTAATTTGTTAATTATAAAGTGATTTGGGGTTGATGATGATTTTTGTTTGATGATGGTGTTGTTGCTATTAGTGGGTGGTAATGATTGTTGTGGGTTGAAGAAATTTTATTTCCATTAACATTCTCCTTGTATGAACGGAAGACTATTTTGTGCCTTCGCCATTTGGTCATAATGACAGGAAGGTAATTTTGCAGAGACGGTCCAGAGGATCATAATAAGCTAGATGGCTACTTCCATAAAAAAAACTCTTACTTTCATAGTAGAACTACTTTGTTTAAAAACGCCACGAGGAGGCGGAAAATAAGAATTTTTGACAAACGTCAGTTGAATAAGTCCCAAGTCATGCGTCCTAAGGATTCATACTATTACATAAAATCCAATTTGTATTTAATAAGGTGTAATTGACAATCACATGGTTTTAAACTTTTTTCATTTTTGTTTGTAAATAAACCTGTCAAATCAAATAAAATATTTCTTTCAAGCTTTAATGTCGTTTAAATTTTAAATGTTGTTTTTAAATATTGGTTTTCTGAATTTCTGAGGTTGATTTGGAGCTTTTGGGAGAAATTGCAACTTTATGGTTCAATATAAAATTATAAGCTATGTCCGTCTGTAAGTCTGTCGATATCACTATAACATTCGAATGCGGTACTGTCCTGTAACATATTTTTATACGGAATTTAATGTTAATTGCCCGTATGTGTTGAAATTGGGGAAACACATTCTTGCAAAGAACTGCCTTTACAGGTCCATATTGTGTTATAGACCTCTTATAACGGTTCCTCACTGTAATTTGTATTTTGATGATTTCAGATGGAATTGTTTTACCACTTGCTCTGGTAGAGTATGGTATTGCAGATTTACATTTTCGGTACTGCCGATTAATCAGCATATGACCCTTTGTGAAGGAATTAGGACACCCGGAGACGAATTGTTGGTAGAAAATATTGGATTTGCGGAGTTTTAGGAACATGGTCCATTGATTTCACACTTTCCGGGAGTTATTATTTAGAATGTAGGTACACTAAAATGTGGACAATATTGTCCATTGTCGCGCCTGACCTAAGCCTGACTACATATATGTTGAGAATACTTTGCATATAACTACTTTAATTCAACATTATTATTTAATCAAATAATCCTTGAAGTCTTTCTTTGTCATAGAAAATAAATTTTATATCAATATAAAATATTGTCTCAATAAAAGCAATACTTTTCAATATTCCATTGCGCATTTATTCTGATTCAATAGGTTATGGGCCCAGCGCCATAACGGGGATATAAGGAAAAATCTGAAGGATTAATTTAAACAATAATTTGGTGAGAACAAATATATTCAATTTTTGGGTTGTGTGAGTTAAGATCTCGTGCTGAAGAACAAATAATGACATCGTATAATGACCGTATTCCGTTATTCAACGGAAATAATTATTTGACCTGGAAGACACAGATGGAAGCTGTTTTGCACAAAAACAGACTGCTTAACATTGTGTTGGGAGTGGATAAAGCACCAAATATAGGCAGTCTCCCCAGAAATCCTACAAACGAACAACGAGCTGAATTTGAAGAAAAAATGGAAGTTTTACAAAGGTTTATCGAAAAGGATATGGATGCAAGAGCCGAGATTTTGATAGCATTGGAACCGAATATAGTGAACACGGTAAGGAATATAAAAACGTCAAGCGAAATGTGGAAGCATCTTCAAGATACATACGACCGCAAAACAACAAGAAAAAAATTGAGTGTTATAGGAAACTGCTGAACTTGAAAATGTCGGATAATCAAACTATTTCTGAGTTTTTTATCGAGTTTGAAACGTGTTCATCATCAATATCGGAAATGGGGGTTGAACTCGATGAAGATCTGCAAGCTGTTGTAATTGTCGATGCGTTACCAGATAAATTTTCAGCCGTTAAGGCGGCTGTTGATACTGCTAACGAATTTCCAAAACTTGATGTCTTGAAGGCAATGTTGCTTGAAATTGGCGAAAAAGTTGAAGTAAGCCAAGATGCTGCAATGAAAGCAAAGCATTTCAAGAAGAAGGCAGAAACGTATCCGAATTACAACCCAAATCTAATGGAAGGTAGGTACAAAAAGACAATAACATGTTTTCGGTGTAAGAAAAAAGGACACAAGGCTAAAGACTGCAGAGCGAAAATATCTATTGAATGGAACTCAAGATCCAGTGAAGACAAGGAAAATTCTTTGGGCGCTACAGAAAATGCATATTTTGTCAGATCTAAACAGGAATGGGTAATAGATAGTGGCGCATCATCACACATGTGCAATGATAAATCTCTTTTTCTTAATCTTGACACGAGCTATACTGGAAACGTCAAGTTAGCGGATGATAAAGGAATAGATATCAAAGGCATAGGGAAAGTGGCGATTTGTGTAAATGTTAGCGGAGAAAAGGCCATTTACTTAAATAACGTCTTATATGTACCAGATTTAAAGCACAATCTCTTGTCTACCAGTAAGGCCACTGATTCAGGTTGCAAAGTAGTAATGGAAGAAAATAAGGCATTTATTATGCGAAAGGGCAATATCCTGATAGAAGGCTGTAAGAAAAATAGCATATATACTGTCAACATATTTGAAAAGGAGATAGCCGCAAATTCTGTGAGTAAAAGTGCTGAAAATGAGTTTAAATTATGGCATGGGCGTTATGGTCATTTAAACTGCAAAGATCTGAGTAAGCTATCATCTTTTCAAATGGTGAAAGGATTACCTAGCTTGAAGACAATAAAAATTGATTGTGAAGCGTGCATTCGTGGAAAACAAACAAGAAAATCTTTTCCCCGAAAGAATGAAAAATCATCCACCGATGTGTTGCAACTTATTCATACAGACCTATGTGGTCCAATGAGGTGTGAGTCAATGGGAAGAAGCCTTTATTTTGCAACATTCATCGATGATTTCTCACGAAAAGTTTTTGTCTATTTTCTCAGACATAAAGATCAATATTTAGAGGCTTTTAAGTAATTTAAGGCAATTGTAGAAAATGAGACTGGAAAGAGAATTAAGATATTGCGAAGTGATAATGCCAAAGAATTAGTCAGCGAAAAATTTTCAAAGTTCTTGAAAGATTGTGGTATTCATCGTCAGCTTACTGTAGAATACACCCCACAGCAGAATGGAGTTGCCGAACGTATGAATCGGACGTTAGTCGAGATGGGTCGCTGTTATATGTTAGAGGCTGATCTACCGACTTCTTTGTGGGCTGAAATTATAAATACATCAGCATATATTAGAAATCGATGTCCAACAAATTTAAATAATGGAAAAACCCCTGAAGAATTGTGGACAGGTAAGAGACCGTGCGTGAAACATCTGCGGCAAATAGGATGTAAAGCATTTGCCCTAAATAAGAAGTCTAAATCCAAATGGGAAGCAAGAAGTAATGAGTATATATTAGTGGGATACTCAAATGAATCGAAGTCATATCGGTTGTGGAGACCGGGCACCAAAAATGTTATAAAGAGCTGTGATGTAAGATTCATCGAAAACGAGTTATTCAAGAATACAAAAAAAGCTGATACTGATTTATTTTATGAATTTGAAATCAAAACTCTTGACAATATTAATAATGAAATATCAAATGATGATGAGCAAGAATCAAACGACGGGCTTTTGGAACGTGATGATAAGGAGCTTGACATAGAAATTTCCAAAGAAAGAATCAATCAGAAGCCAGATAAACCTGATAACAATAACACCAAATCTGTTGGAACGAACAGTCAAGAACCACTTGAATCCATTAAACATCGACTAAGGTCATGGTCATTTAGGAAAAATAATGAATCGTCCCATATGGTTGATGAAAAAAGTATGGACCCAAGATCAATTAAAGAAGCATTATCATCAAACCATGCTGCCGAATGGAATGAAGCTATTAATTAAGAATACGCATCATTGATGAAAAACAAAACATGGACATTAAGTGACTTACCAGAAGGAAGAAAAGCTGTTGGTTGCAGATGGGTCTTTAAATCAAAAATTAGACCTGATGGAACAGTAGAAAAACGCAAAGCAAGACTGGTCGCCAAAGGATACTCTCAAGTTATGGGTATAGATTATGTGGATACGTTTGCTCCGGTTGTAAGACAGACATCATTGAGATTGATTTATGCTCTTTCAGCGGAGCATAATCTTCAACTACGGCAACTAGATGTATCTTCAGCATTTTTAAACGGAACATTAGACGAAGAAATCTACATGGAGCAGCCAGAGATGTTTGTAGAAGAGGCAACAAAACATAAGGTATGCAAGTTACAAAAATCTATCTATGGACTCAAACAATCTGGAAGACAATGGTTTAAATGTATTGATGCTATAATTTTAGAGTTTGGTTTAAACCGATCAAAGTATGACCAGTTTATGTATTACATCAACAATGCAGAATCTTGCATGATTGTTGCACTCTATGTTGACGATATAGTCATTGCGTGTAATAACAAGATATTGACAGAAAAATTTGTTAAGACACTTCAGTCAAAATTTAATATCCGAGACATGGGTATTCCAAAACATTGCATTGGTCTTGAAGTATATGTAAAGAAAAATGAAATTTCAATATCACAATCAGGATACATAAAACTGTTAGAAACGAAATATAATTTAGAGAAATGCAAACCAGTCAAGATGCCCATGATAGCTAATATGAAGTTAGAAAAGGAACCGCAAGTTGCAGGAGAAAAAGAAAAAGTTGACGAAAAGCAATATCAAGAATTAATAGGACATTTATTATACATATCACTGCACAGTAGGCCAGATATTACGTGTGCTGTTAATATGTTATCGCAATTTTCAACAGATCCGAGGAAACAACATTATTCTGCTGCTTTACAAGTAGTAAGATATCTTAGTACTACAAGAAATGCAGTTATTTCTTACAAGAAAACGTCAGCTCCTATCGAGGGTTTTTGTGATGCAAATTGGGCGCAAGATGTCAATGATAGAAAATCTCAATCTGGATTTTGTTTTATTCTAGCAGGAGGAGTGATCTCTTGGGAATCTAAAAAACAGAAAGTAGTTGCAACATCCAGTGCTGAGGCTGAATATGTAGCTCTTACGGAAGCGGCTAAAGAAGCCTCGTACTTGAGTTACCTGCTGGCAGAAATTGGTTTTCCTAATGAGGAATCCATAATAATAAACACCGATTCTCAAAGTGCACAAAAAATGGCAGAATTTGGTGCTCACCATTCTAGAACAAAACATATACACTACAAGTACCACTTCATAAAGGAGAAGATACAAGATGGGACTGTCAAGTTAAGCTATTTATCAACGAAAGAAATGATTGCGGATGCCCTTACAAAACCTGTACCCAAACCAAAACATATATTTTGTTTTACCAATATGGGCATTGTATACAATTGAAGAAATAATATGTTGAGGAGGCATGTTGAGAATACTTTGCATATAACTACTTTAATTCAACATTATTATTTAATCAAATAATCCTTGAAGTCTTTCTTTGTCATAGAAAATAAATTTTATATCAATATAAAATATTGTCTCAATAAAAGCAATACTTTTCAATATTCCATTGCGCATTTATTCTGATTCAATAATATAAAACTGTGGGCGGTTTTAACGATAAAAGTTTTTATTTAGCAAAATGTTAACTTTTTTGATAGCATCCACGTTTGACAGAAATATTGCGATGTTCCATGTCAGTCTCTTCCCTCGAGAATTTTTGTAAGTACCAGGTAGAAGGATACGTCGAAATCCACTCCAAATGTCCGGAGACGGATTTCTCCAAAGAGATATGGTATCGTCCATATTATGTAGGCATTTTTAATACGTTTGACTCGCGGGCGTTTTTAAACGTTTTGTATTTTTCCCAAATAGATGTTTGGAATGATTTATTTATGTTATTCAAATCAAAACTATTCGTCAACACGACTTTTTAGTTTCCATAACAACACTGTTGTTCTTGTAAAATTTTAGTTGTTGTAGCTAATGCATACAACTTATTAATCCACCTTGATAAAAACGTTGTTTATTTCACTAAAACTGGGCCATTTTTGTGAAAGAAATTCCAATTTCTTTAAGACGCCTAAAAGCATTATTGACATTATTAACAACTGTAGGGAATTGGATTTTCGAAAAGATTTAAATTGAAAATTTACCATGTATCGGACTTTTCGGTTCGATTTGTAATAGATTGGAAGTATTCCTCACATTCCAGTCATTCACTGGTAAGATTTCTTTTAGAAATAACTTCCTATTTTTTTCAAAAGAATTTAGAATATTTTCTAAGTTCACATTGTGAATATGGATTCTATTTGTAGAGATAGATTCAGTGGGTCCAGAAGATATATTTTGGAAGAAACGATCATTGTGAATGAATGACTCTGTTGGAGTTTTAAGTTTAGAGCAAACATCTGATCTTAGAATTAAGTCTATCGGGTCAGATTTGTAGTAATAAGGACCAGCTAAGTTTTCTAGTTCAATATTAGGCAACGAAATGTGTAGGAAGGGTTTGGTGTATATGAAGAGACAGAAGAAAGTACAAGAGCAGTATATGAAAGCACTAACTCTTGTTTTCGTGTGAACAAGTCCTGATTCACCGACAATTTAGTTTTCACCGTCATTTCCTACACCAAACACTTTACATGGTGATCAGGTTTTTCAAGACTAAAAAGTTGAACTATAGACTGACACATTAGACTTTCCTGAGATCCAGGGTCTAGTAGAAAGTCCAATTGTGTAAAATTTCGCAATGTCCAATTGTGTAAAGTAGAACAGAATTAAAAGATTGAGCACTATGAAAAGTGTCGTTATTGGACAGATTTCGTTTTTAGTTTGAGTCTCAGGTGCATCTGAATAAAGTACTGTATGATGAGGTTGTTTGCATGTCACGCATCTAAAGAAAGGTTTGCAATTGTTCACATCGTGGCCGATTTAAAACAATTGCGACAGATATTTTTATCTGCAAGAAATGTATTTTTAGGTATCATGTTAAGGCGAGAAATTTTGTGATTCTTCTTACAATATGCACAAAAAGCTGAGTTCGGATTTTTAAAATTTCTAGTCTGATAATGAGTCTATGATTTTTCCTTTAAAGGTTAGATATTTTTCGGAAAAATCCAAATACACATCAAATACACACACATCAAATTCAGGCTCTGACTGAACTGACAGTTCAGTTGTAAACAAACAAATTGTAAATAAACAAACAAAATAACATTCCAATTTTCCCACAGATCGCGTTCAATTTATTTGTGTTTTTCAAATAAATAATATTTGTGTTGCCCTGTATTTTATGGATGATGTGAAAGAGACTGCTGCTTCCAAATATTTGCAATCCTCTGGTGAACTCAGGAATCTCGTCAACTAGTGCCCGTAGCTGTGTAGTAGATGATTATAAATGAAGAATTAAATATATATAAAAAATATTTGCTGTTGACATATTCTAATTGTGTTTATTATTTTTACTCACCTTTTTGTTTCAGTTTTCATTTATATCAATAGTTATGTTCAAACAATTCCCGTGAATTATAAATAGACGACATCAATGGCACAAATGACTGATTTTGACATTAGTGTTGGCATGCGTGCGAAAGAAAAATATAGTGGAACACAAAATTACATTGAAATGCGTTTTCGAAAAAATTACGTTTCCGTTCGCTTTGATATTCGCACAATTTTTTGTTCTGATGGATTTTAGTGGAACGGAAATCAGCTGTTTGTCGTGTAAAAGGCATGCGAACGTGTTCTTTCGATATCGTGGAACAGGCTATATATATATATATATATATATATATATATATATATATATATATATATATATATATATATGTATATATATATATATATATATATATAAACACAACACACAGCCCTATCTTGATTTTATTGTAGCCAGATTTATATAAGCATGCAAAATATACACGTACATATAAAAATGCAAACAAAAATTTCGACAAAGCACTTAAGGTAAGGTCACATTGTGCAAATATTTGACGAAAAATGTCAAATATTTCTTTGTCACAATCTGACCGCCAAATATTTGATGGTAAATACTGATGTTGGGAAAACAAAAATTTGACCAGTGTGTCCATAATGTGAACACATATGATCAATTATTTTCCTCTATTTTGGTGCGGACGGTGCAAATGTTTTGTAAGGTCAAACAAGGAAAAATATCTGTTTAAAACATTGGGCAGCATTTGGTTTAAGAACAGGGGCATATGTAAGTGTGTAGTGGTTTTGTTTATTTGATATTTTTGAATTAACTGAATTTGTATGCTTAGTAAAAAATTTAATATATGGTCTGTTCCAGAACTGCAAGAATGTAAATGTTTTTACTACGATAACCGATTTTCCCTTCATTATAATAAAGAAAAATGCGAAACTAGTAGATTCTTGCAGGTTCTGGAACAGGATATAGGTAGATGCATCAAAGCTTAAAACATTGATATGTCAAAAATTTTGAAATGTTTTGACAAAAATAAGTAGATTTTTCTATGTTTTGTTATACGACGCAAATCGGTGGTTGTAATGATATGAATTTTTCATCAATTTTTACATATTTCTAATATATTTCATTCATTATTTTCAATTCCAAAATTGTTTTGACAGTTCATTGTCCCAGCAGCTATGTCGATGCGACTACCTGTATTCTTCTACCATGATACAAAAATGAAAAAAAATTATTCTGACAAGGAATTTATCCCACAACAGCTGGTCCCTTCTCCAAATAAATTATATCCGAAACTCCATTTTCTTTATGTCTCTCTTTCACTCTCTCGGTCTATTTCTCTCGGTCAAATAAACTTATGTTTCCTCACAGTTTGATCAAACAATTTAATGGGAAAATATATTGTACGAATGTGAACATGTGTCAAACATGTTTTCCCATATTTGACGCTGTTTGGTGACTGTTTGAACGAACAAAATCTGTCAAATATTTGGATGTAATGTGAACATCAAATCAACTCTGTATGAATTTTACATTTGTTAAGTCAAATGTGGGAAAACAAATTTGAATCAAATATTTGCTAAGTGTTACCGTACCTTAAGTCTTTCATGTTGCAAATAATTATGTAAAAGAAATGAGAATTAGCATGATTGGCTTAGGTAGTCGATGACATCAAACAAGTATAATGCAAAAATGGAATGTATATAATTGCAATCATGGTAGAAGAATGACTGCAGCTGCATCGATGCTGCTGGGATAATGAACTGTCAAACCAATTTTGAAGTTGAAATTTTTGAATGAAAAATTATTCCAACTTCTAAAAATTGTTAAAAAATTAATATCGTAACAACGTCTGTTTAAATGTTATTAATTGTAATTAATTCAGAGTTTTGAAAAAATAGTGCGTTTTCCTGTTCCAAGGATACCTCCAGAAATGACCATATACCTCGGAACTGACCGGACCTTCCTATAATTTTGTTGATGCCAATGGATAGTAGACTTCCTAAGCTTTCCGTAAGTACCCATATTGTACCGGCAGAATTGTCCTGGAAGGCATATTGGCCAATGGAGTTATCCTGTTCCAAGGATACCTCCAGAAATGACCATATACCTCGGAACTGACCGGACCTTCCTATAATTTTGTTGATGCCAATGGATAGTAGACTTCCTAAGCTTTCCGTAGGTACCCATATTGTACCGGCAGAATTGTCCTGGAAGGCATATTGACCAATGGAGTTATCCTGTTCCAAGGATACCTCCAGAAATGACAATATACCTCGGAACTGGCCGGACCTTCCTATAATTTTGTTAATGCCAATGGATAGAAGACTTCATAAGCTTTCCGTAGATACCCATATTGTACCGGCAGAATTATCCTTGAAGGCACAGTTTGGTGTAAACTTGTCCTGGCACATAGTGTTGTGCTACGAGTTAATATGTGTATGTTGCCTTACGATCTTTTTTTATACGATAAGTAATTAAAAATCAAAAATATTAAGGAAAAAACAATTTTTATGTAGCTCTGTTAAGTTAACATAGCTATGTTATTTTCTCTGTTAAATTCGTGGCTCTAGTTAAATTCGGAATTTATAGTAACGGACCTCAAAGTATATATATTTTTGATCATCATAAAATTCTACGTCGATTTATCAGTGTCCGTCCGTCTGTGGAAATCACTCTAACTTTCGAACGAAATGAAGTAGATTATTAAAATTTTACTCAAATGTGTATTATGTCTTCAGGACTTTTAATATTAAAAATGGGCCATGTATGTCCACGTCTTCGTGTAGCTCCCATATAACGGTACCTCCCAATAGTCGGTATTTTAATGATTTTAGCGACATTAGTTACCGGAATTGTTTCAAATTTGGTATTTGAAGTTCGTAATAAATACTACAGCATAAAACAGAATATGGGCCATGTACGTTCACTTCTTCGTATAGCCCCCATATAAAGGTACCTCCCCATATTCGGTATTTTGAATTGTTTCAATTTTGGTATTTGAAGTTCGTAATGGGTACTACATCCTAAAACAGAAAATAAGCCATGTAGGTCCACTTCTTCATATAGCCCCTATTTAAATTTTTACCGGGATTGTTTCAAATTTGGTATTTGAAGTTCGCAACAGATACTACAGCATAAAACAAGAAGTGGGCCATGTAGGTCCACTTCTTCGTATTGCCCCCATATAACGGTACCCCCCGTTATTCGATATTTTGATGATTTTAGCGACATTATTTACTGGAATTGAAGTTCGTAATGGATACTACATCCCTAGACAGAAAATAAGCCATGTAGGTCCACGTATTCGTATAGCCCACACATAACGGTACCTGCCGATATTGGGTATTTTGATGATTTTAGAGACATTATTTACCGAATTTTGCATTTGAAGTTCGTAATGGATACTACAGCCTATGACAGAAAATTGTCTGTACAGGTCCACGTCTTCGTATAGCACCCATGTAACGGTACCCAACCCCCCCCCACCTAAAACGGTATTTTGATGATTTTAGCGACATTGTTTACCGAAATTATTTCAAATTTTGCATTTGAAGTTCGTAATGGATACTTCAGCCTATGACAGAAAATTATCTGTGCAGGTCCAAGTTTTATAACCCCATGGTACCTCCCTATATTCGGTATTTTGATGATTTTAGCTACATTATAAACAGATTTTTTTCAAGTTCCGCATTTGAATATTGTAATAGATTGTGACAAATGCTGTTTATGCCTAATATATGACTACATTCAGTATTTTTAAGATTTTAACCGAATTTTTAACGGATTTTATTTTATTAATTTTTTTTTTTTTGAAAATTGTTAAATTTGTACCAAATGGTGGAGGGTATTCAAAGTTCGGCCCGGCCGAACTTACAGCTTTTCTACTTGTTTTTACTAAAATTTTCTTGCAATATATTCTTTTTATACCCTCCACCATAGTATGGAGGGTATATTAAGTTTGTGATTTCGTTTGTAACACCTCGAAGTAGACATTTTAGACCCCACAAATATATTCTTGATCAGCATAAAATCCTATGTCGATTTATCAATGTCCGTCCATCTGTCCGTCTATCTGTCTGTCCGTCTGTGGAAATCACTCTAGCTTCCGAACGAAATGAAGTAAGTTTATAAAATTTTACTCAAATGTGTACTATTTCTGCAGGACTTTTTGTATTGAAAATGGGCCATGTAAATCCACGTCTTCGTATAGCCGCCATATAACGGTACCACCCGATATGCGGTATTTTGATGATTCTAACAACATTTTTTACCGGAATTGCTTCAAATTTAGTATTTGAAGTTCGTAATGAATACTACAGCCTATGGCAGAAAAGTGTCTGTGCAGGTCCACGTGTTCGTATAGCCCCCACATAACGGTACATCCCGATGTTCGGGATTTTGATGATTTTAGCGACATTTTTTTACCGAAATTTCGTTTTTGAAATTTGTTATAGATACTACAGCATAAAACAGAAAATGGGTCTTGTAGGTCCACGTCTTCGTACAGCCCTCATGTAACGGTACCCCCCGATATTCGGTATTTTGATGATTTTAGCGACATTATTTACCGGAACTATTTCAAATTTGGTATTTAAAATTCGTAATGAATACTATAGCCTATGACAGAAAATTGTCTGTGCACGCCCACGTCTTCGTATAGCCCCCATATAACGGTACCTTCCGATATTCGGTATTTTGATGATTGTAGCGACATTATTTACCGGAACTACTTCAAATTTGGTATTTGAAGTTCGTAATGAATACTACAGCCTATGGCAGAAAATTGTCTGTGCAGGTCCACGTGTTCGTATAGCCCCCATATAACGGTACCCCCGATATTCGGTATTTTAATAATTTTAGCGACATTATTTACCGAAATTGTTTCAAATTTCTCATTTGATGTTCGTAATGGATATTACAGCCTATGACAGACAACTGTCTGTGCAGATCCACGTTTTATAACCACCACTTCATATCCCTATATTCGGTATTTTGATGATTGTTGCTACATTATAAACAGATTTTTTTCTTTCAAGTTTCGCATTTAAATATTGTAATAGCTTGTGACATAAGTTGCTTTTTCAGGTCCACGTCGTCGTATAGATTTTGCTAATATACTGCTACATTAGGTATTTTCAAGATATTAACAGAATTTTTGAAGGATTTTATTTTTTTGACAATTTGTACCAAATGGTGGTGGGTATTTAAAGTTCGGCACGGCCGATCTTACAGCATTTTTACTTGTTTTAATTCCTTTGTACATTTTTGAAAAAAATATTTAAATTATTAGAAATTTTCGATACAGTTTGGCAGTGAAAGTTATCTAACTTAATTTTTTTTGTTGTTGCAAAATGGTCAGGCTTAATCCCTTTATTGTTGTTTTTATAAAAACAACGTTTGTTTATTAGTGAAGAACGATGCTAATGTTGACCAGGGGGTAAGGCAGGGAATACCTAGGTTTCGGAAAGAGCCACCAATCCTCATCAGTTCCCTTTTTTTTGTCTGGGATATTGTCCCCAGAAGTTATTTTAAAAATAACTTCTATGACAAAAAACATTTTTTACCCGAGTGACGAGATCGTAAGCTCAAACAAACACGTTCGCACAACTTTTACACGACAAACAACTGATTTCCGTTCCACTAAAATTCACCAGAACGAATAATTGTACGAAAATCAAAGCGAACGAAAACGTACGCGTGCGTTACACTATCTTTTTTTTCGCTCACATGCGAACACAAATGTCGAAATCTGTCACTTGTGTTTTTGCTGTCTGCTGCTGACTACAATTCAGGACATTTTTTTTGAAAATAAGCATTGCCTGATTGAAAATGAAAAAAGGGTAAGTAAAAATAATAAATACGATTACAGTATGGCAACAACAATTTTTATAAGCAGCAGGTAAGACCTTGAAGACCTCTGGATAAAATTGTGTGTAGATAATAATGAATAATGAATAATAATTTAAGAAATTTTTGAAATATATATATATATATATATATATATATATATATATATATATATATATATATATATATATATATATATATATATAATAATTAATAACTTATAATTTTTAGGTAGCCGGCCTCTCAAGCCCTTGCCTAAGATTCTTCTCTGGGTATATCCAACACTGTCAACGGCAATCATAGTTTTTCCTATTGAAAACGGCATCAGTTCGACCGGTTGTACTGAACGGCATCAGTTCGACCTGTTTAATATATGTTGTTGACGGATATACTATTTCTTCAACTTACAACAATCATTACCATTAAATTTGTATTTATCTTTTTATTGATATTATTATTATTACGGTACCCCTCGATAATCGGTATTTTGATGATTTTAGCCACATATTTCAACACAATTGTCTGAAATTCTACAAAAGGAGTTCTTTAGGAGCACTTTACCCCATGAATGAGAATTGTCTCTATAGGCCCATGATATCGTATAGCCCCCATATAACGGTACCCCGATATTCGGTATTTTGATGATTTTAGCTACATTTTCTAATGGAATGTTCTGAAAATCCACAAAACGAGTTCCTTGTGAGGGGTTTTTACCCCCTGCAAGATAATTGTCTATATAGGTCCACTATATCGTATAGCCCCCATATAACGGTAATCCCGATATTCGTTATTTTGATGATTTTAGCCACATTTTCTAATGAAATGGTCTGAAAATCCACACAAGGAGTTCCTTATGAGTATTTTACCCCCTGAAAGAGAATTGTCTATGTAGGTCCACGATATCGTATATCCCCCATATAATCCCGAACTTACTGCTTTTTTACTTGTTATAGTTATACTCATGGTAGAAGAATATAGGTAGATGCATCAATGCTTGGGAACATTGATGTGTAAAAAGTTTTGAAATTTTTTTTTCGAAGATAAGTATATTTTTATATGTTTTCTAATACGACGCCAATTGGATATTATTATGATACTCATTTTTCAACAATTTTTACGAATTTGAATAACTTTTCATTCAACATTTTCAATTTCAAATTTATTTTGACAGTTCATTGTCCCAGCAGCTGCTTCGATGCGACTACCTGTATTTTTCTACAATGGTTATACTCATGGTTCAACTTAAAAAAAAAACTAGAATAGTGCAACTTTGTGCTGGAGTCTTATAGCGTCAAATAGATAATTATATGTGCAACAGTTAGTTTTGTTTATTTTTCATTTTTAACAAAGTTCTTATATTGGGGAAAACCCGAAGAACAAGAATGGAATTTCGGGGTCAGTCCACAAGGCTGAATCTAAAACAATAGGACAATACAGTTTTATGCCAAAAATTTTACAATGCGTTGCCCATCAACGTCGAAAATTTGCATTTTTTTGCAACCGAATTTGAAACCATTTCAAATTATTCGGCCCTATTACGGTTGTCGTTTCTATAATCATCGTCGACGTTATGTGCAAGTCGCCCTCGCCGTCGCTTCGATTAAAAAATGGTATTACGGTAAGGCATAGAAGCGGCATCGACAGTTTAAAATAAAAGTTGGCAAAAATTAAAAAAAAAAAACGTAAAAAAAACACTCTCTTGTTTTTGATAAAAGAATTAATTTTTTTTTTTTGAATTCTAATTTCGCATCTTTTGGCTCTTAGGCCTGCACATAAAGTCGACGAGGGCGACTTGCACATAACGTCGACGATGATTATACAAACGACAACCATATATATATATATATATATATATATATATATATATATATATATATATATATATATATATATATATATATATATATATATATATATATATATATATATATATATATACATATATATATATATATATATATATGGTTGTCGTTTGTATAATCATCGTCGACGTTATGTGCAAGTCGCCCTCGTCGACGTTATGTGCAGGCCTAAGAGCCAAAAGATGCGAAATTAGAATTCAAAAAAAAAAAAAATTAATTCTTTTATCAAAACAAGAGAGTGTTTTTTTTACGTTTTTTTTTTTAATTTTTGCCAACTTTTATTTTAAACTGTCGATGCCGCTTCTATGCCTTACCGTAATACCATTTTGGAATCGAAGCGACGGCGAGGGCGACTTGCACATAACGTCGACGATGATTATAGAAACGACAACCGTAATAGGGCCGAATAATTTGAAATGGTTTCAAATTCGGTTGCAAAAAAATGCAAATTTTCGACGTTGATGGGCAACGCATTGTAAAATTTTTGGCATAAAACTGTATTGTCCTATTGTTTTAGATTCAGCCTTGTGGACTGACCCCGAAATTCCATTCTTGTTCTTCGGGTTTTCCCCAATATAAGAACTTTGTTAAAAATGAAAAATAAACAAAACTAACTGTTGCATATATAATTATCTATTTGACACTATAAGACTCCAGCACAAAGTTGCACTATTCTAGTTTTTTTTTTTAAGTTGAACCATGAGTATAACCATGGTAGAAAAATACAGGTAGTCGCATCGAAGCAGCTGCTGGGACAATGAACTGTCAAAATAAATTTGAAATTGAAAATGTTGAATGAAAAGTTATTCAAATTCGTAAAAATTGTTGAAAAATGAGTATCATAATAATATCCAATTGGCGTCGTATTAGAAAACATATAAAAATATACTTATCTTCGAAAAAAAAATTTCAAAACTTTTTACACATCAATGTTCCCAAGCATTGATGCATCTACCTATATTCTTCTACCATGAGTATAACTATAACAAGTAAAAAAGCAGTAAGTTCGGGATTATATGGGGGATATACGATATCGTGGACCTACATAGACAATTCTCTTTCAGGGGGTAAAATACTCATAAGGAACTCCTTGTGTGGATTTTCAGACCATTTCATTAGAAAATGTGGCTAAAATCATCAAAATAACGAATATCGGGATTACCGTTATATGGGGGCTATACGATATAGTGGACCTATATAGACAATTATCTTGCAGGGGGTGAAAACCCCTCACAAGGAACTCGTTTTGTGAATTTTCAGAACATTCCATTAGAAAATGTAGCTAAAATCATCAAAATACCGATTATCGAGGGGTACCGTAATAATAATAATATCAATAAAAAGATAAATACAAATTTAATGGTAATGATTGTTGTAAGTTGAAGAAATAGTATATCCGTCAACAACATATATTAAACAGGTCGAACTGATGCCGTTCAGTACAACCGGTCGAACTGATGCCGTTTTCAATAGGAAAAACTATGATTGCCGTTGACAGTGTTGGATATACCCAGAGAAGAATCTTAGGCAAGGGCTTGAGAGGCCGGCTACCTAAAAATTATAAGTTATTAATTATTATTATATATATATATATATATATATATATATATATATATATATATATATATATATATATATATATATATATATATATATATATATATATATATATATATATATATATATATATATATATATATATTTCAAAAATTTCTTAAATTATTATTCATTATTATCTACACACAATTTTATCCAGAGGTCTTCAAGGTCTTACCTGCTGCTTATAAAAATTGTTGTTGCCATACTGTAATCGTATTTATTATTTTTACTTACCCTTTTTTCATTTTCAATCAGGCAATGCTTATTTTCAAAAAAAATGTCCTGAATTGTAGTCAGCAGCAGACAGCAAAAACACAAGTGACAGATTTCGACATTTGTGTTCGCATGTGAGCGAAAAAAAGATAGTGTAACGCACGCGTACGTTTTCGTTCGCTTTGATTTTCGTACAATTATTCGTTCTGGTGGATTTTAGTGGAACGGAAATCAGTTGTTTGTCGTGTAAAAGTTGTGCGAACGTGTTTGTTTGAGCTTACGATCTCGTCACTCGGGTAAAAAATGTTTTTTGTCATAGAAGTTATTTTTAAAATAACTTCTGGGGAGAATATCCCAGACAAAAAAAGGGAACTGATGAGGATTGGTGGCTCTTTCCGAAACCTAGGTATTCCCTGCCTTACCCCCTGGTCAACATTAGCATCGTTCTTCACTAATAAACAAACGTTGTTTTTATAAAAACAACAATAAAGGGATTAAGCCTGGTCATTTTGCAACAACAAAAAAAAATTAAGTTAGATAACTTTCACTGCCAAACTGTATCGAAAATTTCTAATAATTTAAATATTTTTTTCAAAAATGTACAAAGGAATTAAAACAAGTAAAAATGCTGTAAGATCGGCCGTGCCGAACTTTAAATACCCACCACCATTTGGTACAAATTTAACAAATTGTCAAAAAAATAAAATCCTTCAAAAATTCTGTTAATATCTTGAAAATACCTAATGTAGCAGTATATTAGCAAAAAAAAGCAACTTATGTCACAAGCTATTACAATATTTAAATGCGAAACTTGAAAGAAAAAAATCTGTTTATAATGTAGCAACAATCATCAAAATACCGAATATAGGGATATGAAGTGGTGGTTATAAAACGTGGATCTGCACAGACAGTTGTCTGTCATAGGCTGTAATATCCATTACGAACATCAAATGAGAAATTTGAAACAATTTCGGTAAATAATGTCGCTAAAATTATTAAAATACCGAATATCGGGGGTACCGTTATATGGGGGCTATACGAACACGTGGACCTGCACAGACAATTTTCTGCCATAGGCTGTAGTATTCATTACGAACTTCAAATACCAAATTTGAAGTAGTTCCGGTAAATAATGTCGCTACAATCATCAAAATACCGAATATCGGAAGGTACCGTTATATGGGGGCTATACGAAGACGTGGGCGTGCACAGACAATTTTCTGTCATAGGCTATAGTATTCATTACGAATTTTAAATACCAAATTTGAAATAGTTCCGGTAAATAATGTCGCTAAAATCATCAAAATACCGAATATCGGGGGGTACCGTTACATGAGGGCTGTACGAAGACGTGGACCTACAAGACCCATTTTCTGTTTTATGCTGTAGTATCTATAACAAATTTCAAAAACGAAATTTCGGTAAAAAATGTCGCTAAAATCATCAAAATCCCGAACATCGGGATGTACCGTTATGTGGGGGCTATACGAACACGTGGACCTGCACAGACACTTTTCTGCCATAGGCTGTAGTATTCATTACGAACTTCAAATACTAAATTTGAAGCAATTCCGGTAAAAAATGTTGTTAGAATCATCAAAATACCGCATATCGGGTGGTACCGTTATATGGCGGCTATACGAAGACGTGGATTTACATGGCCCATTTTCAATACAAAAAGTCCTGCAGAAATAGTACACATTTGAGTAAAATTTTATAAACTTACTTCATTTCGTTCGGAAGCTAGAGTGATTTCCACAGACGGACAGACAGATAGACGGACAGATGGACGGACATTGATAAATCGACATAGGATTTTATGCTGATCAAGAATATATTTGTGGGGTCTAAAATGTCTACTTCGAGGTGTTACAAACGAAATCACAAACTTAATATACCCTCCATACTATGGTGGAGGGTATAAAAAGAATATATTGCAAGAAAATTTTAGTAAAAAAAAAGTAGAAAAGCTGTAAGTTCGGCCGGGCCGAACTTTGAATACCCTCCACCATTTGGTACAAATTTAACAATTTTCAAAAAAAAAAAAAATTATAAAATAAAATCCGTTAAAAATTCGGTTAAAATCTTAAAAATACTGAATGTAGTCATATATTAGGCATAGGCAGCATTTGTCACAAGCTATTGCAATATTCAAATGCGGAACTTGAAAAAAATCTGTTTATAATGTAGCTAAAATCATCAAAATACCGAATATAGGGAGGTACCATGGGGTTATAAAACTTGGACCTGCACAGATAATTTTCTGTCATAGGCTGAAGTATCCATTACGAACTTCAAATGCAAAATTTGAAATAATTTCGGTAAACAATGTCGCTAAAATCATCAAAATACCGTTTTTGGGGGGGGGGGTTGGGTACCGTTACATGGGGGCTATACGAAGACGTGGACCTGTACAGACAATTTTCTGTCATAGGCTGTAGTATCCATTACGAACTTCAAATGCAAAATTCGGTAAATAATGTCTCTGAAATCATCAAAATACCCAATATCGGCAGGTACCGTTATGTGTGGGCTATACGAATACGTGGACCTACATGGCTTATTTTCTGTCTAGGGATGTAGTATCCATTACGAACTTCAATTCCAGTAAATAATGTCGCTAAAATCATCAAAATACCGAATAACGGGGGGTACCGTTATATGGGGGCTATACGAAGAAGTGGACCTACATGGCCCACTTCTTGTTTTATGCTGTAGTATCTGTTGCGAACTTCAAATACCAAATTTGAAACAATCCCGGTAAAAATTTAAATAGGGGCTATATGAAGAAGTGGACCCACATGGCTTATTTTCTGTTTTAGGATGTAGTACCCATTACGAACTTCAAATACCAAAATTGAAACAATTCAAATACCGAATATGGGGAGGTACCTTTATATGGGGGCTATACGAAGAAGTGAACGTACATGGCCCATATTCTGTTTTATGCTGTAGTATCTATTACGAACTTCAAATACCAAATTTGAAACAATTCCGGTAACTAATGTCGCTAAAATCATTAAAATACCGACTATTGGGAGGTACCGTTATATGGGAGCTACACGAAGACGTGGACATACATGGCCCATTTTTAATATTAAAAGTCCTGAAGACATAATACACATTTGAGTAAAATTTTAATAATCTACTTCATTTCGTTCGAAAGTTAGAGTGATTTCCACAGACGGACGGACATTGATAAATCGACGTAGAATTTTATGATGATCAAAAATATATATACTTTGAGGTCCGTTACTATAAATTCCGAATTTAACTAGAGCCACGAATTTAACAGAGAAAATAACATAGCTATGTTAACTTAACAGAGCTACATAAAAATTGTTTTTTCCTTAATATTTTGATTTTTAATTACTTATCGTATAAAAACGCTAACAAAATGCATAATATAATCATAATTAAATTATATTCCAAAGATCGTAAGGCAACATACACATATTAACTCGTAGCACAACACTATGTGCCAGGACAAGTTTACACCAAACTGTGCCTTCAAGGATAATTCTGCCGGTACAATATGGGTATCTACGGAAAGCTTATGAAGTCTTCTATCCATTGGCATTAACAAAATTATAGGAAGGTCCGGCCAGTTCCG